>NC_136261.1:238685308-238797278 GCF_964187855.1 Myxine glutinosa | reverse complement strand
GGGGTGGGGAGGAGAGGAAGGCTGGAGTCATCATGATATCCTGATAAAGGGAGGGGTGGGGGAGGAGAGGAAGGCTGGAGTCATGATGATATCCTGATAAGGGGAGGGGTGGGGAGGAGAGGAAGGCTGGAGTCATCATTATATCCTGATAAGGGGAGGGTGGGGGGAAGAGAGGAGGCTGGAGTCATGATGATATCTTGATAAGGGGAGGGGTGGGGGAGGAGAGGAGAGGAAGGCTGGAGTCATCATGATATCCTGATAAGGGGAGGGGTGGGGGAGGAGAGGAAGGCTGGAGTCATGATGATATCTTGATAAGGGGAGGGGTGGGGGAGGAGAGGAAGGCTGGAGTCATGATGATATCTTGATAAGGGGAGGGGTGGGGGAGGAGAGGAAGGCTGGAGTCATCATGATATCCTGATAAGGGGAGGGGTGGGGGAGGAGAGGAAGGCTGGAGTCATGATGATATCTTGATAAGGGGAGGGGTGGGGGGAGGAGAGGAAGGCTGGAGTCATGATGATATCTGATAAGGGGAGGGGTGGGGGAGGAGAGGAAGGCTGGAGTCATCATGATATCCTGATAAGGGGAGGGGTGGGGGAGGAGAGGAAGGCTGGAGTCATGATGATATCTTGATAAGGGGAGGGGTGGGGGAGGAGAGGAAGGCTGGAGTCATCATGATATCCTGATAAGGGGAGGGGTGGGGGAGGAGAGGAAGGCTGGAGTCATGATGATATCTTGATAAGGGGAGGGGTGGGGGAGGAGAGGAAGGCTGGAGTCATGATGATATCCTGATAAGGGAGGGGTGGGGGAGGAGGGGAAGGCTGGAGTCAAGATGATATCCTGATAAGGGGAGGGGTGGGGGAGGAGAGGAAGGCTGGAGTCATCATGATATCCTGATAAGGGGAGGGGTGGGGAGGAGAGGAAGGCTGGAGTCATGATGATATCTTGATAAGGGGAGGTGTTGGGGAGGAGAGGAAGGCTGGAGTCATCATGATATCCTGATAAGGGGAGGGGTGGGGGAGGAGAGGAAGGCTGGAGTCATCATGATATCCTGATAAGGGGAGGGGGGGGGGAGGAGAGGAAGGCTGGAATCATGATGATATCTTGATAAGGGGAGGGGTGAGGGAGGAGAGGAAGGCTGGAGTCATCATGATATCCTGATAAGGGGAGGGGTGGAGGAGGAGAGGAAGGCTGGAGTCATCATGATATCTTGATAAGGGGAGGGGTGGGGGAGGAGAGGAAAGCTGGAGTCATCATGATATCCTGATAAGGGGAGGGGTGGGGGAGGAGAGGAAGGCTGGAGTCATCATGATATCCTGATAAGGGGAGGGGTGGGGGAGGAGAGGAAGGCTGGAGTCATCATGATATACTGATATGGTGAGGGGTGGGGAGGAGAGGAAGGCTGGAGTCATGATGATATCCTGATAAGGGGAGGGTTGGGGGAGGAGAGGAAGGGTGGAGTCATCATGATATCCTGATATGGTGAGGGGTGGGGAGGAGAGGAAGGCTGGAGTCATGATGATATCTTGATAAGGGGAGGGGTGGGGAGGAGAGGAAGGCTGGAGTCATCATGATATCCTGATAAGGGGAGGGGTGGGGGAGGAGAGGAAGGCTGGAGTCATCATGATATCCTGATAAGGGGAGGGGTGGGGGAGAGAGGAAGGCTGGAGTCATGATGATATCTTGATAAGGGGAGGGGTGGGGGAGGAGAGGAAGGCTGGAGTCATCATGATATCCTGATAAGGGGAGGGGTGGGGAGGAGAGGAAGGCTGGAGTCATCATGATATCCTGATAAGGGGAGGGGTGGGGGAGGAGAGGAAGGCTGGAGTCATGATGATATCTTGATAAGGGGAGGGTGGGGGAGGAGAGGAAGGCTGGAGTCATCATGATATCTTGATAAGGGAGGGTTGGGGGAGGAGAGGAAGGCTGGAGTCATCATGATATCCTGATAAGGGGAGGGGTGGGGAGATGAGGAAGGCTGGAGTCATGATGATATCCTGATAAGGGGAGGGGTGGGGGAGATGAGGAAGGCTGGAGTCATGATGATATCCTGATAAGGGGAGGGGTGGGGGAGGAGAGGAAGGCTGGAGTCATCATGATATCCTGATAAGGGAGGGGGTGGGGAGGAGAGGAAGGCTGGAGTCATCATGATATCCTGATAAGGGGAGGGGTGGGGGAGGAGAGGAAGGCTGGAGTCATCATGATATCCTGATAAGGGGAGGGGTGGGGGAGGAGAGGAAGGCTGGAGTCATCATGATATCCTGATAAGGGGAGGGCGTGGGGAGGAGAGGATTAAAATGGATAGTTACCAAGATGGACGTTCAAGTGAACTTTTATTTTGCTGGACATCTTAGTTAAATCATGAACATGATGGCCATTCAACTGAATAGAAAGTATGATGGACATTCAAGTGCATTCTGATTTTGTTGGACAAACATTTAAATTTAGTATTAGGAAACACGTGCATCTCCAATGAAACATTTATGTTGTATTTTTGTGTTTGTGTGTATTATTCCACAGGTGGCCAAAATAATCTGAGGCATCTTTAATCAAGGTCTCTTTGGTCTTGATAATGTGCATTGCAGTCGCGAAAATCATGATATTGATCTCGATGTTATACCTGAAGTAATTGCCAATATCACATCGACTGTATCCAAACTTGGATACAGTCGAAGTTTGCCCTTGGTACATGGGGGGGGGGCTGAGGCGGGGGGGGGCTGAGGCGGGGGGGGGTGTCCACGAAACTTTTACGCTGACCTACTTCCCATTCACCGCCCCACCCACTACATAATTCATGAACTCTCCTCTCTTCACTTCACTTCACTTCACTTCAGTTACTAATAGTGGGGCAGCTGAGTGCCAAATATCAGTACAATTATTCAGATTGTGGTAAAAGCACCAAATTTCGTACAGTACATCTTGAATACATAATAATCGATTTCAGATATAGTGCCAAGAAGAAATCCCTGGTGGCCATATTTGGCCAAAATCCAAGATGGCCACCAGCCGAGCCGTGAATTTCTATTAAACCCGATATTTTCTTTAATATTCAAGCTACAGACATGAATAAAACATCATTTTGTATGTTTTCAGACACAAGGAATCCAATTACAGCATTAATTCTTTCATAAAATGCATATATTTCAGCATAAAGGGCATGTTTATGTCGAAATTGTCAACAATCGATGGACAATTGACCGGATTACAATTTGGAATATTCACGATGACAACAGTCGGAAAGGTGAATGCTTACTTTCTAATATGACTATTAACTGTATTCAGAAACAATTATTTCTCTTTCTGTCAGGTCTACATGTATGGCGCCAATGATGCCATCCAGGTGTTAAGGTCTGAACCTTCGGAGCTCCCACAATGTCGACACGGAAAAAGTGTAAGCTCATTGAACATGAGAAGCTGTCCTCACCTCGAAACACACCAGGACCTATTGATTGGACAATATGTGTGCTATGTCAAGAACGTTCGACTGCACCACTTCAGTGTCCTGCACTATCAAAACGAACAGATGTGGGAGCTGGTTATGACACATTGGCTGACAATTTGAAATGTTTTCATGACTTGGGCAAGCTAGCGGTGGCTATAGATATATCGCAGCTTGATGAGGGCGATGGCATTGCAAATACGTTGTCCAAACATAGTGCCAAATGGCATCACTCCTGCCGCTTGAAGTACTCTGCTAGTAGGCTGACAATACTACAACCGGTGGAACCATGCACCAGTCAGAAAGGAGATGGTCCTTATATGCGTCGACAAGCTAGTGAAGATCAAAGTAGTGATACATGTTTCTTCTGTGACATAATGGGAACAGAAAGTAGTCCGCTGCACGAAGCAATGACGTCAAAACTTACACAACGTGTCAATCACTGTGCTTTCAAGCTACAGGATCAAAAGCTAATTGCCAAACTTAGTGCGGGTGACCTAGTGGCACTGGAAGCGAAATACCATTCGGCATGTCTGGTGAAACTGTACAATGCTAGCAACAGGAAAGTAGAGGAAGTACAAAACCAGAACCCAGATGGACAGGCTCACGGTATAGCTTTGGTCGAGGTAATTGGCTATATCGAAGATATACGTTTAGCTGACAAGACCGTGGCTCCAATATTCAAATTGAGTAATCTCCTGCAGCTGTATACGGATCGCTTACGAGAGCTAGGGGTGGACATATCGGGCCGTATAAACTCTACACGTCTGAAAGAGAGACTCCTTGCCCATGTATCAGGTCTTCACGCGTACAGGCAAGGTCGCGACATCCTTCTGACATTCGAAGAGGATGTAGGACTTGCTCTGAAAGATGCATGTTTGGATGACTTCGATGATGAAGCTATTTGCATAGCAAAGGCAGCACAGATTATTCGCCGACACATGCTGAAGAAGCACACATCACACTTTGATGGCTACTTTGAAAAAGGATGCCAGGAAGATGCTGTACCAAAGTCGTTGGTAGCACTACTTGGTATGCTAATGGATGAAACCAATATAAAGAACAAGGCATCAGACACAGTGAGACAAGCAACTCTGAGTCTCGCTCAGCTGTTGCAATACAACAGTCATGTGAGAAGGCGCCAGGAGTCCACTAATTCGCATCACTGTAAGGACAGAGAGACCCCACTGCCTGTTTATATTGGCCTGATGATCCATGGACATACGCGTAAACGTGAACTGGTGGATATACCGTTTCATCTCGGCTTGTCAGTTTCATATGACAGGGTTCTTGGCATATCGACAGAACTTGCCATCTCAGCGTCTGAGCAATATCAAACTGATGGGGTTGTGTGTCCACTTGTCCTGGGTAAAAATCTATTTACAACTGCTGCAGTGGACAATATCGACCACAACCCCAGCTCAACTACAGCATGCGAGGCCTTTCATGGCACAGGAATATCCCTGTTTCAAAACCGAGCAACAGCGTCTGATGGTATTGTACGTGAACCCGCCATTCTGCAACCAACGTCTTCAAAAACACAGATACCGCCACTTCCGGACTCGTACACAACTTTGACACCAGTTACACTGATCAAGAAGGATCCCATTGTTCCATTGCAGAATGGTCCACTAACATGTGACAAAGAACTTGTGAAATTTGCTACTGACTGTGAAATTAAATGGCTGAACAATACCCAAGACCTTATCACCAAAGAGCTTCAGAGCACAGATGAGCCAATATCGTGGGGTGCGTTCCATGCAAACACACTGGAAAGTCCAAGAAACTTTGATGTCACAATTACATCACTGTTACCGTTGTTGTCAGATGATTCCAAGTCTGTCGCCATGATCCGTCATGCAATGGATGTTGTAAAATCTGCGGTTGAACTTCTGAATTCTGGTCAGGTACCAGTGTTAACAGCGGACCAGCCTCTGTTTGCAATTGCAAAGCTGATCCAGTGGAACTGGCCAGATGTGTATGGAGAAGAAAAGTTTGTTATTCTGCTTGGTGGACTCCACACAGAGATGGACATCTTGAGAGTCCTTGGAAAGTTGCTGGACGGAAGTGGCTGGACACATGCGCTAACCCAAGCAAACGTTGCCACAGCAGCGACGGCTGACTCATTTTTAAAGGCGTCGCATGTTACAAGAACGAGGCATGCCCATCAAGTCACTTCTAGTGCATTGTCAATCCTCATGCGTAAAGCTTACGACACCTACCCATGTGAGGAAATAGAACCATTGGCCTTTGACAAGTGGTGCCTTAAACAAGCTGAGATGTCTCCACAGTTCCAGTACTGGCTGATCATTATACGATTAGAGCTCCTCGTTTTGGTGTATGTGAGGTCTATTTGCATTTTATGAAAGAATTAATGCTGTAATTGGATTCCTTGTGTCTGATAACATACAAAATGATGTTTTATTCATGTCTGTAGCTTGAATATTAAAGAAAATATCGGGTTTAATAGAAATTCACGGCTCGGCTGGTGGCCATCTTGGATTTTGGCCAAATGTGGCCACCAGGGGGATTTTTTTCTTGGCACTATATTTGAAATCGATTATTATGTATTCAAGATGAACTGTACGAAATTTGGTGCTTTTACCACAATCTGAACAATTGTTTCACATATCTGCCCCGCTATAATAGTAATACTCATCATCAACGTCAGACACATTTGCGAAAACCTCGAGATTCTTCTGTTATCGTATGCACCGACAAGGAAGGCACCGACAAGGAAGGCACCGGCTCCCTGAATCAGTGTGTCAATGAGAATCACCGCCCGACAGGGCCCGCAAGCACACCTGCCAGCCGCCGGGGCACCCCCGAGCTTTGGAAGCCCGGGCAGCAAGCTCGGTCAGGGACTACGGCCGCACCTTTGGAGGCAGGATATCGTGCATTATTAATATTAATTTATGATATGTCATGACGCTCGATTTTGGTGCACTTTTCGTGCCTTCAACCCGTATCAGGCGCACAGCCGCACATGACACTTACAGTTTCAGTGTGCCCGAGGACGACGACTGACGAGCCGGAGGGTGGTTCTTCTTCTTCTTCCTCTTGGGGTCAACTTCCTGGATCTGGAACGGGAAGTGATATTTTTTTTCTTTTATTCTTTCCTTTACCCTGTGGATGGTCCATCGATTTTATATATAATTATAAACCGAAGGGTTTTATATATATATATAAGTCCTTAAGGGTCAACGAGATTATTTAAATATCCTTCAAAAAAACAACATTTCCTTTTACGGTCGGTTGAATGTGACGTCACGACAAGGAACGGTGGACGATTTCAAATGCATTAATTCGCTTTTCAGCGATTAAGATGATTAAGTGGTTAATTGGTTAATTGGTTCAGATTCAAAAAGGTGGCAGGGCCGGCGCCCGAGGCGTCCGTTCGGACGTGTTTGGGCTCATTTTCCGCGGCGTCATTTAATTCGCGCACGTGGACTGAGGATCGAACCTTTGCTGGTTGGAACCTTTGAAGAATCTCCAGCGTTGATGACATGGTCCACCTATTAGCACGGTGAGAAGGCATGCCATAGGTGTCGAGGGGGCTGCAGAGGAGGAAAACGTGGAGGTAGTTTCAGGGGTGGCTATGGCTCCCGGGGTGGGAGTAGTAGTTTTGGTGGTGGCCGCAGTCGATATTACTTTGGAGGCTCCCAGAGTTACAGCAGCTCCCGTAGGGATGATTATCAGGGTAGTGGCCGAGAAGGAGACCGCTATTGACGTGACTACAGCGACAAGCGGACCAACCGTGATGATTATGAAAGTTAGGAAGAGTTGAAGCACTGAATGCTGCGGAGCAGCCGAGCCAAGTTTCCTACACAGATTAACCGTGAACTCCACGTTCCTAAAGGCGTCCATGTAGTGACCTTTGACATGACATGTACTGTTACGTGCTCCTCCCCAAACCCCGGTCACGGTGTACCTCCAAGCCCCGAAAGGAGTCACGGCAGAAAGATGTGCTATTATGTGTGCCAATGAACAATGGTGAAACCACACCAATCAATCAATATAAAACCCAAGTAGTGTATTAAAATCACACAATAATAACAACTTACACAAGTACAATAAAACCTCAATTGCACAACAAACACCATATAATTCATATGATGGTACCACCAGTTTCTTAACTCAATAACTCACGGTACTCCACGTGAGCGAACTGTAACACCCCCAAAGTCACTGTCACGACACCAGGTCAAAGTCGATCCATGCTCCGGTGATCACAAGAAAACAGGTCATACTGAGACCTGAACCCAAAACCCATCACGCAGGTTTATCTGCCACAGCGATATCGACACTGTCACAGGAATCCCTTTCCCGGGGAAACCAATATTCACTCGTGACAAACATCCACCAGCGTCCGCTCGACACCTCGAAGCAGATCGGCCTTTCTTTCCCGATCTCACTTGAGCCGCTTCAGCCTCCTCCTCTTCTTCTGCCGGTTTTGCCCAATCCATTTCATTTTTCTTTTGAAACACTAATTTTTACTTTTGAAGACAGTTATCTCCATTTCACTCAAACTGTAACAATAATAGTACATGAAACTAAAAATGCTTCAAGTGGATGATAACCACAAAGACCGAAATGACGATTCCGTCACAATACATACACACATACAGACGGACTAACACTGTTCCAGACGGCTCTGCCCGATGGGCTACGCCGTAAAAATTAATATTATAATAGGAATGTAATGACTAGTTTCATTTGGCATCTCAGTGTGAGCGCATTGTATTCGGCTCGAAAAACAACATACTCTAGCTACAACTCGGAAATAATGAGGTTAATGAGGTAGAAATGTTTTTACCTGATTGTGTTAGCCGCAACGTTACCTCTCCTGCTGCTGCTACATTCTTGGTTTTACTTTTGAAGAAATAATGAATTTTTTTGTAAAATTTCATGCAATTTCTTCTCTGCTTTTTTTTTTTCACCGTTTTTCTGCCCCACTTGGATAATTTTGTTTCATTGCTTCTGGCTAACTTTGCCTAGATCGGCTATAAAATAACGTCAGTTCGATTGATGACGTTTGTGCGTCATTTTCGAAAGAAAAATTACAACAGACGAATAGCACCCGCAAGATCGATCACGTGTTGACGCACAGCGTCATTTAAAAAATAACAATCTAAGAACGTGAATGGAATAGCTCATTTGCAAAGGGAAGGTAGACATCTGGAACTAGTTGTTGTTGGAATGTTTTGCTATCAGAAAGAATTTAAAAAACACGATCAGATTTTTAGCTCACCTGGAACGAAGTTCAGGGGAGTTTATGCGATGGCGTGTCGTCCGTCCATCCATCAGTCAGTCCGTCAGTGAACACTTTTTTTTCTTTTTCTTTTTTGTACACAAGATCGAGGCTCGTGAAGGACTTAACATTAATCACAAAAAAATAAAACGGACACATAAAAAACATGATAAAGGGAGTGGGAGACAAGACGGGGAGAGAGAGGGAAGCGCACAAGTACAATATACAACAGTAGAGAACAGGGACATTACATCGGGAGATCTGTGGGAGGGAGAGGGCTTGGGGAGAGGAGGCATGGGAAGGGGGGGGGGAGGTATAAAACACATGGACACTGATAGGACTTCCAGGAAAGAAGTTGGTATATTTCAAAAAAGTGGATCTGGGGTGAATTAGCGGGGGTAGAAAAGATCAAGGTTTTGGATGGGGGAAGATAAGAGATGGTGGTGAACAGCTGTTTTAAAGACCTGGAGGGAGGAGTGGGATTGAAGAGAGTGAAGGAGTTTGTTCCAGAGGCGGCAGAAAAGAGGAATTGAAAGAGTGAAGGTGAGCAGAGAGTCTTGATTTTGTCAGTTTCACCAGAAGAGGGTTACTGGCAGATCTTGTGCGACCTACAGGAATATTTGGGGGACAGAGCACAGACAGAGCTGGGGGAGCAAGGCCGGAGAGGAGTCGGTAGAAGACAGAAAGTCCACCAACCTGCTTGTGGTGAGTGAGTGAAACGCCCTCAGAGTTAGTTAGCTTCATCGAGGGAGATTCAAATGATTCTGAAAGCTTTGGTTTCAACAGCGCGAAGGCGAGCTAGGTGTGAGGCAGGAGCACCTGCCCAGAGGGGAGAGCAGTATTCCATTGAGCTGCAGATGAAAGCCTTGTATGTGGTGAGGAGCTCAGGTGTGCCAAGTTAGGGCAAGAGTGAAGGTGTGTCTGTGTGTGTGTATGTTTGTGTATGTGTATCCGGTGTGTGTGCATTCGCATGATAATGTAAAGCGCCACGAGGGTCGTTAACTCTCCTTGATGGGGCTATATAAGACTCCTTTATTATTATTATTATTATTATTATTCACACGACGGAGGATGCCCAGTCAGTGACTGGCTTTGGAGGCCAGCTTGGAAATGTGATTTTCCCAGGAAAGATCATGGCATTTAGTGAGACCCAAAATATTGAGTGACAGAACTTCTTGGAGAGGATTGTTGAGAAAGTAGATGGGAGGGTTGTCCAGTCGGTGATTTCGGAGAGACATTGTGAGAGTGTGAGATTTGTCAGGATTGAAAGACATGTTCCACTTGTTTGACCAGTTTGTGATTTTGTCCAGGTCTGCAGAGAGTGAGGAGGCTGCAGACTGCCGATCTGAGGGATGAGGAATGGAGCGGCAGAGAGAGGAGTCATCAGCAAAGAGAGAGAGAGGATTTTCCAGAGAGTCGGAGAGATCATTGATGAAGACCAGAAAAAGCACAGGGCCCAGAACCAGAACCTGCAACTTCTTCTCCAAAACCGCTGAAGGGATTGTGACCAAACTTGGCACAAATTATATTTGGTATGTTGTGACTAAAGTTTGTTCACGGCATTAAAAAAAATCTGGGTGTGAGGGGTCTACGGGGGGTCAAAGTGGGTCCAGGTTTGACTCCTCAAAATAGGTATTTACTTTCTTCTCTGAAACTACACATACAATTTCGATGAAACTTGACCACAACCTTCCTCAACCATGATGTACCAATGTTTGTTCACGGCATTAAAAAAAAATCTGGCCCTTCGGGTATCTACTTCGAGGGTGCCCCCCAAAATAGGTATTTACTTTCTTCTCAGAAACTATACATGCAATTTCGATGAAACTTGACCACAACCTTAATCACCCATGATGTACCAATGTTTGTTCAAGGCATTAGAAAAATTGGGGTCTGGGAAGGTATACGGGGTTGAGGGCGGGGGGGGGGGGGGGAGGGGAGGGGGTTGCCCCCAGAATTGGTATTCTTTATTTGTTTGTTTAAAGCCTCATGATTATGTTAGTATTTATCTACTTGCTGCCCTGTCTTCGAGCAACCATTGAAATTGGTTTAAAATACATTTCGTCAGTGCAGTATACCGTTTATTCTACCAGGTGAGCACCAAGGGTATTTTTCATTCTATACACTGGGTGATGTTATTGATGGATTCTTCAGTAGGTCATATAGTATATTACCTCCACCCACCTCCCCAGAATGGGGCCCTGAGCAATTGCCCAAGCTGATCTATAGGTAAGACCCCCCTGAAATGTGTCGGCCAAAATATTTTGTTTTTGGAGCCTGGTAGTAGAGTTACATAAGAATTTGGTAGTTTTCTGCTGCAAACTCGGACAGCAAACACTTGGTGGCAGTGTAGTCACGTGGGTCGACCAAAGAGGAACCGTTACACCCTAGCAGCCATATCTTTAATACATTCACAAATATGGCGATATTTAAAACCTCCAATCTCCACTTTTTTGTTTTACAAGCTATTTCCCTTTCCTCCCCTCAATGCTATCAATCTTCAAAAGGTTTTCACTTCTCTCCCTTCTACTCCAGCACACCCCGATCCTTCTTTCTCTCCTCTGTTATCCTCCACTCTGTTATTTTTCCTAATAAATTAATAAATATATCAGTTTTGCCCCCTTCCCCTACCCACCCCCTCGTATATATAATAAATTTACTCCAAAATATTAAGCAACAACTTTTTAACTGTGTAAGAAACTATGAATAGGCAGTTCAGACATTCCTTCATCGTGCATATGTGAACAACGGCTATTGAAATAAATCCAAAATATCAATTGAATGTGCATCATGTTATGTTAAAGTTATTATCAAACAAACAGTGATCCTGGACATTCATGTGCAAATCATGTCTCCACCAGAATCTGCTTACATGCTTGCACACAACCCATGTCAATACCTTCCATATAGTGTTGCATTTTAAAGTGGTAAAGTCCATTTAGGAATACATATAGGGCTCCTTCAACACCAAATGAGTTAGGGTTAGGGCATAAGTTGAGTAAGCCCAGTGAGCAAGAAAAGCGTCCATGGATCAATTCCCAAGGGATAGGCTGGCATTGATTTTAAAAAAAGAAGAGTTGGCTGACTTATCTGCGGCCCGCAATGTCACAGTTGGCACAGTGCTTGTTTGCATTGAGAGGTTCCATGTCTCACAGACTAAAGTTTAAGTCAGAAGTACCGTTTTAATTGTAAAATCTTATTTTGCGTATGAAAAAATGCGCATAAAATGTGTTAAAGATTCCAAAATAGGGTGGATGAATGGAAGGCATCCCCACACAAAGAAAAATCACAAATCAAAAGTCAGGCACCAATGGAAGCTTCATATTCAGCTCATATAGAGCAGTCTTACTCAAAGGAGCAGCAGGAATGTTTCTAGAGTCTTACCATCACCGTATTTCCTACCACTAATAGCTTTCCAGCTTGCATCTCTGGCACATATGCTTCTGTTATTCATATCCCTTAGAGAAATTCATACACACTTACAAAGTACACTACAGGAAGCACAATTGATTGGGAGTTCACAGACCCACCCAACAATCCTATTTACTCAAGTTTTTCTAAATTTGACCTTCCATAATTTGTCTTTGGGTGGCATCTCTGGAGTTGTTACTCCCGCCAGGGAGTAATGCATTCGATCGTGTCCGTCCGTGTGTGTGTGTGTTCGTGTGTTTTTGAACAAGATATCTGGAAAAGTTCTAAACGGATTTGGATGAAAGTAGGTGGGATGATTGCCCTTGGGATAAGGAAGAATTGATTAGTTTTTCGTGAAGCTCAGGATATTATTCCGGATCCAGGATTTTTTTGGGGAATTTTTTGGGGAATATTTTTTTCTGTTTTACTGCATTAAAGCTTTTATTACTCCCGCCAGGGAGTAATGCATTCGATCGTGTCCATCCGTGTGTGTGTGTGTGTGTGTGTGTGTGTGTGTTTGTGTGTCTGTATGTGTGCGTATGTGTGTTCGTATGTTCGTGTGCTCGTGTGTTTGTGAACAAGATATCTGGAAAAGTTCTGAATGGATTTGGATGAAAGTTGGTGGGATGATTGCCCTTGGGATAAGGAAGAATTGATTAGTTTTTAGTGAAGCTCAGGAAATTATTCCGGATCCAGGAAGTTTTTGAAGGATTTTTTTTTTACCATTGGAAGATATGGCTCAGCAGCGGCCACCCACGGCGGGAGTATGCGCTCTACTGAGTGGCGTTCTCGTTCTTATTCTTAAATGATGTTTTTCTCCTCTAATTCCGAGATATATCAAAATAAATTCTCTGACAATTAGGGCCTACATTCTTTTTCATTTATTGTTTTGGGTTAGGGTCTTTTTTTCATTATTGTCAATTATTCAACTACATTATTTCATTATGCACACTACATTATTCAACAATTCAACTTGGACACAATTATGGACAACAATTCACCTACATTATTTCAATAATGGACAATATCCATTATTGTCTTTTTCATTCAATGTTTTGGGGAGAGGGGATGTTAAACAAAACGTATTATTCCAACTTGACCCACGGCGGGAGTATGCGCTCTACCGAGTGGCGTTCTAGTTTAGGCCTTATATTTATCATAAAATGTTAAATTTATCTTTTGGTTGATGACTACACACTCTGCCATAACATCCCTTATCCTTCAGATGGCTTGCAGCAGCCTCTTCCCTCTCTTCAGACCTTAAAAAAACACACAAGCTGGTCAAATACTTGGAATATGTCTTTTACTCCGGACACATCTCACACTAGCGCTCTGTCTCTCCCTCTTGAATAAGTTTGGTCACTCAAACTTTTCTGCCTCACCATTAGCTTGAATCTTGCTTGGGCAAACCACATATCTAAGTTGGCGTCCAAAGCACATCGCCGACTGGGCATTCTCCATTGCAAGGTCCTTCCTTGGCAAACCCGAACGTATATATCTACTTACAAGGCCTTTATCCATAGTTTGATGGAGTACTCCTCTAACCTCTGGGCTGGTGTTTCTGCCTCACACATTGCTCAGCTTGACGCTGTGGAAACCAAGGATTAAGGCTTGATTATTGGAATCTCCTGTGATGAAGCTAAGTCTCTGTGCCTATCACGTTCACATTGCAGACAGGTCGGTGGTCTCTGTCTTTTCTGGTCTGGCACCCTTTGCCCATTCCGTGCTCTGTCTCTTCCCCCATACCCAAGGTTTCTGCAGGGTGCACACAGTCTATCACTAACCCCCTTCTGGAAAAATTCCCGAAATCCATAATCACTGCTGACCTCACTCATTTGTTCCTCTTTTTTTTACCACCTATGTACCAACTTTCTCAGTGTCTTCAATGTCATTCTTCCCTCCAGGGTTTCAAGACAGCTGTCCGCCACCATCTCAGGTCATCCCCCATAAAAAACCATGATGTTCTCTACCCTCATTAACCCACCCCATGCATTCAGGTTTCCATTTTTCCTTCCACTTCTGTGACAGACAATTTGCGGCTATATGCACATTGTTCACCCCTTGTGTCCTTTCCTTGCTCTCATTCTTCCCCACATCCCTTATCCCTCCAAGTCTCCCTCTATTTTGTCCTCATCCCTGCTTGTTGGTGTCTCCTCCCATCCCTTTCCACTGTTCTTTTAAATTCTGTTACATCCTTATCCATTTTTGTTCTTGTTCTTCCACAACCCTCAACACTGTATACAAAAGCAATATTGCCTGATTGCAGTAGTTATGAGCTGCTGCAATCATTATATCATTCAGTAAGAACCTCCCAGAATTAGCATTGATCCATTCATTGATTTCCATGTTAGGTCACAGAGCCAGAAACTGGTGCTCAGCCAAATATTGGTGTCTTTCAATAGCAAAGACCATGAATTTGCGACTTCCACAATGACGTACGATTGATAAATGAGGCATTTGGCTCATGCTGTGTGTGTGTGTGTGTGTGTGTGTGTGTGTGTGTGTGTGTTTGTGTGTGTGTGTGTGTGTGTGTGTGTGTGTGTGTGTGTGTGTGTTTACAGTGACTCGGTTCTGTTCGCTGGGCACTTTTCAGGCATGGATTTTCGGTTGGCGGGGAGGAGGGGGGGGGGGGGGAGGGGGAGGTGCAAAAGTTTACAAAATGTCAAATGTCATTTCAACCATGTGACGTGAACAAGCAAAGTGATTTGGACATCTGCCAGAATCAATTTTGTGTTTTTAGGCAACAAATTAAATGTTAAAAATACTAACAATGGACATGAGCAAATGAGCATGATGAATGAGCAGTATAAAGAAAAGCATTGGGAAGGTGAATCCCAAAATCAATATTCTAGACATCAGACTTATTTTGCTTGATCGCGTCACATGGTTAAAATGCCATTTGACTTTTCACCTTGGGTCATTTCACCTCGTGCGGGCCGAGGTTGCTCTTAAAGTATTTTAATTACAAATTAGAGGTGCATAAGATTGTGAATCAAACAAAGACGGGTGAAACAAACTCCTATGGAACAGGTCAAGGTAAGTAAAATCAAGTACATGTCAAAGGTCAGTTAATATCTTAGATTAGGCATCAGAGGGGTGAGAGAGCCAGGAGGGCCTTCCCCAGTTTAGGGTAGTTGTGAGGAGCTAGGCAAGCTCGGGTGGCGACTTCAGTGGCGGAGGTGCGCAGGTAGGTAGACCTGCTGGTAGAGCCACACGGCCCAGCCCCGAAATTGTGCGAAGGCACAGTATTGAAAAAATGGGGGAGTGAGACCCCAAATTGGAAGAGCACCACAGGATGGTCAATGGGAATTGGTTTCGAGAACCACATAGTTTAAAGATGCCAATTGGCAGGGCAAGAACCCGGGTAGTTTAAATGTGTTAATGTCAATTAGAGGATAGTTCGGATGAAATCTCTTCGCACCATCCACATCCACTCACCAAGGTGACCGGACTCCACACCAGGTTTTGCAGATGATTTGGAATGAAAGACACATCATGACGTGGGTGCGACATTGTGTGTATTCCATCTCTTCCTTCTTGGGAGGGAAGGGATGACGAATTTGGTTTAGGGGGAGATATGGGAGACAAGACGGTACAGACGGAATTTGTCAATTGTAAATATGGGGAAGGGCAAGGGTAGTGTAGATTGACATGGGGGGTTACTTTCTGTTATGTGCTCCTCCCCGACCCCCTGGTCGCGATGTACCTCCGAGTCCCGAGAGGAGTCACGGCAGAAAAATATGTTATTCTGTGTCAGAAATCAATAGTGAAACCACACCAATGATTATCAACAAACAAATATTGTATTAAAAATCACACAAGAATAACGGTACAACAAATAGCAATCAAAAGTACACTCAATACATCTTATGATGGTACCATCAACTAGCATAGGATAACTCACGGTGTTCCAAGTAAGCCGAAAAACCTTCCCCAATGTCTCTATATTCCCGTCCTCAAGACGAGGTTGACTCGCTCCAGCGATCGCTAGAACAATGTCCAATCGAGACCAGAATCCCGTGCGGATGGCAAGGGCAGTCGCACCGCCGAAGCAGCTCTCAGGCGTAGGCGGTCGAAGTGACGCAAAAAGTCACGTGGTCCAAAACCAAAAGCAAACTCACGGCGGAATGGGAAATCCCAAAGGCCCCCTCCAGATAGGATCATTCCCGGTTCAGTCGGCGAACCATACACTTAAACTTCAAACTCAGCGTTGCGCACACACATCCCAGACAGACGACAGGATGGTGAAAAAGCTGACGCATAGCCAAGACCTTTTACTGAACAAAGCGCGAGTGTCAAAATGGCCGACGGCTCTTACTTGAGTCGACACGACCTGGCAATGATTCTTCAGAATCGCAACACCCAAACCTGACCATGCAGGTTTTTCAATCCCCCAGCGATAACACTTATCGCAGGAACTCCTTTCAAGGAAACTCAAAGTTCACTCATGACTTTCGTTCGACAACACTCGTTACGGAGCTGAAAGCTACTTGCTTCTTGTCCGACTTCACTCGCCATGCCCTCGCCTTCTTCTTTCACCCTCGTCTTCCGGTTCCCGATCTGGTTTCCTGTTTCATTTAAAGTTAACCCTTTTACATTTTGATAATACTAATGGCCATTTCACTTAAACAATGATAATAATAATACATAGAACCACAAGTGTTTCCAGTGGATGAAAACCAGAACAGCGGAAGAGACGAATCCATAACACCCCCCCCCCCCCCCCCCTCAAGAAAGATAGTTTGAAAACAGCGAGAACTTTCTTTGCAGGCAAACTCTTTAAACAAACAAAAGTAAACTCACACCCCAAATCATCAACTCCTGTGAGCAACAATAATCAATATTCCCCAAAAAAATTAATCAACAAAACTTCGAACAACCCACAGATTTTCCCAAAGTTAATTCACTCTTGACATGTCAAAGGTCACTGCATGGAAATTGGGGCTCGTGGTCATTCAGGTCAGTCAGTCAGTCAGTCCGTCAAGAAATTGAGGCTCGTCCGGGGTAGAATTCCCTAACATTCCCAAAATTCCCAAATTTGGAATTTTCTAACATTCCCAAATTTGTATTTCTGAAAAGTTGGATTTTTTTGTGTGAGGGTTAACAGGTGCTAACTAATAGTCACCATGGTGTTGGACATAGAAAAGTTTGCGACATCCCCTAACGAGGCCCAGTTACAGGCGTTTAAAAGATCGGAACTCATGATATTGGCCAAATATTGTAACTTGGATGTCCGAGTTAGTATGAAGAAAGCAGAGATTCAGACATTGGTGGTAGAATCTCTAGTGGGACAAGGAACATGGGAAGAGGTAGCCTTGGATTGGTTACCAGAGGAAAATATGGAGCTCCGGAAAATGGAGATGCAACTGCAGAGCCAGGAAAGGTTAAAAGAGTTGGAATGGAAAGCAGAAAAGGAAAGAGCAGCCGAAAGAGCAGAGGAAAGGAAAGCAGAAAAGGAAAGAGCAGAACAGGACCGAGAACTCGAGGAGAGAAGAGCAGAGGAAAGAGCAGAGGAAAGGAGAGCCAAAAGGGAGTTAAAGGTATGGGACATGGAGTATCAGAGTGAACTTAAACTCAAGGAGCTTGAATTACTGGGGGAACGGAGAGAAGTAGTATCCCTGCCGGCTAGTTCGACAACCAGTCAGAACTCTTGGGATGTTGGTAGGCATGTGAGGCTGGTTCCACCCTTTAATGAAAAGGAGGTAGCCAAGTTCTTTCTACACTTTGAGAAGGTGGCTCAAATGTTAAAATGGCCTGTGGGGTCATGGACTATGTTAGTACAAAGTGTTCTGGTGGGTAAAGCTCAAGATATCTATATGGCTTTACCAATTGACCAATGTGCAGATTATGAGATAGTGAAGAAAGCCATTCTCAAAGCCTATGAATTGGTCCCTGAAGCTTACTGGCAAAAATTTAGGAATGCCAGGAAGAGGGAGAGTGAGACCCATGTGGAGTTTGCCAGAATGAAGGAAACTATGTTTGATAGGTGGTGTGACTCGAAGGAGATTGTGAAAGACTTCAACCGTTTACGACAATTGATCTTGGTGGAGGAACTTAAACAGTGTGTCCACGTGGACATTAAAGTGCATCTGGATGAAAAAAGGTGCCGGAGTTGTATGAGGCAGCAACAGTGGCAGATGACTATGCCTTGACACAACGGATGGGGTTCCACAAACCTAACATCCCGCCTAGAGATAGCCAGGGGAGTTACGGTAAATCAGGTTCGGAGAACAAATTTTCATGGAGGCGGCCTAGAGAGGACAATGGGGAAAAATCTGTTACCGCAACTTTTAGAGATCAGAAGACAGCAGTTCCAAGGCAGACCTATCTTCCGGGGGGGCCCGAGGCAGACCACGAGTTTTTCCTCCGGGCCTACTTGCGCTTTTTGCAAGAAACCTGGGCATTTGATGTCCCAATGTTATGCCCTGAAAAGGAAAAATCAGGAGAGGAGTCAGACAAGTGCAACGCCGAATGCGTTGGCCAATGCGAGAAATCGTCCTTGGAGGACAGTGCCTTGTGAAGGTTCCCATGCCAAAGTTACGGCATCACAGAATGACCTTGTCCTAGAGGGTTACAAACCTTTTATTTCCGAGGGGTTTGTGTCACTGGATGGGGACTTAACTAACCAGAGACCTGTTAGGGTATTGAGGGACACAGGAGCACATCAATCTTTGATGCTTGAGGGCATTTTGCCATTGTCGGAGAAGACGGCAACTGGGGTTAGTGTTCTCTTACAGGGGGTTGGTGGCTATGTTAAAGCTCCTATTCGTGTCATCCATTTAAAGTCTGAGTTGGTGTCAGGACCGGTCACTGTGAGGTTACAAGCACCTCTTCCTGTAGAGGGAATCTCCTTTATTATCGGGAATGATTTGGCCGGGGGTCGAGTTTCTGGTAATCCGATGTTGGTTGAAAAGCCCAGTATGGAAAATAACACAGCACATTTAGAGCAGGAGATTCCGGGTATCTTTCCATCCTGTGCAGTGACTCGTGTTATGGGTAGGACGTGCTCTGAAGAGAAGGAGAAGAAAGGTGATGTGGATTTGGGTTCCATAGAGATATTGGAGGAAAAGTCTGGAAGACGTAATAAGAAAGGGAGTGACATCAAGGAACCTAAGGAAAAGGTGGCATCTGGACCAAAAGAGAAAATGGAGTGTCCGTCAGAGACATCTGGGAACGAGGCTGAACAAACGGTGCTTGTCCGAAAGAGACTTGTTGAAGAACAACACAGAGATTCGGAGCTCCGGAGTTTGATTGGTAAAGCCATTACAGAGGAAGAGGCTATGAAGGTACCTGTTGGTTACTTCATGAAAGGGGAAATACTCATGAGAAAATGGAGACCACCTGAGGTGCCAGCAAATGACGAGTGGAAAGTTCATTACCTAATTGTGGTGCCACAGCCGTACCGGAAGGAGATATTGAGTTTGGCACATGAGACACCTTTGGCCGGGCACCTTGGAGTGAACAAGACATGTGACAGAATTTTGGTACATTTTTTCTGGCCAGGATTGTGACGTGATGTGGCGGAGTTCTGTAAATCTTGCCATTCTTGCCAACTGGTGGGAAAACCTAATCAGAAAGTCCCCTCTGCACCTTTAAAACCAATTGCAGATTTTGAAGAGCCATTCAGCCAAGTCATTATTGACTGTGTAGGCCCTTTACCTAAAACTAAGGCTGGACATCAGTATTTGCTGACCATCATGTGCACTTCCACGAGGTTCCCAGAAGGAGTGCCTCTTAGAAAAATTACTGTGGCAGTTATTGCGAAGGCCTTGATTAAATTTTACACTTTGGTTGGCCTACCTAAGGTCATCCAGTCTGATCAGGCTTCCAATTACATGTCAACGCTTTTTCAGCAAGTGGTACACCTGTTGGGAGTGGAGCAAGTAAGATCAAGTACTTACCATCCCGAGAGCCAAGGGGCCTTGGAAAGGTTTCAGCAGACATTGAAGAATATTATCAGAACGTACTGTTTTGAATGTGACAAGGATTGGGGTGAGGGAATACCCTTATTGTTGTTTGCTACGAGGGAATCTGTTCAGGAGTCATTGGGATTCAGTCCTTTTGAACTTGTGTTTGGACACACAGTTCGGGGACCATTGAAATTGGTGAAAGAACAGTGGCTACAGGAGTCGCCGCAGTCAACAGTGGTAGAGTATGTGTCAACGGTTAGGCACAGGTTGGCAAAGGCTTGTGAAGTTGCGAGAGGAAACTTGAAAGTGACAGGATAAAATGAAAGTGAGACATGAAAATAAATCTCAAATAAGAAATTTCAGTCCTAAGGACCGGGTGTTAGTGTTGCTTCCTGTTCCAGGTCAGCCACTACAGGCTAGGTATTTTGGTCCCTATGCAATCGAAAGGAGGGTTAATGAAATAGATTACGTGGTGACAACTCCTGACCGACGGAAAAAGCGGCAGCTGTGTCATGTCAACCGACTGAATAAATATTATGAGAGGAAGCCTGTGGAAAAAATGGTTCCTGTCTCACCTGTCGTGCCTGTAGTCGGGGTGCAAGAGAATCCAGAGGTTGAGGCCGGTGTGAAGTTTGATAACATTGATGACCAAGCTTGTCCCAGATTGACGAACACGGAAGTGTTGAGTAATTTAGATGAGAAATTAGGTCATTTGACGAGGGAACAACAAGGACAACTATCCAGCCTAATTTTTGAATTTGCACATTTGTTCACAGATGTACCTGGTCGTACTGACTTGGTATATCATGATATTGAGGTGGGGGAAGCCACTCCTGTGAAGCAACACCCCTATCGGATGAACCCTGTGAAGATGGAGTATCTTCGGAAGGAGGTTCAGTATATGTTGGAGAATGACATCATCGAACCAAGCAGCAGTGAATGGAGCTCACCATGTGTTGGTTCCAAAACCCGATGGCAGTTTTCGCTGTTGTACGGATTTAAAACGGGTTAATGCAGTGACCAAGACCGACTCATATCCCATCCCGAGGATTGATGACTGTATTGATAGAATAGGCCCAGCTAAATTTGTAACTAAATTTGACTTGCTGAAAGGGTATTGGCAGATTCCTCTTACTGATAGAGCCAAGGAAATCTCAGCTTTAGTCACACCAAATGGGTTGCATCAGTACAAGGTTCTTCCCTTTGGATTGAAAAACGGGCCTGCTACATTTCAATGGCTGATTAATAAGCTTATTGCAGACATTGAGGGGGTGGAGGCTTATCTGGATGATGTCATCATCCACACCATGACCATGGAAGATCATATTAAACAAATTCATGCATTTTTCAAGAAACTGACCGAGGCAGGGTTGACCATCAACTTATGTAAGAGTGAGTTTGTAAAAGCACAGGTGGTGTTTTTAGGTCATGTAGTAGGTCATGGTCAGGTGCAACCGGTGAAAGCCAAGTGTTACTGATTCGTCACTTCCGTTGTTGTGGTTCTCATCCACTGTAAACATTTTTGGTTGCATGTACTATTATTGTTTTCATTTAGGTGAAATAGAGATAACTGTTTTCAAAAAGTAAAAAAAGTTCATGTTTTAAAAAGAAACCGGAAACCGGATCGGGAACCGGACGAGGAAGAAGAGAAAGAAGGAGAGGGAGAGGAGGCAGAGCAAGTGAGGTCGGAGCAGAAGCCGAGCTGTTTGGAGGTCTGGAGCAAACGCTGGTGAACGGAGGTCACTAGCGAACTATGGGGTTTCCTGGGAAAGGGATTCCCGCGACAGAGTTGTTATCGCTGTGACAGATAAACCTGCGTGACAGGTTTTGCGGTTGATTCCGAAAAGAATCATTAGAGTGCCGTTACGTCTCGAGAACGGACTGTTGGCCATTTTGCCTCGCGCCTGATTTCGCATCGCTCCAGGTTTTTCCCCTAGCTTCAACCATTTAAACGCACCCAGACGTTAACCTGGTGTGTGTGTGTGTAACGTGGATTTTGAGTGTGAATTTGCGGTTCGCCGATTGGGAGCCGGTGAATGTCCATACCCGAAGGTGTGATTTCCCAGCCGTCTCTTGAGGACACTTTTGCCCATCTTTGGCAGTGTGACTGTCAACCGAGCGGGATTCTGGTCTCGATACAACATCGTTCTGATGATCACTGGAGCGTGGATCGACTTTGGCTTAAGGCTGGGACAGAGACATTGGGAATGTTATTTTCGCTCACTTGGAGCACAGTGAGTTACATTGTACGAAACTGATGGTACCATCATAGGAATGATATATTGGTTGTACAATTGATTAACATTATTATTGTACTGTTATTCTTGTGTGACCTTAACACAATACTTGTTTCTTGTTTGTTGGTAACAATTGGTGTGGTTTCACCATTGATCTTTGACACACAGAATAACACATCTTTCTGCCGTGACTCCTCTCGGGGCTCGGAGGTACACCGTGACCGGGGTTTGGGGAGGAGCACGTAACAGAAATATAGAAGCCATTGATCGCTTCCAAGTTCCAAAAGGGAAGAAGGAGCTTTTGAGATTCTTGGGTATGGCTGGTTGGTACCGGCGGTTCTGCAGGAATTTTTCTGATGTGGTCGCCCCTTTCGCGAATTTGCTGAGGAAAGAGACCAAGTTTGTTTGGGATGACAAATGCCAGGCTGTCTTTGCCCACGTCAAAGCGATATTAATGAGCTCTCCTGTCCTAGCAGCGCTGGATTTTCAAGAACCTTTCAAGTTGGCCATTGATGCAAGTGATGTGGGGGCTGGGGCAGTTCTATTACAGGAAGATGATGATGGCGTGGATCACCCGGTGTGCTACTATTCAAAAAAAGTTTAACAAACATCAGGCAAATTATGCCACTGTGGAAAAAGAGACCCTTGCTCTCCAGCTAGCACTTCAGCATTATGAGGTGTATCTGGGAACTACTACCTTTCCTATAAAAGTCTTCACTGATCACAACCCCTTAACCTTCATTCAAAAAATGAATAATAAAAATCAGAGGTTGTTGAGATGGAGTTTGTCTTTGCAGGAGTTCAACTTGGAAATTGAACATGTAAAGGGCAGGGACAATGTCGTTGCTGATGCTTTGTCCAGAGTGAATTAACTTTGGAAATCTCTGTGGGTTGTGTGAAATTTTGTTGCTTTATTTTTGAGATGTTGATAATTGTTGCTCACTGGAATTGGTGATTTGGGTTGTGAGTTTATTTTTGTTTTTTTAAAGAGTTTGCATGCAAAGAAAGTTTTCGCTGTGTTCAAACTTTCTTTCTTGAGGGGGGGAAGTGTTACGGATTCGTCACTTCCGCTGTTGTGGTTTTCACCCACTTGACATATTTCTGATATTATGTACTATTATTACTCTCAAAAGGTTTATTATTCAGGAACAGCTATCTAAAGTTAAAAAGGTTAACTTGAAATGATACAGGAAACCGAACCAGAAGACGAGGAGGTGAAGAGGAAGAGGCGGCGCGAGCAAAGTTGGAGAAGACGCGTGACATCAAGGCTCCATGGTGAGGCTGGTCTTCCGAAAGTCGTGTAGGAATTTTGAGTTCCTTGAAGGGACATCCGGCGATAGGAATTATCGATGGAGGGGAAAATCTGCGTTGTCAGATTTGGGCGCTGAGATTTCGACGAATCCTCGCCTAGTCGCATCGGCTCAAGTAAGAGCCGTCGGCCATTTTGAACCCCGTGCTTCGAACACCTACAAAGGTTTTGCCTCGCGTCATCTTCACCCCCAACATCCTACCGTTTGTCGGGGATGTGTGGGTGCGACCGCTTCGTCTCCAATTACGTTGCGGTTCGCTGAGTGAGCGGTGAAGGTGCCCCTCTGAAGGGCGCCGTTGTACAGTTTCGGCGGGCACGATCACCATTGTCAACTGTACGCGATTCTAATATCGACTGGAGAGCGAGATTCGGGCTTCGACTGGATATCGTTCTCGTGACCGCTGGAGCGAATCACATTCACCTTGGACAAGGTTATAGAGAAATTGAGGAGTGTCCGTTTCACTCGCTGGGAGCACAGTGAGTTATATGACTTTATTGATGGTATATAGAGTGCACTCTTAATTGCCATTTGTTGTACCGTTATTCCTGTGTGATTTTCAATATATTATTTGTTCATTGATAATCATTGGTGTGGTTTCACTATTGATTTCTAACACAGAGTAACATATTTTTCTGCCGTGGCTCCTCTCAGGGTTCGGAGGTGTACCAAGACCAGGAGATCGTAGAGGAACACGTAACAGAAGCAACACCCCTATCGGATGAACCCTGTGAAGATGGAGTATCTTCGGAAGGGGGTTCAGTATATGTTGGAGAATGACATAATCGAACCAAGCAGCATGAAATGGAGCTCACCATGTGTGTTGGTTCCAAAACCCAATGGCAGTTTTCGCTGTTGTACGGATTTAAAACGGGTTAATGCAGTGACCAAGACCGACTCATATCCCATCCCGAGGATTGATGACTGTATTGATAGAATAGGCCCAGCTAAATTTGTAACTAAATTTGACTTGCTGAAGGGGTATTGGCAGATTCCTCTTACTGATAGAGCCAAGGAAATCTCAGCTTTAGTCACACCAAATGGGTTGTATCAGTACAAGGTTCTTCCTTTTGGATTGAAAAACGGGCCTGCTACATTTCAACGGCTGATTAATAAGCTTATTGCAGACCTTGAGGGGGAGGAGGCTTATCTTGATGATGTCATCATCCACACCATGACCATGGAAGATCATATTAAACAAATTCATGCATTTTTCAAGAAACTGACCAAGGCAGGGTTGACCATCAACTTATCTAAGAGAGTTTGTAAAAGCACAGGTGGTGTTCCTAGGCCATGTAGTAGGTCAGGGTCAGGTGCAACCTGTGACAGCCAAGATAGAAGCCATTGATCGCTTCCAAGTTCCAAAAGGGAAGAAGTGAGCTTATGAGATTCTTGGGTATGGCTGGTTGGTACCGGCGGTTCTGCAGGAGTTTTTCTGATGTGGTAGCCCCTTTAACGAATTTGCTGAGGAAAGAGACCAAGTTTGTTTGGGATGACAAATGTCAAGCTGCCTTTGCCCACGTCAAAGCGATATTAATGAGCTCTCCTGTCCTAGCAGCCCCGGATATTCAAGAACCATTCAAGTTGGCCATTGATGCAAGTGATGTGGGGGCTGGGGCAGTTCTATTACAGGAAGATGAGGATGGAGTGGATCACCCGGTGTGCTACTATTCCAAAAAGTTTAACAAACACCAGGCAAATTATGCCACCGTGGAAAAAGAGACCCTTGCTCTCCTGCTAGCGCATCAGCATTATGAGGTGTATCTGGGAACGACTACCTTTCCTATAAAAGTCTTCAGTGATCACAACCCCTTAACCTTCATTCAAAAAATGAAAAATAAAAATCAGAGGTTGATGAGATGGAGTTTGGCTTTGCAGGAGTTCAACTTGGAAATTGAGCATGTAAAGGGCAGGGACAATGTCGTTGTGGATGCTTTATCCAGAGTGAACTAACTTTGGAAATTCCTGTAGGTTGTTTGGAAGTTTTGTTGCTTTATTTTGGGGAATATTAATTATTGTTGCTCACGTGAATTGATCATTTTGGAGTGAGTTTTACTTTTGTTTGTTAAAAGAGTTTTTGCATGCAAAGAAAGTTTTCACTATGTTCCAACTTTCTTTCTTGAGGGGGGGAAGTGTTATGGATTCGGCACTTCCATTGTTGTGGTTCTCATCCACTGTAAACATTTTTGGTTGCATGTACTGTTATTGTTATCGTTTAGGTGAAATAGAGATAACTGTTTTCGAAAGGTAAAAAAAGTTAGTGTTTTAAAAGAAACCGGAAACCGG
Organism: Myxine glutinosa; assembly: GCF_964187855.1. Lineage (NCBI taxonomy): Eukaryota > Metazoa > Chordata > Myxini > Myxiniformes > Myxinidae > Myxine > Myxine glutinosa. The sequence goes on along the minus strand of NC_136261.1, from coordinate 238,771,440 downwards.
ATCGGGAGCCGGACGAAGAAGAAGAGGAAGAAGAAGAGGAAAAGGAGGCGGAGCGAGTAAGGTGGAGCAGAAGCTGAGCTGCTTGGAGTTCTTGAGCAAACGCTGGTGAACGGGGGTCACGAGTGAGCTTTGGGTTTCCTGGGAAAGGGATTCCTGCGACAGAGTTGTTATCGCTGTGACAGATAAACCTGTGTGACAGGTTTTGCGGTTGATTCCGAAGAGAATCATTGGAGTGCCATTACGTCTCGAGAACGGACCGTTGGCCATTTTGCCTCATGCCTGATTTCGCATCGCTCCAGGTTTTTCACCTCGCTCCAACCATTTCAACGCATCCAGCTGTTAGCTTGGTTTGCATGTGTAACATGGATTTCGAGTGGGAATTTGCGGTTCGCTGTGTGGGGAGCCATTGAACATCCATACCCGAAGGTGTGATTTCCCCTTTCGCCTCTTGAGGACACCTTTGCCCATCTTTGGCAGTGTGACTGTCAACCGAGCGGGATTCTGGTCTCGATACAACATCATTCTGACGATCACTGGAGCGTGGATTGACTTTGGTTTGAACCTGGGACAGAGACATTGGGAATGTTATTTTCGCTCACTTGGAGCACAGTGAGTTACATTGTACGAAACTGATGGTACCATCATAGGAATGATATATTGGTTGTACAATTGATTAATATTGTTATTGTACTGTTATTCTTGTGTGACCTCAATACAATACTTGTTTGTTGGTAACAATTGGTGTAGTTTCACCATTGATCTTTGACACACAGAATAACACATCTTTCTGCCGTGACTCCTCTCGGGGCTCGGCGGTACACCGTGACCGGGGTTTGGGGAGGAGCACGTAACAATAGTAATATCATTTCCGAAATAATGACAACGTAACGTTGTTATCTATCTATAATTCCAGTAATCTCTGTACGTCTGTACGTCTGTTTGTCTGTGACCGCTGTTTCTCGACAACCACGGGTCCGATATACTTTTAACTTGCCAGGTATATTGCTGGGGACCCGAGGATGTGCCTTTTCAAGGTTTCATATTAATCGGACAATTACTTACCGAGCTATGTCCAAAAAACGATTCAACCAATCAGAGAGCAGCGAACGATCGCGTGTGCCGAACGTGGAGGACACACTCTGCCTCGGATGGCACATTTGAGAGCGTATTCATTTATTTCACGTTTGCAAACTATGTTGGCGTTAAACTATGTTTTAAAACTAATAAAACCGAATTTGCGATTCATTCGCTTTCCTGCGCGTTTGTGCACGCGATGGCGATTTCTTTACCAAACTCCGGAAGCCGTTCGCTTTGGACCAAACCATTGCATGTAAATAGAGGGGGGGGATTGTCACCGTACTCGCAAGCCGTTCGCTTTGGACCAAACCATTTCATGTAAATAGAGGGGGGGGATATAATTTTAGATATAGATATAGTACGGGCAATGCCCTAGTCTATCTATAATTCCAGTAATCTCTGTGTGTGTGTCTGTGTGTGTGTCTGTGTGTATGCGACCGCTGTTTCTCGACAACTACCGGTCCGATATACTTGAAACTTGCCAGGTATATTGCTGGGGACCTGAGGATGTGCCTTTTCAAGGTTTCATATTAATCGGACAAGTAGTTACCGAGCTATGGCGATTTCTTTACCAAACTCCGCAAGCCGTTCGCTTTGGACCAAACCATTTCATGTAAATAGAGGGGGGGGGGGATTGTCACCGTACTCGCAAGCCGTTCGCTTTGGACCAAACCATTTCATGTAAATAGAGGGGGGGGATTGTCACCGTACTCGCAAGCCGATACGATTCGATATATATATATAGTACGGGCATGCCCTAGTTATAGTAAATCTAATCATAACACTAATCCCCTCGTATTGACTGCAAATGTAAGTTAAAATATATCATTTTCTACATATTAAAGAAGCGGCAGTTTTGTGTACGTTACGTCATTACGTCTTTGATGTCATTACGACGGCTGCTCCACCGACCGACATTTGAATTTACAAATAGGCTTACACCCGCTCACTATGGGAGCCGCAGGAAGGCTCATTCCTCTTTGGGGTAGATAGATTACAGTAGATCTATGGTCGGGTCTCAAGAACATTGGGTGTGTGTTAATTTACCAAGTTTCTTGTGGAGAGATAGCCAAGTGGTTTAAACATTTGAGCAATCACGCCATTCAAAACCGTTAAGGAACGGCTGGCTCGGCATGCGCTGGCTAGCTGCTTGGTAAATGAACACACATCCAACCCTTGTGGGGTATATAGATTACAGTAGATCTTCGTTCAGTTCTGTAAGTAAATCTTACCTTATGGATGTGGAGATTCCTCCAAATTTCTTTGTTTAATGTTATAAACAGCATTAGCATCTGTTTAAAAAGCTAAAAATAGGTTTGTGGTTTATAATATTTTACAAGCCCGGCTACGCCGCTATTCGACTTTTGGTCTTGTTTTTTTAATGGTAATAGCTCTCCATGTTTTCTGTATTATTGTGGTGAATATTGGAGAATACAGTAAAGTAAAATTGAAAACTGCGATGCATTATTTGACGGACATGCATTGTGAAAATTCGGTGATTTTTCTTGTTTAGAGTGATTTGGGTGGGAATAAATGAGGTGCGGGGGCCCCATCATTGACTTTTGCCCAGACCCTCAGAATCAGTAAGAATGCCCCCGTGCTACAACAACCGCTTATATTTGACGACATCATTTCATGTTCTCCTCCCCTTTTTAACACTTCTGTCTTTGAGGATCATAATCATCCTTTAATGATATTTTGAGGTGCTTGATCGTCGTATAAGACAAAGCAAAATTACCTATCCCCAGTAATGGGAAAAGTTTGAGTTAATCTATCAATGTAAATTATTTCAAGGACTTTAAAAGGTTAATTGTATTGCACTCTCAGGTTCAATCAGAGTGGAAGCTCTGAGCTGCTTTTCCCACCCACGGCAAAATGGTGGTGCAACCTCAGGCTGCAATTGTTGGATGTCTAAAAAGAGGGGAAAAATATAGCTATTTCAAATTGTGTGTTACTCCATGAAAATCTGTCCTTTAATCCACAGGTTCATGTTGATTTCAATGGTTACTGGAAGCGACAAAAAAGTGACTGACTATATTGCAGCAAGAAAAGTGAAATGAAAATGCAAAATAACCAATGAGCATATTTTCAAAAGCAGTGCAGGAAGTGGCCTCCAAAAACGGGAGACAGATGAATGCACAGACACTCCATGTTTCACAATATATATAGGGATGTTATGAGCTTGGCAATTTACTCAAAGTTTCCACTCGTGTTTGAGCTTATCTGGAATTGGAATCCCAGATAAGGTATTGTCACCGTGCTCCATCCGTCCGTTTGTCCTTCTGTCCTTTTATCTCTTATTTCGACTTTTCCGGCCAAACCGCTGGGCCTATCCGGCTGAAACTTGGCAGCAAGGTTCCGCTCCTGACTGGTAATGGGGATTGCAAAACTCTTTCTGGTCACACAACTTTAAGTATGTCAAAATGGCGGTCTTAGTAAATGCGTTCAAAAATCTTCTTCTGCAGACCCAGCAGTCAGCATGCTACCAAATTTGGGTTACAACATTTGGCCAGTGTAGGGATGGTAAATTACAGAGGTCTTGTCGATCACATGACCAAAAGTGTGTCAAAATGGCCGACTTAGTGAATTTTAGGGAAAATCGCGTTAATTCCTTCAAAAATCTTCTTCACCAAGCCCACGAGTCAGAATGTTACCAAATTTGGGTTACAACATTAGGCTAGGGGCCAGATAAGCTACAGGACCAGTGGTCCTATTTTTTACTATTATAACCAATGTTGATTGTTATCAATACTGCTTACTTTGGGTGATCAGAAGAAACCAAGTGTGCCAATGATGTCATTCCATCTATTGACAATTCCAGTGACCTATGCAGCCGTCACTTCCCCTTTCTCCTTACTCGATGCCATCCACGTTTGGAATTTTACGGATTTGAGGCAGGCGGGCCAATGCTTGCAGACTGTGGACTTAGAAACATGAAACTGCTTCAGTTTCTGCTTTCCCTCTTCCTTATATCTCTAACACCACAGGTCAAACTGCTTTCAATATCTGCACCCTCTCTCTCCTGAGCCCTAACGCTGTGCTTATGTGACTTCGGCTCCTTGCTGCCGGTTTTCTGTTGGGTGTACGGATTATTGGGGTGTACACAAGCGTCCAGATGATGTCACAGAGACGTACGCATTCACGTGGGGTGACTCGGAAACGAAGAAGATTGGCGGACTCCCGAATTTATGGATGTAAAGAGATTTATCTGCACTCGCAAACCAGGACCATCATCTGAAGAGTATAAATTGTCTCGAAGCCGGAGACAGTTCTGCGAGGAATGGCCACAAGGTTGGAATGTTTCTTTTTAAAAGTCGATTGTAGATTGAGCACCTACCTCACAGTCACAGGCAGCACATTTGCTCTTTCATCCCGAGACCCACTTTCTTTCTCTTTCTTTCGTTTTCCCTTTTTATTACACACTGTTATTTAACTTTATCTGCACTTTGTTTGTTTGTCCCGTTTCAAATATTTGAGCCGTTCGTTTTCTAGGTTCAATACGTCCAAAAGAGCTGAACTTTGGCCCACGGTCCTCTTTTCTGGTACATTTTCATATATCAAAATTTATTAATTAATGATTAAAGAATATATATATATATAGAATTATTTATTTTTTTAATTTAAAATAAAAAAACATTGGTTTAAAACTTTTTAAAAATAAAAGTGTGTAGCCCGAAAACATGTTTTTTCGTTGACTTGTTTTCAGCGCATTGTCGCCAAAGGCAAAAGGCGCTATATAAATCCAATTATTATTACGAGCTGAAGTGCCCATCTACGACGGGCAGTAAGGAGGTTTAAGTACTGTTCTTCTCAAGTTTTATCTATCCATGGAAAGTTCGGTTCATAATAATCATTTCTTTCTCCACAATAAACAGACACAGCAATGCATAATCCTAGTGATTAGTCCTTGTGGCTTCCTTTTGGGAATATACTGTCAAGTATTAATATGAGATCCTTTAGTTCTTCTTTCGTTCCTGAGCGCCACTCTTTCCTTTGCTTAGTTTCAAATAAAATTATTTTGTGTGCACAAATTTCTTTACAATAGAACTGTAGTTTAAGTTTCCAAAAACAGTCATGCACTAATTTTATTTCAGGAAAAATGCAATCCCTGTGGTTTTGGCGACATACATACATACATACATACATACATACTTGCATACATGCATGCATACATACATAAACACACACATACATACACCCATATACACAAAAACACATACATACAACAACTGAGATTTTCTTTTTCTTCTGACTTATTCTGTCTCTTGTTACCACTGAGAATCCTTCTTTGTTTGTTTTTGCAAATCCTTTGCAAATTGTTTGTTTGTCCGGACGATATCTAAGCCATCCTTTGAACTAGGAAGCTGAAATTTCGGCACAATAGTGAGCAAGTCCTTTGTCAAAAACGGTATTTTTTTTTTGATTAATCAATAAATTGAGGAGTTATTTAATTATTAGCGATTAATTAAGTACTTATTTAATTAATCAAATTTCCTTTCTCTTCTGACCATTAACTCAGGCACCTTTTGAGTTAGGAAGCTGACATTTGGACATGCCAATGACCAGGTGATTTGGCTGCAAAGGATATTTTTGATTTATTAATTAATCAATTAATCGATTAATTATTTAATTATTCGATTAATGACCAAAAAAATTTTTTTTTTTTAGTTACAGATTCTGATGAAATAGTGGTAGTTTATGTGTTCTCTGACCAAATTGATTAATAATTTAATTTTTTTATGATTATTATTTATTTATTTTCATTATTAATCATTTATTTATTTTCTTTCTCATTTGGCCAATATCTCAGGCACCTTTTGAGCTGGGAAGCTAATATTTGGACATGAGTGACCAAGTGATGTGGCTATCAAGGATATTTTTGATTTATTGATTAATCATTTCATCTATTAATTATTTATTGATTAATCGATTAATTATTTATTGAGTAATCAATTAATTATTTAATTTTTTATAAATGACTTATTTTATTTAAATTTCTAAAAGATACATCTTCGGATGAAGCACTAGTGGTTGGTTTAGTTATGCGATTAGCCAATTGATTATGAAAATATTTTGTGATAATCTTTTATTGATTTTAATTATACAATTAATCAATCAATTAGTGTACACCTCTCCCTCCCAATGCAGCCTCAATGAGCTGCACTGCGGTATTGCCGGGCGCCGGAGGCGCCCCGGCAATGCCGCGCTGCAGCATATTTAATTATTTGGCATGGGGCGGTGTACTTTGAATGTATGTGTACTTGTTGTACACCGCTCCTTTCCTATGCCATCTCCAGGCATTGCAAATCGTCATTGCCGGGCACCAAAGGGGGCTCGGCAGTGACGCACGCTGAAAGAGAGTACTCAGTTTTCACTCTGGTTTCTTGCTTTCTTGTTTGTTTTCTTTCTTGGTTGTCCGGGCGATATCTCAGCCATCCTTTGAGCTAGGAAGCTGAAATTTCGGCACAATAGTGAGCAAGTCCTTTTTCAAAAACGGAATTTTTTTTTTTGATTAATCAATAAATTGAGGAGTTATTTAATTATTAGCGATTAATTAAGTACTTATTTAATTAATCAAATTTCCTTTCTCTTCTGACCATTAACTCAGGCACCTTTTGAGTTAGGAAGCTGACATTTGGACATGCCAATGACCAGGTGATTTGGCTGCAAAGGCTATTTTTGATTTATTAATTAATCAATTAATCGATTAATTATTTCATTATTCGATTAATGACCAAAAAAATTTTTTTTTTAAAGTTACAGATTCTGATGAAATAGTGGTAGTTTATGTGTTCTCTGACCAAATTGATTAATAATTTAATTTTTTTATGATTATTATTTATTTCTTTTCATTATTAATCATTTATGTATTTTCTTTCTCATTTGGCCAATATCTCAGGCACCTTTTGAGCTAGGAAGCTAATATTTGGACATGACAGTGACCAAGTGATGTGGCTATCAAGGATATTTTTGATTTATTGATTAATCATTCAATCGATTAATTATTTATTGATAAATCAATTAATTATTTAATCTTTTATTAAGGACTTATTTAATTAAATTTCTAAAAGATACATCTTCGGATGAAGCACTAGTGGTTTAGTTATGCTATTAGCCAATTGATTAAGAAAATATTTTGTGATAATCTTTTATTGATTTTAATTAAACAATTAATCAATCAATTATTGTACACCTCTCCCTCCAAATCCCTGGTGTTGAGCTAGCGGCTAGGGTGCCAGCTTAGGATACCAAGGATCCTGGGTTCGTAATCCCGGTCGATCGCTGAATTAACGCCAGGGGGGTTGACTCAGCCTGTCATCCTTCCGAGGTCGGCAAATTGAGTACCAGTTCACTGGTAATTCCCTGTTTATCATAAAAAGGCGACAAACAGGGTTTTTTTTTTTTTGTTTGTTTTTTTGTATGCAAGATCGAGGCTCGTGAAAGAGCTAACATTAATCACACAAAAAGACAAACTGACACACAAAACACAAAAAACAAGGGGAGCGGCAGACATGATGGGGAGAGAGGGGGAAGGACACAAAAGAGAGGGGGAAGAGGGGGAAGGACACAAACACAACATTTGACAGCAGGGACATCGGGAGGACTTGGGGGGAGGTGGGAGAGGAATAAAACATATGAACACTGCAAGGAATCTGGGGTGAATTACCGGGGGTAGAAAATATCAAGGTTTTCGATGGGGGAAGATAAGAGATGGGGGTGAACAGCTGTTTTAAAGACCTGGAGGGAGGAGTGGGATTGAAGGGAGTGGGGGAGTTTGTTCCAGAGGCGGGAGAAAAGGGGAATGAAAGAGTGAAGGTGAGCAGAGAGCCGTAAAGCAGAGAGGGTTGGTGGCAGGAAGGGCATCCGGCCGTAAAACATTGCTTAAAAAAGGGGACCAAAAAACAAGAACAACCACGGTCCCCGAAAAGGCCAACCCCCGCTTTGCGGGGAAAAATGGCCTCTAAACGGTGGTTTTTTCTCCCTCCCAATGCAGTCTCTATGAGCTGCACTGCGGTATTGCCGGGCGCCCGAGGCGCCTTTTGAGCTCGGAAGCTAATATTTGGACATGACAATGCCGCGCTGTCGGATATTTAATTATTTGGCATGGGGGCAGTGTACTTTGAATGTATCTGTACTTGATAAATAATTAATCAATTATTTAATTAATCAATAAATCAAAAATACCCTTTGCAGCCAAATCACTTGGTCATTGTCATTTCCAAATATCAGCTTCCGAGCTCAAGAGGTGCCTGAGATATTGCCCAGATGAGAAATAAAATAAATAAATAATTAATACTGAAAATAAATAAATAACAAGTACAGATACATTCAATGTACACCACCCACATGCCAAATAATTAAATATCCTCCAGCGCGGCATTGCCGGGGCACCTGCGGTGCCCAGCAATACCGCCATGCAGCTCATAGAGACTGTATTTGCAGGGAGAGGTGCACAATATTTGATTGATTAATTGCACAATTAAAATCAATAAAAGATTGTCATAAAATATTTTCTTCATCAATTGGCAAATAGCATAACTAAACCACTAGTGCTTCATCCAAAGATGTAACTTTTAGAAATTTCATTAAATAAGTCATTAATAAAAAATAAAATAATTAATTTATTAATCAATAAAAAATTCATCGATTAATTGATTTATCAATAAATCAAAAATACCCTTTACAGACAAATCACTTGGTCATTGTCATGTCCAAATATCTGCTTCCTAGCTCAAAAGGTGCCTGATATATTGGCCAGATGAGAATGAAAATAAATAAATGATTAATGAGGAAAATAAATAAATAATAATCATAAAAATTTAATAATTAATAAATTCGATGATAGAATACATAAACCACCACCATTTCATCCGAATCTGTAACTTTAAAAAAAGTAATTAAAAAAGTCATTCATCAAATAATTAAATAATTAATCGAACTAATTTCATTAATCAATGAATCAAAAATACCCCTTACAGCCAAATCACTTGGTCATTGTCATTTCCAAATGTCAGCTTCCTAGCTCAAAATGTGCCAGCAATATTGCCCAGATGAGAAGTAAAATAAATAAAGAATTAATAATGAAGATAAATAAATAATAATCATAAAAAATTAAATAATCAATCAATTCGCTCATGGAACACATAAACCACCACCATTTCATCATAATCTGTAACTTAAAAAAATAAAAATTTCGTCATTAATGGAATAATTAAATAATTAATCGATTAATTCATGAATTGATTAATCAATAAATCAAAAATATCCTTTGCAGCCAAATCACTTGGTCATTGGCATGTCCAAATATCAGCTTCCAAACTCAAAAGGTGCCTGAGATATTGGCCAGAAGAGAAAGGGAATTTAATTAATTAAATAAGTACTTAATTAATCGCTAATAATTAAATAACTCCTCAATTACTTGATTAATCAAAAAACAAAAAATATTATTTTTGACAAAGTACTTGCTCACCATTGTGCCGAAATTTCAGCTTCCGAGCTCAAAGGATGGCTGAGATATCACCCGGACAAACAAGAAAGAAAACAAGAAAGAGAACAAACAAGTACAGTTACATTCAAAGTACACCGCCCCCACGCCAAATAATAAAATATCCTACAGCGAGGCATTGCCGGGGCGCCTCCGGCGCCTGGCAATACCGCAGTGCAGCTCATGGAGATTGCATTGGGAGGGAGAGGTGTACAATAATTGATTGATTAATTGTATAATTAAAATCAATAAAAGATTATCACAAAATATTTTCTTAATCAATTGGCTAATAGCATAACGAATCCATTAGTGCTTCATCCGAAGATGTATCTTTTCGAAATTTAATTAAATAAGCCATTAATAAAAAATAATAAAAAAATTAATTAATCAATAAATAATTAATCGATTAAATGATTAATCAATAAATCAAAATTATCCTTGATAGCCGCATCATTTGGTCACTGTCATGGTCCAAATATTAGCTCAAAAGGTGCCTGAGATGTTGGCCAAATGAGAAAGAAAATAAATAAATGATTAATAACGAAAATAAATAAATAATAATCATGAAAAAATTAAATTATTAATCAATTCGGTCATAGAACACATAAACCACCACCATTTCATCAAAATCTGTAACTTAAAAAAAAGAAGTAATTAATCGAATAATTAAATAATTAATCGATTAATTGATTAATAAATCAAAAATAGCCTTTGTAGCCAAATCACCTGGTCATTGGCATGTCCAAATATCAGCTTCCTAACTCAAAAGGTGCCTGAGTTAATGGTCAGAAGAGAAAGGAAATGTAATTAATTAAATAAGTACTTAATTAATCGCTAATAATTAAATAACTCCTCAATTACTTGATTAATCAAAAAACAAAAAATAACTTTTTGAGAAAGGACTTGCTCACTATTGTGCCGAAATTTCAGCTTCCTACCTCAAAGGATGGCTGAGATATCGCCCAGACAAACAAGAACGCAAGAAAACAAACAAACAAACAAACAAACAACCAGAGTGAAAACTGAGTACTCCCTTTCAGCGTGCGTCACTGCCGAGCCCCCTTCAGTACCCGGCAATGACGTTTTGCAGTGCCTGGAGATGGCATAGGAAAGGAGCGGTGTACAACAAACAACCAGAGTGAAACCTGAGTACTTCCTTTCAGTGTGCGTCACTGCCGAGCCTCCTTCGGTGCCCGGCAATGAGGTTTTGCAATGCCTGGAGATGGCATAGGAAAGGAGCGGTGTACAACAAACAAACAACCAGAGTGAAAACTGAGTACTCCCTTTCAGCGTGCGTCATTGCCGAGCCCCCTTCGGTGACCAGCAATGACGATATGCAGCGCCTGGACATGGCATAGGAAAGGAGCGGTGTACAACAACCAGAGTGAAAACTGTGTACTTCCTTTCAGCGTGCATCATTGCCAAGCCCCCTTCGGTGCCCGGTAATGACGTTATGCAGCGCCTGGAGATGGCATAGGTAAGGAGTGGTGTACAATAACTGGAAAATAAATAGGTGTGATTTGTGGTACTAATCTCCAATTGGCTCTTGAATCTTGTCAGGAATCGTCAAAAATCGTCTGAGGCCTTGGCGGGAAAATGCGCTCCTTGGCACGAACGAGATCTCGCTGCACGTCCGCTCACTCCTGGCGTCGTTGAGAGCATAGCGAGTAGGCAGCGCCTGTCCACTCGTCGTTCTTGCTTGGGAAACCGCAGTTCTCGGTCCGAAATTTCTCCTCCTCACGATCACTATCAAGATGTCGGAACATGACTGCCCGTGATGAATGAATCTCCCTTGCGCAAGAAGACAAAATGCGACCATTCGCTATGGAATCCAGAACGACAAGGGTGAGAAAAGGTCAGCACACAAACATTCACCACCAGATCCAGAACGAGAAGACAAAATGTCCGCCGCTTCATTTATTTTGTAATTGAGGCTCTGACGTCATCCCACGACGTCTCCGTGTCGCTCCTATCAGCGAGTCCCATCTTATCAGTGCTTGTGCCAATCAAATCCCAGTCCAATCACTGCTCTTTGGGGTGTGGCTCATGGCCCTGCCTGTGCCTGTGCACTCACCAAGTCGATGTTATTCGTGGTAGTGCTTGATGCCTGGTTTCTGGTTGGTTTTTAATTAGTGTCATCAATTATTGTGTCGATTGCTTAGCTTGGCTATGGTGCGTAGTGCGCTGTCATAAGGAACACAGGAAAAGTTTACAGAGGCAATTACAAACAGGGGACTAATTTACCCATAATCCCTCACTAATTAACAAACCCACCCCTCTCATGGGGATGAAGATACAAACTCTTCCACGACATACGGTCTACAGGAATTTTCTACTTATGATACATCGAGGGTTCTTCTTCTTCACGACAGTCAGAGCACACTAATCTATACACTCTACCTGGCTCGAAGATAATCATTGTATACCCCTACAAACGTATCAATATATATACTGAAGGAGCTGGGGCTCCCACGTCGATCGGAAGAATGGACGCGACAAAAAGCTGGAATTCATCCGAGTTGCTTTAATCAAATCAAACACTCAGGCACTCTGAAAACCCGTTTATCGGGCAGCAATATATATCTATTATCCCGGGGGGTTTGCCCAGGCCCGGCGCCAGGGGGCGTGGCCCAGCGTCCTGGCTGCGGCCTGGCAAGTTGAGGGCGAGCCTGCCCGGGCGTCCTGGACGAGCCCGGCATGGTGATCGCTCCGCGTCCTTGATAGGTGCAAGGCGATTGTGAAAACCCAGCGGCAGCCGCTACACACGTCCCCCCAGAATCGACTTGCACCGGCAGGGTCAATTTGAGGGGGGTCCTGATGACCCGGCCGAAGCGACCCCTGGCGGGTCGTGGGAGGGGGTCCGGTGAGGTGGTGGGCGGTCGAGTGGGGGGCACCGTGGAAGGGGGGCGGCCTCGCCGCGGCGGAAGGGCCACCCGTGGTGGGTGGTCGACGTCCACGTGCGCCGGCTTGAGGCGGTCCACTGCAATCCGGTCCGACCTGCCGCCGATGTCGATGACGAACGACTTGTCGTCCCGTCGCAGCACCCGGAAGGGCCCGTCGTACGGCGGCTGGAGTGGCCACCGATGTGCGTCGTGACGCACAAAAACATACTCCGCTGTGCGGAGTGCTGGGGGGACGTAGGACTGGGGGTCACCGTGGTGGGATGTAGGCACGGGGGCAAACCGTCGGGCGGCCTCCTGGAGGTCCGAGCGCTGGTGAGCTGCGGACCAGGGACTGGTAGCGTCGGGCACGAATTCGCCCGGGACGCGTAGCACCTGGCCATAGACAAGCTCGGCGGTGGATGCCTGGAGGTCCTCCTTGGGGGCCGTGCGAAGGCCCAAAAGGACCCACGGAAGCCGGTCGGCCCAACCGCCGTCTTGAAGGCCGGCCATGAGCGCGGCCTTCATGGAGCGGTGGAATCGCTCGCACAACCCGTTTGCTTGGGGGTGGTAGGCCGTAGTATGGTGGAGCTTGACCCCCAGGTTGCGGGCGACCGCGCCCCACAGCTCGGAGGTGAACTGTGGTCCGCGGTCTGACGAGATGTCCGCCGGTGCGCCGAAGCGGGCGACCCAGGTGGCGATGAAAGCCTGCGCCACGTCGGCGGTGGTGGTGGAGACGAGGGGAACGGCCTCCGGCCACCTGGTGGTCCTGTCCACCATGGTGAGCAGGTGTGTGAACCCCCGTGACGGGGGGAGGGGGCCCACCAGATCCACGTTGACGTGGTCGAAACGTCGTTCGGGCACGGTGAAAGGTGCCAGCGGGGCCTGGGTGTGTCGGTGGACCTTGGCCCGTTGGCAGGCCGTGCAGGTGCTGGTCCAATCGCGGACGTCCCGACGAAGGCCGTGCCAGACGAAACGCGCCGACACCAGCTTCTGGGAAGCTTTCCGGCCCGGGTGGGAAAGGCCGTGGAGGGAGGCGAAGATGCGGCGTTGTCAGGTGACGGGCACGATGGGGCGAGGCTGGCCTTGGGAGACGTCGCAGAGCAGGACAGTGTCCGCGCAGGGGATGTCGGCCAGGCGGAGGCCCGTGTCCGCCGCCCGGAGGGCTTGCACCGTGGTGTCGGTGGTTTGGTCCGCCGCCATAAGCGCAAAATCCACGCACAGGTGGACCGCGTTCGCGCTGGCCCGGGAAAGACAGTCGGCCACGGCGTTGTTTTTGCCGGCGACGTGCCGGATGTCCGTGGTAAACTCCGACACGGCGGAGAGGTGGCGCTGTTGGCGGGCCGACCATGGCTCCGTGACCTTGGCCATTGCGTAAACCAACGGCTTGTGGTCGACGAACGCCGTGAAAGGTCGGCCCTCCAGGAGGTGGCGGAAATGGCGGACGGCCAGGTGTAGACCGAGGAGCTCCCGGTCAAACGTGCTGTATTTGAGCTCGTTCGGCCGGAGCTGCCGGCTGAAAAAAGCGAGTGGCTGCCAAACCCCGTTCACCCATTGCTCATGTACGGCGCCCACCGCGTAGTCGGAGGCATCCGTGGTGAGGGCGATGGGAGCGTTGAGCACTGGGTGAGCGAGCAGTGTTGCGTCGGCGAGGGCCCGCTTTGAGCGTTGGAAGGCCGCATCCATTGCTGCGGACCAGGCGATGTCGTGCTTGGCCGGCTTGCCCCGGAGGGCTTCGTAGAGGGGCCGCATGAGTTGAGCAGCGCGGGGCACGAAGCGGTGATAAAAATTCACCATTCCCAGGAATTCCTGCAGGGCCTTTATGGTGCGGGGACGCGGGAACGTGGTGATGGCCTCGACCTTGGTTGGCAGCGGCACGGCCCCGTTCTTGGTGATGTGGTGGCCCAAAAAATCAGCGGCCGTCGTGCCGAAGTGGCATTTGGCCGGGTTGACGATGAGGCCGTGCTCGCTGAGGCGCCCGAACAGTGTTCGGAGGTGGAGGAGGTGCTCGGCCCGGGACGTGCTGGCGACGAGGATGTCGTCCAGATAGACGAAAAGAAATGGCAGGTCGCGCAGCACGCCATCCATCAAGCATTGGAACGCCTGGGCCACGTTCTTGAGGCCAAACGGCATCCTCAAAAATTCGAACAGGCCGAACGGCATGATGACGGCCATCTTCGGGACGTCGGCCGGCCGGACAGGTACCTGGTGATATCCCCGTATGAGATCAATTTTCGAAAAAATGACCCGTCCCGCCAGACGGGCGGAGAAGTCTTGGATATGCGGGATCGGGTACCTGTCGGGGGTGGTAGCGTCATTGAGACGGCGGTAGTCGCCACACGGGAGCCATCCACCCCCCGGCTTTGGCACGATGTGCAGTGGCGAGGCCCACGCGCTATCGGAGCGCCGCACGATGCCGAGGTGCTCCAACGCGTCGAATTCGGCCTTCGCTACGGCGAGCTTGGCTGGGTCGAGGCGGCGGGCCCTGGCGTAGACCGGCGGGCCCGTGGTTGGTATGTGGTGCTCGATCCCATGCCGTACTGCGACGGCCGAAAACGTCGGCCGCGTGAGGGCCGGGAACTCCGTGAGCAGGCGAGCAAACTCGTTCGCCGCCGGGACGGTGCATGCCAGCTCGGTCGGCGCGGAGCTGCTCAATGTGCATACCAGGGAGCTGAAGGTTTCAGCGTTGATTAAACGACGCCGTTGGACGTCCACCAGCAGTCCGTGTGCGCAGAGGAAGTCGGCGCCTAGCAGAGCCATGGGCACGTTGGCGGTTACAAACGTCCAAGCAAAGCGTTGGCCGCCGAAGCAGAGGGTGACGTTGCGCGGGCCGAAGGTGCGGATAGTCGATCCGTTGGCCGCAACCAAGGAGGGGCCGCAAACCGCGGATTGCCTGTCCTGGTCAGAGGCGGGTATGACGCTCAGTTGGGCGCCGGTGTCGCACAGGAAGCGCCGTCCGGACGCTTTATCCGTGATGAACAGTAAGTTGCCCGTGTGGCCGGCGCTCATGGCTGGTAATGAACGCCGGCCCGGCCGTTTCCCGGCCTGCCGAAGGTGCACGGGGGTCGGCATGTCCGGGCCTTCTGTCCGAACCTGGCATGATAGTAACACCACGCTTGGGCAGGTGGAGGCCCCGGTCGTCGTGCTGGAGGTGGTCGGCTCGGTATAGCGGCCGCCAATTGCGTCGGCAGTTCGGCCATCGACCGTGCCGGGTGCTCGGGCGCCATGGGTGTTGCGTCGGACGGCGGTGGGTCCCATGTCGCCGCTGCGATGCGCTGCCCTGCGGCGGAGATCTTGTCGGCTTCTCTGGCAAAGGCCCGGGGATCTGTGATCGTCGTGCTTGCCAGGGCGAGGCGTACCGGGTTAGGCAGCTGACGGAGGAACAGCTCCCGGAACAGGAATGCCGGAGAGTGCTTGCCGAGCAGTGAAAGCATGTAGTCCATTCGCTCGGAAGGGCGCGTGTCGCCGAGCTCAGGCAGTTCGAGCAGGCGCCGTGCGCGTTCCGCCGATGGGAGGGCGAAAGCATCGAGGAGAAGCTTCTTAATCGCGCCGTATTTGTCAGCGGCTGGCGGGCTCTCGAGGAGGCTCAGGGCGCGAGCCGCGGTAGCCGACCCGAGCGCAGCTACCACATGGTGGAAGCGGGTGTCGTCGGCCGTGATGCCTCGCAGGGCGAACAGGGACTCCGCCTGTGCGAACCAAACCGCCGCGTGCGCCTCCCAGAAGGTAGGCAGTTTAAGGGCGACTGCCGTGTCCATGTCGATAGGTCACCAATGAAGGAGCTGGGGCTCCCACGTCGATCGGAAGAATGGACGCGACAAAAAGCTGGAATTCATCCGAGTTGCTTTAATCAAATCAAACACTCAGGCACTCTGAAAACCCGTTTATCGGGCAGCAATATATATCTATTATCCCAGGGGGTTTGCCCAGGCCCGGCGCCAGGGGGCGTGGCCCAGCGTCCTGGCTGCGGCCTGGAAAGTTGAGGGCGAGCCTGCCCGGGCGTCCTGGACGAGCCCGGCATGGTGATCGCTCCGCGTCCTTGATAGGTGCAAGGCGATTGCGAAAACCCAGCGGCAGCCGCTACAATACAGTATATATACATACATACATACTGCATACATTCATACATACGTACATACAGTGGCGTAGTGATGGGGGAGGGGGGCGACCGCACCAAGCGCGCAGTGGATGGGGCGCCAAATGACACCCTCAAAAAAAGTTTTCTTGCTCCATTTGTTTGTATTGTATATAAATGATAATACAACGAACTCGTGAGATCACGAGAAGTAACTTTAATAACCACGTTTTACAGTTTAAACTCCGTGCTACATGTCAATGTGTCATGTCGATGTTTACAAACTCTTTACATCCGAATTCACTTTTTTCGTAATTCCTATTTCTATCACCTCGCACAGATGTCAGTGAAGTTAGAAACCTTTACCCTTTACCCGATTCAAAGTTAGGGTTGTACCATTACAAAAATGGGGGGTGTTGTGGATTTATTTGTACAAAAGGCGGATGCGAATGCGTAAATAGGGTAAATTATGGACTATGGTAATCCGATAATGGTTCGAATCCATGTAAAGGCCTGAGAAACATCATGTAAGACGCTGATAGGGCAATGGTTAAAATCCAGTAATGGACTGAATCGGTTAATCTTTCACATGCAGTAATGGTTTGAATCTGGTAAAGGTTTGAATCGGGTAAACGTTTGAACAGGTTAAAGGTTTGAATCTGGTAAAGGTTTGAATCTGGTAAAGGTTTGAATCTGGTAAAGGTTTGAATCGGGTAAAAGTTTAAATCTGGTAAAGGTTTGAATCTGGTAAAGGTTTGAATCGGGTAAAGGATTGAATCTGGTAAAGGTTTGAATCGGTAAAGGTTTGAATCGGGTAAAGGTTTGAATCGGGTAAAGGTTTGAATCTGGTAAAGGTTTGAATCTGGTAAAGGTTTGAATCTGGTAAAGGTTTGAATCGGGTAAAGGTTTGAATCGGGTAAAGGTTTGAATCTGGTAAAGGTTTAAATCTGGTAAAGGTTTGAATAGGGTAAAATGATATGAGTATACTCCTTATAATGAGTGGATACCAGAGGAAATGAATGGCTCTTTCAGAGCTTGACAGGAAGGCGTACGTACCTGTGGTGACGTCACTGCGTGCACTCATTAGGTTGGAGAACTGAAATTATAGTTTGATTGGTTACTCCCGACCGCATCCAGGCAACTCCATATAATGAGTGGATACCAGAGGTAATGCACCGTGTGGCAGGCGGTGCTTATCGCTCCCATTAAGGTGCAGCGCTAGCTGTATGGGATACCTTAATGGCGGTTCACCACTGATTGTATGGAGTCGCATAATGACTGATATATATATATATATATATATATATATATATATATATATATATATATATATACAGACTTGGCATTTAATATGGAATATTTTTTTTGTGGGGGTGAATTTACTTTTCAAGATGACATAGAACCAAAAGTTCATTGGAATTATGTTTAAATTATTCTAGATTTTGTTAATGTGACCTTTAAAAGAAACAAAAACCACATTTGACATTTCGAAGCAAATAAATTGATCCTTGAAAGTGATGAAAACTGATATCGAACTCAATTCACGGACAGTACTGTGTTAAACTTCTGTACGTTTTCCAGAAGTATCTCTTGATTTTGCACATTAGCCAAAAAAATTTTCAACAAAAACAAAAGCTAAATTATGACTGGGATTACGGACAGTAAAATTACAGTTCAGTACTGCGTGTAACCCCCACGAGCATTCAGGAGAGCACGTACACGTCGAGGCATGCTGTTCACGAGATTTGCCAAGGTTTGGACAGGAATCGCTTGCCATGCAGTGACAATAATCTGCTGCAATTCACGCACAGAGATAGGCTGCTGGTCCAAGTTGTCGATTTGACGCGTTAATTCTGCCCACAACTTCTCTATCGGATACATATCCGGGGACATGGCAGGCCACTCCATATGCTCTACACCACGGTCAGCAAGAAAGTGTTGGATCATGCGAGCACGATGAGGCCGTGCATTGTCATCTTGGAAGACAAAGTTTCCTCGAAAGGCTGCACGAGCAAATGGAAGCAATGTTTCTTCCAGAATGACCCTGTACTTGAACTGGTTCAGGTTTCCATTCAGAACAACCAGGTCAGTTTTGCCCCCTGCATGAAAAGCAGCCCAAACGGTCACCCCACCACCTCCAGCTTGGACTCTTGGCACTATACAATCTTCGTTGTGGGCTTCATGCACTTGTCTGCGCACTCGGACGTGGCCATCTTGACGATAGACCAGAAATGTAGACTAGTCACTGAAGGTCACGTGATTCCAGTCTCCTGGCTGCCATTGACGGTGCTCTCTGGCCCACTGCAATTGGCGCTGGCTGTGTTGTCTGGTCAGGTGTGGCTTTCTCAGGGGATGCCTGGCACGATAGCCTGCTTGAACCAGTCGTTGGTTGACTCGCCTTCTGGATACAGGCACATTTGTCAGTTGCTGCCACTCAGCCCTAAGCCGATTAGCTGACTTGGTACGGCCATTGCAGACTAAGCGGTGCAGCTGGCGATCATCTCTCCTTGTAGTTCGGCGTGGACGTCCTGGCCTCGGTATTGGAGTAGGGACAACCCTCTGAGCAATTCGTTTCAGGATCTTTGACACCTGACCTTGAGTGATGCCATACTGCCGAGCAATAGCACGCTGTTTCATGCCAGAATTTGGTAAAGCCACCACTCCATGACAAACAGCATTGTCAAGTTGACGGACCATCTCCAGAGGAAGCGGCAATAACTCTTGTAGATGTGCAGCAGTTGTTTTCCACTAATGCAGAACGCAACAACCCTTATATACCCGATTGTGAAACCAATCGTCAAATGTACCTGTCCTTACATTTTGTCTCGCCACCTGTGATATAATCCTGTTATTGACTTCTTGCTGCGAAAGACAATCAGTGACATGGTTCTTTCAAAAAAGACATCACCGAAGCGTAAAAGAAACTCACCAGATTGATATACTGAGTTCAGAAAGTAAACCCAAGTCAAGAAAAAAAAAATATTCCATATTAAATGCCAAGTCTGTATATATATATATATATATATATACACAGACTTGGCATTTAATATGGAATATTTTTTTTGTGGGGGTGAACTTACTTTTCAAGATGTCTTAGAACCAAAAGTTCATTGGAATTATGTTGAAATTATTCTAGATTTTGTTAATGTGACCTTTAAAAGAAACAAAAACCACATTTGACATTTCGAAGCAAATAAATTGATGCTTGAAAGTGATGTAAACTGATATCGAACTCAATTCACGGACGGTACTGTGTTAAACTTCTGTACGTTTTCCATAAGTATCTCTTTATTTTGCACATTAGCCAAAAAAAATTTCACACAAACAAAAGTTCAATTACGACTGGGATTACGGACAGTAAAATTACAGTTCAGTACTTCGTGTAACCCCCACGAGCATTCAGGAGAGCACGTACACGTTGAGGCATGCTGTTCACGAGCTTTGCCAAGGTTTGGACAGGAATCGCTTGCCATGCAGTGACAATAGCCTGCTGCAATTCACGCACAGAGGTCGGCTGCTAGTCCAAGTTGTCGATTTGACGCGTTAATTCTGCCCACAAGTTCTCTATCGGATTCATATCCGGGGACATGGCAGGCCACCCCATATGCTCTACACCACGGTCAGCAAGAAAGTGTTGGATCATGCGAGCACGATGAGGCCGTGCATTGTCATCTTGGAAGACAAAGTTTCCTCGAAAGGCTGCAAGAGCAAATGGAAGCAATGTTTCTTCCAGAATGGCCCTGTACGTGAACTGGTTCAGGTTTCCATTCAGAACAACCAGGTCAGTTTTGCCCCCTGCATGAAAAGCAGCCCAAACAGTCACCCCACCACCTCCAGCTTGGACTCTTGGCACTATACAATCTTTGTTGTAGGCTTCATGCACTTGTCTGCGCACTCAGACGCGGCCATCTTGACGATAGACCAGAAATATAGACTCGTCACTGAAGATCACATGATTCCAGTGTCCTGGCTGCCATTGACGGTGCTCTCTGGCCCACTGCAATCGGCACTGGCAGTGTTGTCTGGTCAGGCGTGGCTTTCTCAGGGGACGCCTTGCACGATAGCCTGTTTGAACCAGTCGTTGGTTGACTGGCCTTCTGGATACAGGCACATTTGTCAGTTGCTGCCACTCAGCCCTAAGCCGATTAGCTGACTTGGTACGGCCATTGCGGACTAATCGGTGCAGCTGGCGATCATCCCTCCTTGTGATTCTGCCGGGACGTCCTGGCCTCGGTATTGGAGTAGGGACACCCCACTGAGCATTTCGTTTCAGGATCTGACACCTGACCTTGAGTGATGCCATACTGCCGAGCAATAGCACGCTCTTTCATGCTGTAATTTCGAAAAGCCACCACTCCATGACAAACAGCATTGTCGAGTTGACGGACCATCTCCAGAGGAAGCAGCAATAACTTTTGGAGATGTGCAGCAGTTGTTTTCCACTAATACAGAACGCAACAACCCTTGTATACCCGACTATGAAGCCAATCGTCAAATGCACCTGTCCGTACATTTTGCCACGCCACCTGTGATATAATCCTGTTGTTGACTTCTTGCTGCGACAGACAATCAGTGACATGCTTCTTTTAACAAAAAAATCACCAAAGTGGAAAAGAAACTCACCAGATTGATATACTGAGTTAAGAAAGTAAACCCAACTCAAGAAAAAAAAAAAATTCCATATTAAATGCCAAGTCTGTATATATATATACATATATATATATATATATATATATATATATATATATATATATATATATATATATATATATATATATATATCTATATATATAAAGCAGTAAAGTATGTTTGTTTGTTTGTCCTCTTATAACTCGAGAACTACTCATCGCAGAGAAAAACCAAAGGCATATTCGGAATCAGTACGTCTCAGACCAACTACAGCACACCTTAAATTTTAAAAAACTTCGGGTTTTAAAATTAGCGTATTAGCGCAGAAGCGCTAGCAGAAGAGGGAGGGAATCGAAGGGAGGGAGCGCAGCGCTCCCTCTAGCGCTTCGCAGCGCCAGCGCTTCTGTTAGCGTAATTAGTGTATTTCGGAACGTTAATTTTTCAACTTCATTATTCGGAATCAGTACGTCCCAGAGAAACTTCGTAATGTTAATTTTTCAACTTCATCCGATTGACATGGGACCAACGGCATGTGACAGAGAGTGAAACATACATGCTACATTTATTTGACGACAATGAGTTCCGACTTCCGGGTTCGTGCTGCCAACCCTGTTAGGCGCCTCTTGCGGCACACAGGGAATTACCAGTGAACTGGTACTCAATTTGCCGACCTCGGTAGGATGACAGGCTGAGTCAACCCCCCTGGTGTTAAGGGGGAGGAGGAGGGGAGGGGGAAGAGGAGGGGAGGGGAACAGGGGGGAGGGGGAGGGGGAGGGGGAGGGGGAGGGGGGGGAGGGGGAGAGGGAAGGGGTGGAGGGAGAGGGGGAAGGGGGGGAGGGGGAGGGCTATATATACTAGCTTGGCTCGGCTCACTGAAGCGTCGATACTGAGGAATGGGCTTATTTTAACTGAGGCTAATTGACTGCACCTGAGTTGCTGTGTTGTCATGATTTTCACCAATCATAATACAAACAATTACTTTGCACAAATGTATTTGTTGTGTTTGTGATATTACATTTTATAGGCAATTTAGGTTGAAGATTTAGGTTGAATGTTTCTTTTTTCAAGAAAGAACCCCTCCGCACATACATAGGGGAGGGGTAGGTGCAGACTGGAAGTTTGGGACGATTACATCTCACCACCACGTAATTCAAAACACCTCACCACCAAGTAATTCAAAACACCTCACCACCACGTAATTCAAAACACCTCACCACCAAGTAATTCAAAACACCTCACCACCACGTAATTCAAAACACCTCACCACCAAGTAATTCAAAACACCTCACCACCACGTAATTCAAAACACCTCACCACCACGTAATTCAAAACACCTCACCACCACGTAATTCAAAATACCTCACCACCACGTAATTCAAAATACCTCACCACCAAGTAATTCAAAACACCTCACTACCAAGTAATTTAAAACACCTCACAGCCATAAACCACGTAATAACAACACCTCACCACCACGAAATTAAAAACACCTCACCACCACGAAATTGAAAATACCTCACAGCCATCAAACACGTAATAAAAACACCTCACAGCCATAAAACACGTAATAAAAACACTTCACAGCCATACAACACATAATAAAAACACCTCACAGCCATAAAACACGTAATAAAAACACCTCACAGCCATAAAACACGTAATAAAAACACCTCACAGCCATAAAACACGTAATAAAAACACCTCACCACCACGAAAGTAAAAACACCTCACAGCCATAAAACACGTAATAAAACACCTCACAGCCATAAAACACGTAATAAAAACACCTCACAGCCATAAAACACGTAATAAAAACACCTCACAGCCATAAAACACGTAATAAAAACACCTCACCACCACGAAAGTAAAAACACTTCACAGCCATAAAACACGTAATAAAAACACCTCACAGCCATAAAACACGTAATAAAAACACCTCACAGCCATAAAACACGTAATAAAAACACCTCATAGCCATAAAACACGTAATAAAAACACCTCACAGCCATAAAACACGTAATAAAAACACCTCACAGCCATAAAACACGTAATAAAAACACCTCACAGCCATAAAACACGTAATAAAAACACCTCACCACCACGAAAGTAAAAACACCTCACAGCCATAAAACACGTAATAAAACACCTCACAGCCATAAAACACGTAATAAAAACACCTCACAGCCATAAAACACGTAATAAAAACACCTCACAGCCATAAAACACGTAATAAAAACACCTCACCACCACGAAAGTAAAAACACTTCACAGCCATAAAACACGTAATAAAAACACCTCACAGCCATAAAACACGTAATAAAAACACCTCACAGCCATAAAACACGTAATAAAAACACCTCATAGCCATAAAACACGTAATAAAAACACCTCACAGCCAAAACTGCCAAAATCAAGACTCTCTGCTCACCTTCACTCCTTCATTACTCTTTTCTCCCGCCTCTGGAACAAACTCCCTCACTCTCTTCAATCCCTCTCCTCCCTCCAGGTCTTCAAAACAATGACTGTTCACAACCATCTCTTATGATGAAGGTTCACCACCATCCCCCATCCAAAACCTTGATCTTTTCTATCCCCGTTAAAACACCACAAATCCACCTCTATAAATCCCCAAATTCTTTGCTGAAATTCCGAGAAGTGTTCATTTGCTTTATATCGTGTACCCCTCCCTCCTACCCCAGCTCTCCCCCTTCCACAGATGTCCTTGTTCTCTTTTGTTGTTGTGCTTGTGTACTTCCCTCTCTCCGCTCCCTTCATTGCATGTTTTATGTGTCTGTGCATGTTTTCATGTTCAATGTGTTAGCTCTTACACGAGCCTCGATTCTGTATAAAAAAAAACAAAATCACTCCTTTGTGTGTTTGTGTGTGTATGTTTGTGTGTGTCTGTGTGTGTGTGTGTGTGTGTGTGTGTTTGTCTGTCTGTGTGTTTGTGTGTGTGGGTGTGTGTGTGTTTGTCTGCCTGTCGCTCACTTTTACTTGCCTACGGGTCACAATTTTAAACCGATTTTCACGAAACTTCACCAAATGGTAGAGTTTGTGGTCCGCCAAAATCCTATATATTTTTGAGGTCAAAAGGTCAACATATTCCAAAGGTCAACCACTTTTTTCAAAATTCTAAAATCCTCAATTTTCATCTGATTGACTTGACATTTGAATAGGATTTTCATATCAGCTAACTGAATTCAACCACCAACTATTTTTGAGGTAAACATTGGCCAAAAGGTCAACATATGCGAAATTTCTAAAATTGTCAATTTTTATCCGATTAACTTAAAATTTGAAGACGATTTGCATATCAGGTCACTGAATTCAACCACAAATTCATTATTAGTGGTTACACATACACACACACACACACACACACACACACACACACACACACACACACACACACACACACACACACACACAGTAGTAGTAGGAACAGGAGTAGTAATAGGAGTAGCGGGGGGAGGAGTAGTATGAGGAGAAGTAGTAGGAGAAGTAGTATAGTAGAAACAGGAGTATAAAGAGGAGTAATTGGAGAAGTAGCAGAAGGAGTAGTAGGAGGAGTAACATGAGGAGTAGTTGGAGGCACAGTAGGAGGAGTAGCAGGAAGGGTATGAGTTGGAGGAAGAGGAATAGTAGGAGGCGTATTAGGAGGAGGAGGAGGAGTAGGAAAGGCGGTGGGAAAGGGGGGAGGAGGAGGAGGAGGAGGATGGGCGGAGGAAAAGGGGAGGAGGAGGAGTAGGATAGGCGGAGGGAAAGGGGGTGGAGGAGGAGTAGTCAGGCAACCAATTGAGAGGACGAGAGCTGCTGGTGTCTTTGGCCTATGCTTCGGCCTGGTTGACCGGTTACTTTTGACGACAACTCGGTGCTTACAGCTGAACGGAGTGGTTCGCAGGAGGTAGGTTTTTGTGTATTTTATTTTTAAGGTCTTGAGAATTAAAGGAAAGAGGTGTGCAGGGAAGAGAATATTGTTTCTGGGCTGGACTGGATTTGCGATTTTTGGACTTTGTGATAATGATCGTGTTTAAAATAAGACCTGGTTGGCGGTGTCGGCCGTGGTGTACGAGCGGGTCGGCCGTGGTGTACGAGCGGGTCGGCCGTGGTGTACGAACGGGTCGGCCGTGGTGTACGAGCGGGTCGGCCGTGGTGTACGAGCGGGTCGGCCGTGGTGTACGAGCGGGTCGGCCGTGGTGTACGAGCGGGTCGGCCGTGGTGTACGAGCGGGTCGGCCGTGGTGTACGAGCGGGTCGGCCGTGGTGTACGAGCGGGTCGGCCGTGGTGTACGAGCGGGTCGGCCGTGGTGTACGAGCGGGTCGGCCGTGGTGTACGAGCGGGTCGGCCGTGGTGTACGAGCGGGTCGGCCGTGGTGTACGAGCGGGTCGGCCGTGGTGTACGAGCGGGTCGGCCGTGGTGTACGAGCGGGTCGGCCGTGGTGTACGAGCGGGTCGGCCGTGGTGTACGTGCGGGTCGGCCGTGGTGTACGAGCGGGTCGGCCGTGGTGTACGAGCGGGTCGGCCGTGGTGTACGAGCGGGTCGGCCGTGGTGTACGAGCGGGTCGGCCGTGGTGTACGAGCGGGTCGGCCGTGGTGTACGTGCGGGTCGGCCGTGGTGTACGAGCGGGTCGGCCGTGGTGTACGCTCGGTATCGTCAGTACAGTACAATAGCAGAGAGTCTATGGTGTATGTTTTTGGAATTCTGCTTCCTCATGCAGTTTGCCTTCATCCCAGAAGCGTGTGTGTGTGTGTATATGTGTGTGTGTGTGTGTGTGTGTGTGTGTGTGTGTGTGTGTGTGTGTGTGTGTGTGTGTGTGTGTGTGTGTGTGTGTGTGTGTGTGTGTGTTGATTGTTATCTCCATATTCGGATTTCAGAAAGTGCAACGAAGTCCTCCCAGGACTCGACGTATCCGCCTCAGTTTCGGTAAAGGGGAATCATGATTCATGGACGAAGTTGTGATGTTTTCTTGTTCTCAAAGTTTTGTTCCGAGACCTTTTTTCCGGATGTTCCCCGAGCCTCGGACAGCTTCCAACTGCAGTTTGTTTGTTGTAATATTCCCAGGGATGGTTTCTAAGATATCCGTAAGGTTCTTCTTCAGCATCCAGTCGCCCCAATAATCACTGGTACAATGTCGACGTTCTTCAGCTTCCAGGTTCTTTTCACTGCATTTTTGATGTCCTGCTATTTGGTCATTTTCTTGATTTTCTGCGTTTTTAGGCCAAAATCGCTGCGTACTAACCCCTCAATTTAGTAATGCCTTCTTTTCCTTTGTGTACCTAAGTACGATATCCGGTTGCAGTGCTTTGTTACCCTGCACACACAAAGTAAAAAGTGACATTAAGCCATTGGTTCACTTTGTCTGACCGGCAGTCTATGATCATTGAACAACTTAATTTCAATTGAAATATTTTGAACACTGTAGAACACGAATGGGACCAAGCATCGGATCACGAACCTGCAGTTCAGCGGTACTTTGGCCTTTAATTTGGCAAATTGTACGGAATGTTGTCCCGATCGCACATGCGCACAGAGGAGTAAGGTAATTGTTTTTACTCTGTCTGTCTGCATGGCAGTCAAACGAAATTGTAAATCATTCCAAACAGGAAACTTACTGTTTTTAGGGACATTATAAAGGACACAAACAACAAGCACCAATTAATTATTACCCTCACCAGAGGAGAGGGTATTGCATTTGAGTCCGTTTGTCTGTCTGTTTGTCCGCACAGAATAAATGATTTTGTCTACAACCGTTGGTCTGATCGACAGGAAATTTTCACCATAGGTGCAACTCCACCTGTAGAATTTTTAAAAAAATGATAATTATGACGTCATAAGTCGCATGGTTCGGCCGCCATATTGGAAAAACCGAAAAACCTTGCACCTCTATATCTCGGAAAGCGCTGGATAGAAAAAATTGAGACATGGCTCATTGTAAAGAACTCTCAATGGGGAATAAAATATGTTAATGATGTCATAGGTGTCTCCATTATGACGTCATAATTCGACAAGTACAAAACTTCATCTGATCAAGATGAAATTTCTTGTGTCATGGAGGCATAAATTGGTGGAGAAAAAAATAATGATGACGTCATCAGTCACGTGGTTCGGCCGCCATATTTGTTTTAACACAAAAGCCTGAAAAACCACTGAAAATACATCCTGGTGAGGGTTTGCAATGTGATTGCTCTTTCTTTTTTTATCTTGTCAAATAGAGTGGTGGAATAAACACCACCTTGTTTAACACGTTAAATCGACGACGGAAAACTTCTGGGAATTTTTTTTCCCTACAGCCTTTAAAACTTTTATTTTATTTCCACTGAATTGCAGACTTGAACACTGTAGAACAAAATTCCCTTTTTGGCACTTCCAAAAACCTCCAGTTTAGCAATACCTGGAGAAAAAAAGATCACACCAGTTTACGCCATCTCGACCAATCAAATGTGCCGCTCGTGCTCTCAGCGTTGGGGAATATCGAGATCCAGCCAAAATTCCGGATTGTCGGAAACAGATTGTGGTCAGAAACGCAAAGCAAGATTTGAAACGTACACCACCATTCATCAAAGAACATTGTTGCGTACAAATAAATTAATGCAGAGAACCATAACGATCCCATTATTCCAATACCAGGCTGGCAGGATAGCCTTGAGCTTCTAGTCTGAGCTTGAATCTTGACCCAGCTATAAACTCCCACCCTGGTGTTTCGCCAAATGAGAGGAGACGTACTCAGATGGTCGTGCTCTTGTGCTTGGAATTGTATCCATTCCCTTTCCACAGTGTCTGTTTTTTGTGTGTTGTGCTTGCATGTGCATTGCATGTGCTGTGCCATATTGGACTCGTAGAAACACAACGTCAAGCTGAACCGACATCTGTTGACCTTTTTACATTTGCAGTTTGGACAAATCGATTTGATTTGTAAAATCTCCTTTTAAAAAATGTACAGTGCAGGATGGATTATCTAAATCATGTTGGGTGGCCTAATACTTATTTTGGTGATTTTGGTTGGGGGAGAGTGAGATGATGAGGCAAAGCAATGCTAACCTGTAATTTTTATTTTTTCATAATCTGTACTTGCATGATGATTGTCAAAAAAAAAAAAAAAGCTCCAGGCTGTCAAGGTGCACATGTATAGGTAGGCCAATCATTGCTGGAGCAATAATTACAGACAATCCTCCATAACCTCTCGCATCTGCTATTTTTGTTGCAAGTAATTGATCGGTGAAACCATCATTCATCATTTCATGTTCCTTTTTTCAATGCAGGGCTGCTGTGTATTTTCAATTAATCCAGCGATTGACTAATTTTCAAGAAACACCCGCTCCCTCCGGGACCATTGGCAAGTCACTCTCCCCTTCCTTACAAGGGGGGAGGTTGGGTTGTGCCCATGGCCTGACCCTAGGTACGACCAACACGTATGCAAAATGTGGTTGAGATCAGGCCAGCCCTGTTTGTTTTTTTTCTATGATTTTCAGATGTACATGCATACATACATACATGCATAGTTTGCATACATACATACATACATAGATACATACAATACATACATACATACATACATACATACAATTTCCTTATTAGTCCCCTACTCAGAGGGGATTATAGGTTTGCTCCCCGTCTGTCCGTCCCACCTGTGGTTTTCTGCACTTTCTTTCCATACCCATTAATATTGTTGCGAATATGGAATTTGGCCTCCATATCCGCTTGTAAATATTCCCCTATTTTCCCCAATACTCCCCAACTATCCCCAATCCCCCATTCCCTAGTCCCATTGTCTGTAAACAACAATCAGTAGAGCCGACCTTCCCCTTATTCCCCCATTAAATGTCGTGCCCAGGTCCACCGCACCACACGTAGACAACTTTTGGACATCTTGCTAGTTATTCTTAGTCTATGTCAGTTAAGGCCTCGTTTCCATTAATTATGACTCTTCGTTGCACCAGAATGTGATTATATGGCATCAGTAGTGAGTTTAGGACCTTTCCCATACCTCCTTCCATCTTCTTCCCCAACAATTACAACAACAACAGAGGAGATGGCGGCGGCGCGGGGGAGGATGCGTCCTCACACCGGCTCGATTAGCGCCATTGACCACGCGCTCCACGGGGTTACCACGGAGGGGCTGGCTGTCAGCTCCTCCTCAAGGGCGGAGCCTGGTAACCCCCCGCACCCAATCAGAAGGGCGGACCGATTCCATCTGGGGCGGCGCTAACGAGCCGAGGGCGTGTCACTCCCCGCCGGATATACGCGGCCCCGCGCCGGATGTGACAAGAGATGCGCCCCCAGCTGGAGAAAGAGGTACCTGCGAGCGCTGAGTCAGATGCGCCCCGCCTGAGAAAGAACGTTGCCTGCGATCGCTGAGAGGAAGAGAACCCGCCTGTGAAAGAACGTTACCTCCGAGCGCTGTGACCTCCCCGCATCTTTGGACCGGACCGAACCGTGTTGATTCTGCCCCGAGCACAGGTGCACCTGGAGCCACCGATACCTGCCTTTCCCTGCCATCAACCCCCGTGTGAGTCAGCCGTTGTCCCGTTTATCTGTCGTCTGTCCGGGGTCAATATAAGAGTGTGTCTAAGTGCCTGTCTTCCTGTGATATACCTCTAGCCCCTGTAATCTAACCTTTCCGTACGAATATAATTGAGAATCGAAACATTGGTGTCTGTCATTATAATCCAGCCGTGTGTCTTCTTTTTCCTTATTGAGCCAGCGTGGCGCGGCTTCGTCAACGTTCGAGTACAATCGGGTAATTTGTGCGGACACGACGGCCATTCCGCTCGGCCCATCTTAACATCAAAGTCGTGTCTGTAACAATATATTCAACTGATCCTGTTCCTAAGTTCTACAATTCAATTCAACATACCCATTCAACTGAATACAACAACAACAACAACAACAACATGCATTTTAAGGCCATTTTCCCTGCTAGAGCGGGGGTTAGCCTTGCGGTCCCCATGACGATCTTCTCCATTTTGCCCTATTTTCTGCATCTCTCCTTGTTAACCCCCTTGCCCGCATTTCTTCTTCCACCATCTTTAGCCAAGTCTTTCTCGGTCTTCCCCATCCTCTACTTCCTTCTACATTAACTTCCATCACTCTTCTCAACCAGTCACTTTCATCCTTCCTCAACACATGACCAAACCATCTCAACCTGTTCCTCTTCACAGCATCAATCACAGGCAATATTCCCATCATCTTTCGCAATTCATCATTTGTCTTCCTCTCTCTCAACGATACTCCGCACATCCATCGAACCATTCGCATTTCCACCCTTTCCAGCCTTCGTTGCTGCTCTACGTTCATTACCCATGTCTCGCTCCCATAAATCATAACACTTCTCACACATGCAGCATACACCTTTCCCTTCAGCTTCAGCGACACTCTCCTCCTCATCAGCACGCCACTCAGTTCCCGAAACTTCTTCCATGCACATCTCACTCGAGCAACCGTTGCCGAGTCTGATCCACCTTCTCCATTCAGCATGTCTCCGAGGTAGCAAAATGTTTTCACACCTTCCAGCTTCACGCCGTCTCCAAGATCCAACTCAACATTTCCTCCATCTGCAGCTCCCTCTGTGCACACCTTACATTTGAATGTAGCTGCCACACTGGTAAATGACCCTCTCAGACCACTACATTTTTGATGAACCCACTCAGCGCACATTGTACATTGAATGGAGTTCACTCCGACACCCTTCCTGCACACAGCACACGGCCACTTCCCAGTTCTTTCCAGCTCACCACATGCTTTACCAATTGACATCAGCTTCAGACCTTTTGTCTCCATACATTCCTTCCACTTGTTCATCTTTTCCTTCAGTCCATCCATACTTTCCGCAATCAACACCAGATCATCTGCATACAACAACTCCCACGGTAAACCCTCCTTTACGTTCTGAGCCAGCACCTCCATCACAGCTACAAATAGTAGTGGACTTAGTACCGACCCCTGATGCACTCCCACCTTCACCTCAAACTCACCACTGTTCCCGTCCTTCGTCCTTACAGCTTTGCGCGCTCTTTTGTACATTGCCATCACTACTCTGATCAACCATTCCTCCACTCCTAACTTCCTCAATGCCCATGTCAATACTTTGCGTGGAACCCTATCGAATGCTTTCTCCAGATCAACAAACCCAAAAAACAACTTCTTCCTCTTCTCCATGTACTTCTCCTGCAACTGCCTCACAATGAAAAGCGCATCTGTCGTTCCTCTTCCTGGCATAAATCCAAACTGCATTTTGTCGATCTTCACTTTCTTCCTTATCCTCCTCTCCAACACCCTTTCCAATACCTTCATTCCATGCTCCAATAACTTTATCGCTCGGTACGAGCCACACTCCAGAGGGTCACCTTTCCCTTTGTATAGAGGGACGAGGCTGCTCAGTTCCCAAACCACTGGAATGCGGCCTTCTTTCACCACCAGATTACAGATCTCTGTCATTCTCTACACACCCCAACTTCCTGCTGCCTTCAACATATCTCCCACAACTCCCGTCGGCCCTCCCGCTTTTCCACTCTTCATTGCTTTTATCATGTAACCATGTAACATGTATGTATGTAACATGTATCATGTAACATTTATTTTATCATGTAACCCTGGTGTTGGGCTAGCGGCTAGGGTGTCAGCTTAGGATCCTAGGATCCTGGGTTCGAAACCCGGTCGATCGCTGAATTAACGCCAGGGGGGTTGACTCAGCCTGTCATCCTTCTGAGGTCGGCTAATTGAGTACCAGTTCACTGGTAATTCCCTGCTTGTCGTTAAAGGCGGCAAAAAGGGTTGGCGTCAGGAAGGGCATCCGGCCGTAAAACATTGCTTCAAAAAGGGGACCGAAAAACAACAACTACCACGGTTCCCGAAAAAGGCCAACCCCCGCTTGCGGGGAAAAATGGCCTCTAAAGGTGGTTTTATTGCTTTTATCGCTTGATGAATGATGATGATGATGATGATGATGCTTTATCGTTGAATACAGAGAATGAATGGGATGGCAACATAGAGAGTAACCCAGTTTTAGGACCGGCAGAGAAGATAACTGAGAAGGAAGTTGAGGAAGCGATAAAAGCAATAAAGGTGTTTTATTGCTTTTATCGCTTCCTCAACTTCCTTCTCAGTTATCTTCTCTGCCGGTCCTAAAACTGGGTTACTCTCTATGTTGCCATCCCATTCATTCTCTGTATTCAACAGCATTTCCATATATCTTTTCCATCTTCCTTTAATTCCATCTGGGTCGACAACGATTTGTCCCACTTCATCCTTCAAGCAACTCACCCCCATCACGTCACACCTCTCTTTCGCTATGTGCTTTGCAATCCTGAATACTGCTATCTGACCCTCTTCTGAATCCAAGCGTTCTCCGAACATTTTCCTACATGCCTCCTGCGCCTTTGCTACCTCTTTCTTTGCAGCCTTCCTGGCTGCCTTATAACTTTCATGCTCTGCTGTTTCTGCTCCCGTACCCTTCGCCTTCTGCCACTCCTTGAACTTCTTCCTCTTCTCGTCAATCCTCTTTCCAACTTCAACATCCCACCACCATGTTTCCGAGTGCCTCGGTGGTCCTTTTGTCCATCCACATACCTCACCAACGGCTCCCAACAGACTAGCTTTCATTGACATCCAACCACTTTCAAGCTCAACCACATCATCCTCTACCCTACTCAGCCTCTCTTTTAATGCCTCCCTTACTGTCACCTCTTTCAACCTCCACACCTTCATTCTCGGTTGGTACTTCACCCGCCGAGCTCTCCTCACACCTTTCACCCTTATGTCGCAGACAACCAAGTGGTGCTGTGAAACAGCCTCCTCTCCCGGGATCACCTTTGTGTCCCGGAGGTGCCCCCTATCTCGCCTACGCACCTTCAGGTAGTCAACGGTTGTCGTCGACCCACCTGACGTGTATGTAACAAGCTTATTATCCTCTTTCTGGAACTGAGTATTACAAATCAACAAATCAGCTCCATCAGCAAACTCCAAAATCCTTTCACCTTCTCCATTTCTCACATCATATCCGTAACCCCCATGAACTCCCTCAAAACCATCCATACTCCTTCCCACATGTCCATTCAGGTCTCCTCCCACCACAACAACTTCCTCATCTTTCATGTTTTCCATCAGCTTCTCTATCGCACACCAGAACATGTCCTTCTCTTCATCGCTTCGACCAACCTGCGGAACATATCCCGAGATGACGTTCACCAAGAGCTTTCCAATCATCATTTTCACCATCATCAACCTATCACTCACTCTAGTCACACTCACCACACTGTCTACAAACTCCTCAGAAAACAGGACACCAACACCATTCACGCCCTCCGGGCACCCTTGCCACACAAACTTGTATTTCTGTCCCTGCCTACCCTTCACCATTCTCACACCACTTCCCTTCCATCTCGTCTCTTGCACACAACATATGTCCACTCTTCTTCTGACCAATACTTCCACCACTTCTCCTGATCTCACTGTCATTGTCCCTACATTCCATGTCCCAAACCTCAGAAACCGATCTCCACTTCAGGCTGCACCCTGCCCATATGTACTTGTAATTGTCATGGTTCTCTTTTTGAGGCAATGTTTTTATGGCCGGATGCCCTTTCTGACGCCAACCCTCTTAGTCGTCTCTTACGACACGCAGGGATACGGTGTACCTATTCTGACCAGGGTACACACTGGGAAACGTTTAAAACATGGAAATCTGGCGGGGGGGGGGGGGGGGGGGGTGGCGTCAGCATCACGGCTGCGGTTTAAACATATTCCAACAATATCCAAACAGAACCATGAAAAACAATCCGGGAAAAGTCTCCAAGCGAGAACGTGGATTTGAGAAAGAAGGAGCAGAGGCGGAAGAAAAACGAGATACAGGGGATGGGGCACAAGCCGAGATGAGGAGGAGAGCGAACAAGCACTTGTCCGGGAGGAGAGAAAGAATCAATATAGAATTCTTTGTCTAGGGAGGTGAGGTGAGGGGGAGAAAACAAAATAAAAGAAACGAGCAATACAGCGAAGGAAATAACCCAAACCGACAAAACACCGACGGGGGGAGGGAAGCCCCAAGTCACCAGGCTGCGCACGAGGTACGACCCAGAAAACGATTAATTACACAAGTTTGCACGAACCACAAACCAACACCAACTAGAAACACACAATAACACGTACACAGCAAAATAACCAGTGGAAATTTGACAAAGACAAGAATGGGAAAACACTCAAACTTCGATGCCGTGGAGAGCTCGAAGCACGCCTCACTCGCCCGAGGAACCGGAAGTCATAAAATCTGAATGATATAACTGATATAATGATATAATGATATAAAACTGAATGAATAATATAAATAATATATTCAACTTCCCATACCCAAAACTGAAACTACATGACTTTATTCAGATAACTTGCAGAACAAGTTTGAGTTTTGGGGAGTTCCACCAATTTCTCAGAGTTATGCCCTTTTTGATTGGAACAAGAACATTAATTAGAACCCGTAGGGGACATGTATTGCAAAGCCGCAGGCAGGTTGGTGGTCTTTCCGTCTTCTACCGACTCCTCTCTGGCCTTGCCCTCCCCAGCTCTCTCTGGGCTCTGTCCCCCAAATATTCCTACAGGTCACACAAGATCTGCCTGCAACCCTCTTATGGTTAAACTGCCAAAATCAAGACTTTCTGCTCACCTTCACTCCTTCATTCCTCTTTTCTCCCGCCTCTGGAACAAACTCCCTCACTCTCTTCAATCCCACTCCACCCTCCAGGTCTTTAAAACAGCTGTTCACCACCATCTCTTATCCTCCCCCATCCAAAACCTTGATCTTTTCTACCCCCGCTAATTTCGGTCCCCTTGTGTTTTATACCTCTTCCCCCCCCCCCCCCCCCCTTCCCACGCCTCCTCCCCCCAAGCCCTCTCCCTCCCACACTTCTCCCTGCTCTCAAATGTTGTGGTTGTGTGCTTCCCCTTCTCTCCCCATCTTGTCTTCCGCTCCCTCTTTTTGTATGTTTTGTTTGTCTGGTTGATTTGTTTGTGAAATAAATGTTAGCTCTTTCACGAGCCTCGATTCAGTATACAAAAAAAGAAGAAGCAAATGTCCCTCTTGTTTAATGTAGTGGGATAGTAAGGCTCATGGAAGATGGAAGTGACAGTTGGTAATGTAGTCAACAGACTGACAGCGGTGCCATCGCTGGGAATGAACAAACAGGAAATGAGGAGAGAGTGAAGGAGAGGGAACACAGTATCCTGGAAACAAGAGGTTTTTCAGATAGAAAGTAGAGGCTCATGGAAGAGCTAAAGCACAGAACGGATCAGAACGCAACAGAACAAAAATAATAGTACTGTAAAAAGATAGGGGAAACGTCAAAAGCAGGGATGGGGGACAAAATGGAGGGAGACGGATGAATATAGCTGTTATTTATCCCAGCTAATCCAACTGTTAACCCTACCTCGTTCCCCTCCCTCACCCCATGCCCACCTCTTTCTAAATTTCCAATATTTCCTTCTTGAGAGTTTAGTTCTGTGATCATCTTGTCCACCCTGTGCATCTTCCCGTACCGCTCGTTCTTCCCCATATCCATCGGGCGTAGTGTTAATGGTTGTCTTATGTCAGGTTAATGTGGATAGAAAGGATCATGTGTACGGTGGGGGATGACACGAGAGGGTGGTGCATGACCTGCTTTTAAAGCCTTGGAGGGAATAGTGGGATTGAACAGCTTCTGGAAGGAAATTCCACAGATGGCAGAAAGGACGGACCCTTAGGTCATCTTCTGATTTTTCCAGAGTCAGAGAGATCATTAAAGACAGACAAGACTTGAGGTACGTGCAGTAATTACTGGATTTTGGGAGTTTATTGTATAATCGGTGTAAAGCCCGTCAAAATTGCGGGGTCAAGAACATCTCTCCAATCACCACCATCACATCATCGTCATCAGAGCACAGTTGTTAAAGAAAAATGACTAACATCTTACCTCTTGCTTTATAGTTGTGAAAACAACCAGAATGGTCATGCAATCTACCCAAATTCATATGCGTGTAGTAAAAGTTTTGGATGCCATAAATTCACCTTTCCTCAGTGGAAACAATATGGCGAATAGTGCTAACACTGATATTGCATGTGCTCCTTCAGTGACGAATGTGACGTCACTTTCGTGGATACGAGGTCACTTCCTGCATGACGGAGAAATAAATACACAGAGCTTTTATATATTTCGATAGGTTAATGAGTTCTCTTCCTCTTTTTTTGTTGTTGATGTTGGGGGAGGGGGAGTGAGATTTTGAAACCATTTGATAGTATTGGAAAATAATATTTGCATTTTACTATGTGTATACCATCACTCAGCAACTTGCATTGCGGATAATTAAAAATTGCTAGATATGATCATAGGATCATAGTGTCAACTTTTTGCACTTGCATTGTTTGTCTGAAAAGGAGAATCATTATAAGATTAATTTATTTTGCAACTTGCATTTGACCTTTGATAAAAGGTATTAGAGCTCTGATTCTTTGGCAAACTTGGAAAAATATGCTTTGTTTCTTTTTCAGAATAATTCTGGAAGAAAGAGTCAATTGCAGCAGCAAAGCAATGCCTGATGAAATCTCCTTTGGAGAAGGATTTTTTTCATTAAACCAGCAGAATTTAAAGCTGGCTAATGTCACAACTTGAGAACCTGTCGGTAATTACTTTAGCCCTGAACTTTCTTTGCAAATGTATATTTTCAGTCAAGCGAGATGTTTCTCAGACGAGATGGAAGGGAAGTGGTGTGAGAATGGTGAAGGGTAGGCAGGGACAGAAATACACGTTTGTGTGGCAAGGGTGCCCAGAAGGCGTGCATGGTGTTGGTGTCCTGTTTTCTGAGGAGTTTGTAGACAGTGTGGTGAGTATGACGAGTGAGTGAAAGGTTGATGATGGTGAAAATGATGATTGGAAAGCTCTTGATGAACGTCATCTCGGGATATGCTCCGCAGGTTGGTCAGAGCGATGAAGAGAAAGACAAGTTCTGGTGTGCGATAGAGAAGCTGATGGAAAATGTGAAAGATGAGGAAGTTGTTGTGGTGGGAGGAGACCTAAATGGACATGTGGGAAGGAGTATGGACGGTTTTGAGGGAGTTCATGGGGGTTACGGATATGGTGTAAGAAATGGAGAAGGTGAAAGGATTTTGGAGTTTGCTGATGTAGCTGATTTGTTGATTTGTCATACTCAGTTCCAGTAAGAGGATAATAAGCTTGTTACATACACGTCAGGTGGGTCGACGACAACTGTTGACTACCTGATGGTGCGTAGGCGAGATAGGGGGCACCTCCGGGACACAAAGGCGATCCCGGGGGAGGAGGCTGTTTCACAGCACCACTTGGTTGTCTGCGACATAAGGGTGAAAGGTGCGAGGAGAGCTAGGCGGCTGAAGTACCAACCGAGAATGAAGGTGTGGAGGTTGAAAGAGGTGACAGTGAGGGAGGCATTAAAAGAGAGGCTGAGTATGGTAGAGGATGATGGGGTTGAGCTTGAAAGTGGTTGGATGTCAATGAAAGATAGTCTGTTGGGAGCCGTTGGTGAGGTATGTGGATGGACAAAAGGACCACCGAGGCACTCGGAAACATGGTGGTGGGATGATGAAGTTGGAAAGAAGATTGACGAGAAGAGGAAGAAGTTCAAGGAGTGGCAGAAGGCGAAGGGTGTGGTGGCAGAAAAGGCAGAGCATGAAAGTTATAAGGCAGCCAAGAAGGCTGCAAAGAAAGAGGTAGCAAAGGCGCAGGAGGCATGTCGGAAAATGTTCGGAGAACGCTTGGATTTGGAAGAGGAACAGAGAGCAGTATTCAGGATTGCAAAGCAGATAGCGAAAGAGAGGTGTGATGTGATGGGGGTTAGTTGCTTGAAGGAAGAAGTGGGACAAATCGTTGTGGACCCAGATGGAATTAAAGGAAGATGAAAGAGATATATGGAAATACTGTTGAATGCAGAGAATGAATGCGATGGCAACATAGAGAGCAACCCAGTTTTAGGACTGGCAGAGAAGATAACCGAGAAGGAAGTTGAGGAAGCGATAAAAGCAATGAAGAGTAGAAAAGCGGGAGGGCCGACGGGAGTTGTGGGAGATATGTTGAAGGCAGCAGGAAGTTGGGGTGTGAAGAGAATGACAGAGATCTGTAATCTGGTGGTGAAAGAAGGCCGCATTCCAGTGGATTGGGAACTGAGTACCCTCGTCCCTCTATACAAGGGGAAAGGTGATCCTCTGGACTGTGGCTTGTATCGAGCGACAAAGTAATTGGAGCATGGAATGAAGGTATTGGAAAGGGTGTTGGAGAGGAGGATAAGGAAGAAAGTGAAGATTGACGAAATGCAGTTTGGATTTATCCCAGGAAGAGGAACGACAGACGCGCTTTTTATTGTGACTCAGTTGCAGGAGAAGTACATGGAGAAGAGGAAGTAAGTTGTTTCTTGGGTTTGTTGATCTGGAGAAAGCATTCGATAGGGTTCCATGTGATGTTGTGACATGGGCATTGAGGAAGTTAGGAGTGGAGGAATGGTTGATCATTGTAGTGATGGCAATGTACAAAAGAGCGCACACAGCTGTAAGGACGAAGGACGGGAACAGTGGTGAGTTTGAGGTGAAGGTGGGAGTGCATCAGGGGTCGGTACTAAGTCCACTACTATTTGTAGCTGTGATGGAGGTGCTGGCTCGGAACGTAAAGGAGGGTTTACCGTGGGAGTTGTTGTATGCAGATGATCTGGTGTTGATTGCAGAAAGTATGGATGGACTGAAGGAGAAGATGAACAAGTGTAAGGAATGTATGGAGACAAAAGGTCTGAAGGTGAATATCGGAAAAACGAAGGTGATGGCAAGTGGTAAAAAATGTGGTGAGGTGGAAAGAACTGGGAAGTGGCCGTGTGCTTGTGCAGGAAGGGTGTCGGAGTGAATTCCATTCAATGTACAATGTGCGCTGAGTGGGTTCATCAAAAATGTAGTGGTTTGAGAGGGTCATTAACCAGTGTGGCAGCTACATTCAAGTGTAAGGTGTGCCCAGAGGGAGCTGCAGATGGAGGAAATGTTCAGTTGGATCTTGGAGACGGCATGAAGCTGGAAGGTGTGAAAACATTTTGTTACCTGGGAGACATGCTGAATGGAGAAGCTGGATCAGACTCGGCAACGGTTGATGGAGTGAGATGTGCATGCAAGAAGTTTCGGGAACTGAGTGGCGTGCTGACGAGGAGGGGAGTGTCGTTGAAGCTGAAGGGAAAGGTGTATGCTGCATGTGTGAGAAGTGTTATGATTTATGGGAGCGAGACATGGTTAATGAATGTAGAGCAGCAACGAAGGCTGGAAAGGGTGGAAATGTGAATGGTTCGGTGGATGTGTGGAGTATTGTTGAGAGAGAGGAAGACAAATGATGAATTGCGAAAGATGATGGCAATAGAGCCTGTGATGGATGCTGTGAAGAGAAACAGTTTGAGATGGTTTGGTCATGTGTTGAGGAAGGATGAAAGTGACTGGTTGAGAAGAGTGATGGAAATGAATGTAGAAGGAAGTAGAGGACGGGGAAGACCGAGAAAGACTTGGCTAAAAATGGTCGAAGAAGAAATGTGGGCAAGGGGGATAACAAGGGAGATGCAGAAAATAGGGCAAAATGGAGAAGAATGTCATGGGGACCGCAAGGCTCACCCCCGCTCTTGCAGGGAAAATGGCCTTAAAATGCCTGTTGTTGTTGTTGTTGTTGTTGTTGTTGTTGTTGAGCCATTTCTGATTTCCGAAATTTGGATCCATCAGGAAATCTTTCAGTTTTATAAATGTCCTGTGAAAATAATCATGCAGAACAATTCTGGTGGCTGTTTTTCGTGTTGGTGGAGGCCCGTGAAAGAAATTCTGACCACGTGGAAATGGAAGACTATTTTTAAAATCGAAACTTAAATATAAAAACATTTTGAAAGAATGTTACCATTATCAAATAATATTGTTGCTAGCAACTATTAAGATTCCATTCATTAATACAAGAGCCAATGGAACAATGAGACAACTTTAAATATAGCATTTTTGAAAATGGCATTTGAACCACTGTAACCACCCCAGTTATTCCCACCTTCTTGTGGAATTGGCTGGGAAACGTTTTTGGTCCAAGTCGTTCATGGACCGGCTAGGCAGATCTGAACTTTGAAAGTGGTTGTAATTTGTGCAGAGTTTCTGTGATAGCTCGCTTCCTCTTCAGGAAAGACACGGGGATACAGTATTTAACATCCAAAACTTATTGCTGGCAGACAGGACACCTAGATTAACGATCATTCAAGGGACGATGCACTTTGGTCTGCGTAATGCCTTGCCTACAAATCACCAATCCTACATTTTATATTCCATTCGGGAATTCATTCCAAACTAATCCTCAAAGCTAAGTGTACTAACCTGTACTATATTATCGGATTGAAACCAACAGAACTACGAAACTAGGATAAGCTGTTTTTCTTGCCAAAGTAGGAATTAGTTTCTCAGCTGCTATGAATTTGTTTCTCATGAAGGGTGCACGGGATATGGTCACACAGGTTTGAATCATAATCACTGGAGCCATTTTCATCTAACAACTTCGCAATGTTTAAAGGTGGTCAGTTTTATTGACCTAGCTGCCCATTTTATCATCTCCACCACCGAAGATAGACTGAGGTTATATTTTCACCCCTGTCTGTTTGTCCTTCTGTCTGTTTGTCTTGCTGTCTTTGTTTTTCTATCTGGCTGTTTTTATCTGGCTGTTTCTATCTGGCTGTGAGCAGGATATCTCAAAAAGTTGTGGACAGATTCTGACAAAATTTGGTGGACAGGTTGGGTGTGTGACAACAAAAATTGATTAGATTTTGGTGAAGATCCGGATCTGGATACTAGAATTTTTAAAGAAACTGATTCTTCACCATTGAGAGATAGGGCTAAAACTATATATACAGTCACGTGAAAAAGTAAGTACACCCCATGTAAAGTTTTGACCTTTTCAACATATTTCAACATACAGCTATTTGATCTTCATTTCAACAATATTGATAGATAAAGGTGATATAATATAACAAATATCATGAAACATTTACATTTTGTAGTCCATTGTATAATTTAAATTAACATAAATGCAAATTTCGCATGTGGAAAAAGTAAGTACACCCCTACATTTATCACTACTTCAAATACCTAAAATTAGAATCAGGTGCACCAGCTCAGGTGCAAATGATTAGAACATCGTTAAAGAGTATCTTGGAGGAACCTGTCTTATTTAAACCTCAGACATTTAGTTTGGTTTGCTCTTTGTTGAAGTGTGCGGCGTCACCATGCCTAGATCAAAAGAGCTCTCTGAGGCCTTCAGAAAGAAGGTTATAGATGCATACGAGTCTGGGAAGTGTTACGGATTCGGCCCTTCTGTGGTTGTGGTTTTCATCCACTTGAAACATTTCTGGTTATGTATTATTATTATTATTGTGGTTTGAAGGAAACGGCGTTTATGGTTATTGTTGTTTAAGGGAAATGGTTATTGTGGTTAAAAAGTTAAAAGCGCTCATGGAAAAACGAGACAGGAAATGGGATCGAGCACCGGAAGATGTGGGAGAGAAGAGGAAGAAGACGTGAGGAGATAGGAAAAAGACGTGTCTTGAAGCTCCGTACTGAGCGTGGTCGAGCGTACATCGCGAGTGAACTTTGAGTCATCGAAAGGAATTTCGTGCGATATCTGTTATCGCTGGAGTATTGAAAAGCCTGCGTAGTCAGGTATAGGCAAAGAGGTTCCGGAGAATCCTCGCCTAGAGGCTGCGGCTCAAGTAAGAGCCGTCCGCCATTTTGCACCACGCGCTGCGTTCACCGAAAAAGGTTTTGGTACGCGTCAACGTTTCTCGCCATCTGCCGGGGATGTGTGTGCGCGACAGCGGCGTTTGAAGATTGCCCTGCGGTTCGCTGATTGAACGGTGAATGTGCACGTCTGGATCGCGTCTTTAGGATTTCCCTGTCCGCTGCCAGTGTGCTGTTGGTTTGGACCACGTGACGGTCCACGCCTTGCTACACCTCCTGCCTCGCCTCATCGCCTCATCGCCTCTTCGCCGGGATCCCCTCTGAGTTATAAAGACATTGAGGAGTGTTCTGTTCCGTTCACTGGGAGAGCAGTGAGTTTGAGTTAGGTTACTTGAGAAGATGGTACCATCTTAAGATATTGATTGTATGGTTGTTTGCTACCATTGTTGTATTGTTCTTCCTGTGTGCTTTTTAATATATTATTTGTTTGTTGATAACCATTGGTGTGGTTTCATTATTGAGTTTGACAAAGAATAACATATTTTTTTCTGCCGTGGCTCCTCTCTGGGTTCGGAGGTATACCGAGACCAGGAGGTCGGGGAGAAACACGTAACAGAAGGGATTTAAAAAGATCTCCAAACAATTTGAAATCAATCATTTGACTGTCCGAGTGTCCGGAAGATCATCTGCAAGTGGAGAAGATTCCAAACAACTGCCAACTTGTTCAGGCCAGGCCACCCCAGCAAGTTCAGCCCGAGAGCAGACCGCAAGATGCTGAAAGAAGTCTCTAAGAACCCCAGAATGTCATCACGGGACCAACAGGTAGCTCTTGCCACTGTTGATGTCAAAGTGCACGAGTCTACCATTAGAAAGAGGCTGCACAAATTTGATCTACATGGGAGGTGTGCCAGGAGGAAACCTTTGCTGTCCAGAAAGAACATCAAGGCAAGACTAAAGTTTGCCAATGAACACCTAGGCAAAGACCAGCACTTCTGGAACAATGTGCTCTGGACAGATGAGTCAAAGGTAGAGCTATTTGGCCACAGTACCAGAAGACATGTTTGGCGAAAACCAAAGGCAGCATTTGACCACAAGAACCTGATACCAACTATAAAGCATGGTGAAGAAGAAGAACCACCTTTAGAGGCCATTTTTCCCTGCAAAGCATGGTGGTGGAAATACTATGGTTTGGGGCAGCTTTGCTGCATCAGGGTCTGGGCAGCTCACCATCATAGAAATCCACTATTAATTCTTCATTGTACCAGAGGGTGCTTGAGGATAATGTGAGGCCATCTGTCGGAAAGTTGAAGTTCAACCGAAGGTGGACCTTGCAACATGGCAATGACCCTAAACATACCAGTAAATCCACCAAGGAATGGCTGAAAAGAAAGAAATGGGGGGTTCTGGAATGGCCAAGTCAAAGCCCGGATCTAAATCCCATCGAGATGTTGGGGGGGGATTTGAAACGAGCTGTGCATACAAGAAACCCCTCAAACATCGCACAGCTGAAGGAATTCTGCATGGAAGAGTGGGCAAAAATTTATCTCAGTCGATGTCAGAGACTGGTAGACAGTTATAAGAAACGCCTACTCGAGGTTGTTTCTGCCAAAGGGGGCAATACCACTGTTACGGATTCGTCACTTCCGTTGTGGTTCTCATCCACTGTAAACATTTTTGGTTGCATGTACTACTGTTGTTGTCGTTTAAGTGAAATAGAGATTACTATTTTCAAAAGGTAAAATAAGTTAATGTTTTAAAAGAAACCGGAACCAGACGAAGAGGAGGAAGAGGAAAAGGAGGCGGAGCGAGTGAGTCGGACAAGAAGCCGAGCTGCTTCGAGGTCTTGAGCAAACGTTGGCGAACGAGGGTCACGAGTGAACTTCGGGTTTCCCGGGAAAGGGATTCCTATGACAGAGTTTTTATTGCTGTGACAGATCAACCTGTGTGTCAGGTTTTGAGGTTGATTCCGAAGAGAATCGTTGTTTGAGGGCAGTTGCGCCTCGAGAAGAGGCCCGTTGGCCGTTTTTGTCTCGCGCCTGATTTCGCATCACTCTGCGCTCTTTGCCTCGCTTCAACCATTTCACCGGATCCAGAAGTTAAGTGTGTGTGTGTGTGTGTGTGTGTGTGTGTGTGTGTGTGTGTGTGTGTGTGTGTGTGTGTGTGTGTAACGTGGATTTTGAGTGGAAATTTGCGGATCGCTGTAAAGGGAGCCGTTGAACGTCCATATCCAAAGGGGTGATTTCCCAGTGGCCTTGAGGGCACCTTTACGCATCTTTGGCAGCGTGACTGTCACTGTCAACCGAACGGGATTCTGGTCTCGATTCGACATTGTTCTGACGATCACTGGAGCGTGGATCAGCTTTGGCTTGAAGCGGGATAGAGACCTTGGGGATGTTCTTTTCGCTCACTTGGAGCACAGTGAGTTATATTGTACAAAACTGATGGTACCATCATAGGAGTGATATATTTGTTGTACAATTGATTACTATTATTTTTTGTGCTGTTATTCTTGTGTGATCTTAATACAATACTTGTTTGTTGGTAACAATTGGTGTGGTTTCACCATT
Organism: Myxine glutinosa; assembly: GCF_964187855.1. Lineage (NCBI taxonomy): Eukaryota > Metazoa > Chordata > Myxini > Myxiniformes > Myxinidae > Myxine > Myxine glutinosa. The sequence continues at coordinate 238,727,027 of NC_136261.1, read as the reverse complement.
GATCTTTGACATACAGAATAACATATCTTTCTGCCGTGACTCCTCTCGGGGCTCGGAGGTAAAGCATGACCGGGGTTTGGGGAGGAGCACTTAACACCACCTATAAGAGCCAAGGGTGTACTTACTTTTTCCACATGCAAAATTTGCATTTATGTTTGTTTGAATTATACAATGGACTACAAAATGTAAATGTTTCATGATATTTGTTATATTATATCAGCTTTATCTATCAATATTGTTGAAATGAAGATCAAATAGCTGTATGTTGAAATATGTTGAAAAAGTCAAAACTTTACATGGGGTTTACTTACTTTTTCACGTGACTGTAACACTATATCTCAAAAAGTTTTGGATGGATTCGGACGAAACTTGGTGGACCGGTTGGGTGTGTGACAAAGACGAATGGATTAGATTTTGGTGAAGATCTGGATAATAGAATTTTTTTTTTTATCAGTTAAGCGATTCTTTACCATTGAGAGATATGTCCAAAAACGATATACAGTATAGCATGATATTTCAAAACGTTATGGACGAGTTATGACAAAACTAGGTGGATGACTTCAACAAGCCGATTAGATAACAAGATAGGTACCAAGGTAAGACCAAGATAGGTTCAAGATAGGTGACAACAACAAGCCGATTAGATTTTGGTTAAAGTCCTGATCCAGATCCGGCCTATCCTTTGGATACAAAATGTGGACTGTTCAGCCTGGCGGAGGTATGCGCTCTACTGAGTGTCGTTCTAGTTTTAATAGAGATACTTCTTTGCAAACGTGACATGCCCAGTCCATTGATGATGTATCTCAAGTTTGGTATTGATTGGTTCAGCAGTTCTGGAGAAGAAAATCTTTACCATTCCTTTGGAAATAATAAACAAGATTCATAAAGTCATTTTGGCCATTTGGACCATTCGGCTCTGTTGGATTTGATTTGTTGCATTAAATCTCATGATTTGTAACAGACGTGCAGAGTTTTTAGTTTGTCGATGTAGGGATGGATATCAGGGATAAATACAGTCACGTTATGGGGTGGAATAATAAATAATAATAACCCCAGCAGGAATAATAGACCTCCAGCCATGTGTTGGCATGGAAGCCTAAAAATGTTCTCCTGTGAGATAACACTAGTATTTCTTTGTTTGTTTCAAACTAAAGGTTACAGCTTTGCTTTTTACTTGCTTATTGATCTGAACTGCTTGTCTGCTCTGTGAGCTTGTTAGATCTCGTGAAAAAACACTGGGCACTACATATCGACATTTGTACGTCCCTCGAAAGTGCAGTTGATTTTGAAGTAATAAAAATAACTATTTTACTGGTATGGTACTTAAAGTGAAGTTGTGCAGATGTTCAATGTACGAGGATAATTTGCCTATTGTGATAATACTGTTTCCAAAGCAACTCTAACCTTTTGACCTTTCATGCAAATGTGCGGAGGATAGAAGTGGGAATGTGTCTGTGCTGTGGCGTCTTGCCTTCAATGTGATTGATGAGATGACAATTCGGAGGTTTTGTTTTTTTTGACAATTATTCATTATACCACCATGTGTATGTGTAGGTTTCTCTTCATATCCGAGGAGGCTGCTCTAATGAAACGTGAACCACCTGGTCAATTAGTCTATGGTGCTGAAGCTGCTGCCCAGACAGCAATCACACTTTAAGATATCAAGCAGTGTAACCTGGTGTCATGGATCCTCCAAGAGCAGAGCATATGCTACCCACAGTCTAAGCAGGAGTTTGTAATTTCTTCAGCGTGTCGGCAATAACTTGCCTACTCTTCGTGAAAGACACTGTGGGATCTTTAACATACACCCACTAATACCAGCAAATGGGACTCCCAGTTTAACATCCACCCGAGGGATACGATGATGAATCGCCCTGCATGCGAAACATCAGGATGACAATTTATAGCTGGCCAAAGATTAAAATTCAGGACAGACAACTCAAAGGCGAGTGCACAAACCTCTATGCTATCCCGTCAGCCATACCACCATGGGATATAGAAAATGCTGCATGTTGAAATCCCCCAGGACTGCATGATGTAGTGATATTCGCTGCCTCCCTTTGTGTTTCAGTTATGCTGTCTCACCAATTGGCAGCATAATTACACCTATGAGGATTGTGGGTGGGCAGCTGGGTCATAGGCGAGAGGCAAGGCTGGTTCACCTTAATTTTGCATTTGGCAACCAGCTGGTGCGATCATAATAATAATAATAATGGTAATAATAATAAAAATAAAAATATGAGTTTCCTTACAAGGAACTTTGATGCAGGAGGAAGCCATTAGGCCCATCAAAGCCTTTGCTATTATTACCAACTTGTGGTTGTTTGTCGGTGTTCTGTCCTTTTTCAATGCTGAGTGAGAAACAGCATGTGCCATTTTTAGTCTTTGGCATGACTTGTAGTCGGGATTTGAACCGCCGACCTCCCAGACTCAGATCAGACACTCTAACCATCATGCCACCGAGACTGGTGAATGATCCTAACATAGACTGAAGGACTTGTAACGGTAGAGGGAACAATGAATGGAGCCAAATATAGGCAAATCCCTGAGGAGAACCTGCTTCAAAATGCAAAAGACTGTAGAATGCAGTGAAGATTTATGTTCCAACAGGACAGTGACCTGTGGCGCCCACCCACCTCCACTTCTACCCCAGCACTTTTATCTCAATCCCATTAACCTGGCACTCACCTGGAAGAATAAACAGTATACTACACTGGCTAAAGGTATTATTACGGTTGTGGGGGGGAGGGGGGGGGGGGTAGGCAGTGAAATACCTCAGGGCCAGGGTAGGATTGTATAGGTAGTGTGCTCCGACTGTTGTGAAGAAGAAGAAGAAACCCTCATTTAACTTAAGTCAGCTCCGTGTGTCCGGTAAGAGCGTATCTTTGTCCCCATGGCGAGGGGTGGGGCTATGTTAATTAGGTAGGGTTTAAGGGTAATTTAAGGCCTCTGTGATTTTTCCTTTGTTCCTTATGTGATGCACCAAAGCAGCCATGCACTCCACACCTATACTAAAAACACCATATAAAAGTAACCGGAACCAGGGCATTCAAATACCGCTGGCGCCGCAAGCCGAGTCATCGCAACACCAAGCAGATAGGGCCGTGAGGCCCCTCTCCGAAATGGGATGATTGGTCGGTACCATGGAGCGATGAGATGGACTCTTTGATTGGAGCACGCGCGGATGTCATCGGATGACGTTCAAGACCAGGGAACAAAAAGGCCAAGGACCGCCATTTTCCTCCTCTTGCGTTGGGACATTTATTGCGAGCGGACGCATTCTTTCTTCTCTCGTGTTCCTGCGCTGGGTTTGATTACGAGTGGACGCACATTTGTTCGTGTTCGCTCTGTTCCTGGCTGCATGGAGGAGCAGATGCATCCTTTCCCTGGGTCGTTGGTGCTGACTTTGTGATGGCTGTGTGGGCCTGAGAGACCTCGGTGGTTTGTGGAGCCTGGGGCGAGGACAGAACGCGAGACTGTTCGCTTCACATTCGGCGGAAGCGGTGGGGAACGAACTTCACGCAAAGGCATGTGTTTTCCCGCACACGGACTCGGGGACCCATTAAAGGGCCGACGGGGTTGAGGGCCACTCAAAGCTGAGTACACACACAAACACATTTATTTTTCCATGTATTTATCCCTTTGTGTTGTTTTATGAGTCCGTGTGGGGGCACTCCATTTAGGATTTTAGTTCTACCATGCATCATTTGTTCCTTGGCATTATTTTTATTAAACCTGTTTATTTATTGCATTTTAATTCCGTGCCTGTCTTGTTTAATCGTTCGTGGTTCGAGGATGCTCCAGTGGAAACTGTGTAGCTTTGCTACCCTCCACTACTCGCGCGTATAAAGAAGATCCGCCATAGTTGACTGAACGCCTCGGAGGTAAGCTCGATCGGTGACCTTGGGGGATCTTGATCACCCGGTGAACGCGACAGTATTTTAAACCAACTTCAATGGCGGCCAGAAGACAGGGCAGCATGTAGAATCATACTAATATAATCATAAGACTTGGAACAAACAAACAAAAAAATACATATTTTGGGGGTCAATCCCCCCCCCCCCCCCCCCCCCGCAGTAGACCTCCTTAGGACTCCATTTATCTTTTAATTCCGTAACAAACTTTTGGTACATCACGGGTGATGAAGGTTGTGGTCAATTTTCATCGAAATTGCATGTAGAGTTTCAGAGAATAAACCAAATATCTATTTTGGGAGGTCAAACCTGGACCTACTTTGACCTCCCCGTAGACCCCCTCAGACTTCGATTTTCTTAGTGCCGTGAACAAACTTCGGTACAACACGGGAGATGAAGGTTGTGGTCAAGTTTCATCAAAATAGTTTGTGTAGTTTCGGAGGAAAAAGCAAATTCCTATTTTGGGGGGTCAAACTTGGATCCACTTTGACCCCTGGTAGACCCCCTTAGACCGCCTTAGACCCTGATCTTTTTTTAATTCCGTGAACAAACGTTTGTCACAACATAGCAAATATCCTCTGCCAAATTTTGTCACAATCCCAACAGCGGTTTCGGAGAAGAAGTGCAAGTGTTTACGGATGGACTGATAGAGTAACAGACTTACTGACGACGCGCCATCGCATAAGCTCCCCTGAACTTCGTTCCAGGTGAGCTAAAAATCAGGGGTTTTCCCCCCAAAATAGGTATTTACTTCTTCTCTGTTACATATTCAGTGGGTCATCCACGCCTACCACTGGTTCCCTGGTTCTACCACCTAGTATAAGATTTGATCCAATACAATGCCTGATTACAAAAATGGATGTATTTATTTTAATTAAATAATCACAGATAAAACCTGAATTTGGTAATGACAATACTGTACAAAGTACAAGTCTGGCAAATCTCAATCAATACAAGTCTGTACAAGTCTGGCAAGAGGCTCAAATATGGCAAAATATATATTCTGGTGGATAGGAAAACAAATAATAAGAATAGAGATGTGGCTGGCAGCCAAGATATGTGATGGGCTGTCATGATTCTGGGCTGGTGCTGATGAGAAAATGAAGATAATGCTGTCAGACATTATGCATTATATCTGTTATTCCGCGGGGAGTTGTAGCACAGCTGCGTCTTCACAAGGCTTCATTTTGGCAACCACTTGTGACAGGAAGAGTATAGTCTATAGATAAATGATGGCATTGCCATCTCCGCGAATGCATCCTGAGAGGCAAAAGCAGCAGCAAGTGGCATGAATCTGAAACACCATGAAAACTTTTCTTCCAATTGATCAGTGGTGGTGGCATCGCATCTGGAGACGAGAGCATGACCTTGACCGTAATTGTGATAGCTCTTTCCACACTCTTAATTTCAAATGCAGGTCCGTGCCCTCTGGAAGTGTTTCTACCTTCAGGTCATAGTTCTCCTGACACTGGAATTTACGATTATCTAACCGTGATCACTGCTTTACCACTATTCTCCCAGTTTGCTGACATTAGCTAGCTCCATTTATTGCCTTCCCATAACAAACAACTTCGCCAGCACTTTTATCTCGATCCCATGACCTGTCTCGTGATTTCTTGATGTATAACCGAGAGACACACTAACGAATGAGTTTTTCTCTCGGTTATACTTCACTTGTTTCTGTAAAAATCATTTCTTGTTACTCAACTCACAAGTTTCTCCTCCCTCCATGAGGCAGGTGTTAACTCTGGAATGGAGCTATTACCTGAGAGTGGTCTCCAAGACAATTATGTAAAGGATGTGGAACCTTTTGTTTTTTTCGCCGCCATTAGAAGATTTAAATTGCATCAGATGTGGCAATAAATGCGAATTGTTGCTGTCAGCTTGCCGGCTTGATGACAGAAGACGCCATTTGCACTTTTGTCGCCTCAATCCCGACACCGTTTCGTATCTCGTGCAGGCCTGGGCAACCTGCTAGTTCAGCTAACACAGCATGCAAATATCAAAAGGTAATTAATGGATTTGCCATTTTTATAATTACCACCCTGATGTTTTAAGCTTATTTCAGTAAAATTTTGATTCTTTGATTTAAGAATCTTGAATTTCCTTCGTACTACTAATGCACAGGGTGGCCTGGAAATCCCTTCACCCCTCCCCAGTAAAGCATTTGTTCTTAAACTCTTAATAATCATTGTATCTGCATGTGCTCCATCATTCTCCATGGCAAGGGAGGACAGAAGGGAAGAGAAGGGACTGAGGGAGGTACGAGAAATTTAGTAGGGGTAAAGCGACTCTTGGTTCACCCTGTATTGAACTGAATCAGACAACATTTACCCATGATGCAATTTTCTTGTATCTCCCCTCCACCATCCCTTGTTCACCATGAAACGCCTCCCTGCTAGTTTAGGCATTTTAAAGTAGAAATTGCTGATTTTTTTTCTTTCTGTATACAGGATCGAGGCTCGTGAAAGAGCTAACATTTATCACACAAAAAATCAGACACACAAAACATATAATAAGGGTAGTGGTAGACAAGATAGGGAGAGAAGGGGAAGCACACAAACAACATTTGAGAGCAGGGACATCGGGAGATCTGTGGGAGGGGGAGGGCTTGTGGGGAGGAGGCGTGGGAAGGGGGGGGGGGGGGGGGAATTCCTCCCCTATATCTGCAAGTGTCACCCTTTGTGGGGGAGGCTCAGGGGTTTGAAGTTCTTGCCTGTGTGCACCCACATCCAAAGTGAATGGACAAATGCAGTATAATCGTGCATCGATACATGTTTTATTAGTCCCCTACCGGTGTACACCGGAGGGGACTATAGGTTTGCACGCCGTCCCTCCGTCTATCAGTCCGTCAGTCTGTCAGTCCGTCAGTCTGTCACGCAAAGAACAGTTTTCCGGACTTTTTTTCTAAACTCTTAATGCTAAAGATTTCAAACTTGGCACATGGTTTCCTCATGATAGGATACAGGTCAAGTTCGAACCTCACGACGTTTCGATCATTTTTAACAAAGTTATGGTGCTTTGAACTTTGGTAATTCTGATAATTCTGATGATCCTTAACTCAGTGCCATTTTAAGTTTTAATTCCCTTTAAAAACCAATTTCTCTGCAATAATAGGACCGATTGAGATCAAATTTTCACCGTAGGGGGGACTCGGTCGGGAGAATATTTTAATGGTAATTATGACGTCACAGGTCGCGTGGTTCGGTCGCCATATTGTTTTTCGTGAAAACACGAAAACCCCTTTTTCTCTGCAACGGCTGAACAGATCGAGGACAAACTTTTCAGGCAGAATCGCATACCCATGACGAACAAAAAAGTCAGCGAGCATGACGTCATGCGTCACATGGTTTCAGAGTTATGACGTTTTTAAGCATGAACCGTTAAAACCGAGCTCCTTCCTCATTTTTGATCCAATCGAGGGGAAACTTCACAGATCTGTTCAGCACTAAAATGGCCTTTTGGAATTTGCGATGGGGCACGTGGTTTGGCAGATGTCGTTATTTAAACGGAAAAAAAAAAAAAAAATGGATATCTCTTGAATCGCTAGAACCTCAGACCGTGAGTTGGTAATAATCTCTTGAATCGCTAGAACCTCAGACCGTGAGTTGGTAATAATCTATCTATAATTCCAGTAATCTCTGTGTGTGTGTGTGTGTGTGTCTGTGTGTGTGTCTGTGTGTGTGTATGCGACCGCTGTTTCTCGACAACTACCGGTCCGATATACTTGAAACTTGCCAGGTATATTGCTGGGGACCCGAGGATGTGCCTTTTCAAGGTTTCATATTAATCGGACAAGTAGTTACCGAGCTATGGCGATTTCTTTACCAAACTCCGCAAGCCGTTCGCTTTGGACCAAACCATTGCATGTAAATAGAGGGGGGGATTGTCACCGTACTCGCAAGCCGTTCGCTTTGGACCAAACCATTTCATGTAAATAGAGGGGGGGGGATTGTCACCGTACTCGCAAGCCGTTCGCTTTGGACCAAACCATTTCATGTAAATAGAGGGGGGGGATTGTCACCATACTCGCAAGCCGTTCGCTTTGGACCAAACCATTTCATGTAAATAGAGGGGGGGGGGATATAATTTTAGATATATATATAGTACGGGCATGCCCTAGTTTATATAATTCACACAGTGCAATACGTGCAGGCTGCGCCACGGAGCGACCTTGGGGGCTTATCAACGAGGCGAGGCGTGACACACATGTGTCTCAGCATACCTCAGATCAAGTTTGAAAACCAGCATCAACCGTGCATAAATTTGCATATTCGATGATTTTTGACAAAGTTATGGCACTTTGAACTTTGGTAGGGGACATGTATTGCAGCGCAATACTCAGAATGCTTGTTTTATTTGCATTTGTGTTTGAGCTTTCACTTTGAAAAAAAAAAAAAAAAAAAAAAATTCAAAGCATTACATGCAAATATGGAGGTTGTTGTTGGCAGAAGGTGTGGGGGATGTCAGAGTGGTATGCTCTTATTTTACATGACTGCATTTTTAAAATATTCTTGATGCTATTTGGTGCCGATATAGCTTTTTGTCTCCCGTCGCACCGCGGAGCGAAAGGGCATGCGTGCGTGCGTAAGCGAAGGACCGCATTCGAATTTGGTGTGGGTGCAACCCACGTCAAAATCCAAGATGACCGCCGCCATGTATGTCTGATGCCATGTATGTCTGAACCTTGTGAGCTGAATATCTTGAAAAATAAGCGAAATACCAACTTCTAATCTGGTGTGTGGGTGTATCTAGGCACAAGGAAGAACGCTATTGAAAATTGGTTCACCACGTCCAAATCCAAGATGGCCGCCGCTATATATATGTCTGAACCTTGTGAGATGAATATCTTGAAAAATAAGCGAAGTACGAACTTCTAATGTGGTGTGTGGATGTATCTCGGCATAAGGAAGAACGCTATTGAAAGTTGGGTCGCCACGTCAAAATCCAAGATGGCCGCCCCCATATATATGTCTGAACCTTGTGAGCGAAATATCTTGAAAAATAAGCAAAGTACCAACTTCTAATCTGGTGTGTGGGTGTATCTCGGCATAAGGAAGAATACTATTGAAAATTGGGTCGACACGTCAAAATCCAAGATGGCCGCCACCATATATATGTCTGAACCTTGTGAGATGAATATCTTGAAAAATAAGCAAAGTACCAACTTCTAATCTGGTGTGTGGGTGCATCTCGGCACAAGGAAGAAAGCTGTTTAAAATTGGGTCGCCACGTCAAAATCCAAGATGGCCGCCGCCATGTATGTCTGAACCTTGTGAGATGAATATCTTGAAAAATAAGCGAAGTACCAACTTCTAATCTGGTGTGTGGGTGCATCTCGGCATAAGGAAGAAAGCTATTGAAAATTGGGTCGCCACGTCAAAATCCAAGATGGCCGCCACCATATATATGTCTGAACCTTGTGAGCGAAATATCTTGAAAAATAAGCGAAGTACCAACTTCTAATCTGGTGTGTGGGTGTATCTAGGCATAAGGAAGAATCCTATTGAAAATTGGGTCGCCACGTCAAAATCCAAGATGGCCGCCGCCATGCATGTCTGAACCTTGAGTGGAATATCTTGAAAAATAAGTGAAGTACCAACTTCTAATCTGGTGTGTGGGTGTATCTACGCATAAGGGAGAACGCTATTGAAAATTGGGTCGCCACGTCAAAATCCAAGATGGCCGCCTTGCGTCTTCCACTTTGTCAACTCGCATCACTTCACCGACGGGGAACCTAGGCGTAACGCTTGTTTACAATATGCATGACGTTGCAACAATTTCGATCAACACAAAATTGTTTCATGGATTTTTTTTCTTTGGTTCTTAAACAAATTCAAATACCTAATTTACACGTTTCTCTGTTCTATTGTTGGAAAGGAACGCCTGTTTGACTGAAGCTTTAATAATTATAGAGGATGCTCCGGAAGAGTGGTATTAAATCATGAAGATGAAGTGCCAATGTGTAGACCTATGTGGAAGGGCTTCACATTGCTATGTGAGATGGTTGTGGGTGGTGAGTGAGTCGATATTTCCAGCACCATTTCATTCGGCAATAAATATATGGCTCTTGATTTGTTTGCTGTCCACTAATTTAATTATCTAATGCCACCAACAAAGTTTGCTTTGACCAGCGGTTATCTCTGAATATGTTTGTGGTGCGACTGATGCTCGTAACACCGGTTATTTCCTCCGAGATAAAGCGTTTACAATATCCAAAGGAACTCCACTGAATTTTATTTTCTCATTGTTCTTCGAATCCCACACTGTTTGTTTGAATCCCAACTACATTGTGTGCAGCTGTTTTGTGCCAAGTTGACAACAACAGAAGTTTTTACACTGTCCAATTATTTAGCAGGAAATGGTTTCTGTTTATTTTTTATTTATTTTTTGTTTTATTTGTTGACTCTGGTTTTGAACATTTATAATTCTTTGGATGTCCTTGACAACTGACGTTGTGCATTGACCTTTTATACATATACATATATATATATATAAAATACTTTTACCAATTACAGCCAAATGATCGAAATCTGGCTTGCCACACAGGGGTAGTTTATAGTTCTGATGCAGAAAAGTCACAGATGGTCTCATATAATACAACAATTTTGTTACTTAACGAATGGGAATACGCAATTCTTTATTGTCGAGTCATGTCTGTTTTCCATTGTTTGTGCTGATTTTTGCTGTTAATCTAAAATTGCTCCATTGAGACTCAGACTTTTCCTTGCTCTGTTTTTAACCCAACAGTTCTCTCTCCCCCTCACAACATATGAAAGTTTTAATATAATATTATAGGAGCAACAGGGTAGCTTAGAGGAAGCGTCTTCAACTTTTTTTCCTCTACAAGATTGATGCTCATGGAAGGGCAAGATGAGGGAGGGTATGAACTAATAGGGCAGCAGAGCAACTCTTGGACACTGCAAGCAAGGAAATGAACAAACCGAGGGGAGAGAGACAAACTCCCTCACTCTCTTCAATCCCATTCCTCCTTCCAGGTATTTAAAACAGCTGTTCACCACCATCTCTTATCTTCCCCCATCCAAAACCTTGATCTTTTCTACCCCATTTAATTCACCCCAGATCCACTTTTTTGAAATACCAACTTCCTTCCTGCAAGTCCTTGCAGTGTCCATGTGTTTTATACTTCTCCCACTCCCCCCCCCCCTCCCACTCCCGCCCTACCCACGCCTCCTCCCCCCAAGCCCTCTCCCTCCCACAAATCTCCCGATGTCCCTGCTCTCAAATGTTGTTTTTGTGTGCTTCCCCCTCTCTCCCCATCTTGTCTACGGCTCCCCTTATTATATGTTTTATGTCAGTTTTTTTGTCCCCCGTCGCAACGCGGAGCGAAAGGGGGACTATGGTTTTCCCCTCCGTCCGTGTGTGCGTCCGTCCGTCCGTGCGTCCATGCGTGCATAAGCGAAGGACCGAATTCTAATTTGGTGTGTGGGTGCAACTAGGCATATGGAAGAACCCTATTGAAAATTAGGTCGCCACGTCAAAATCCAAGATGGCCACCGCCATGTATGTCTGAACCTTGTGAGCGGAATATCTTGAAAAACAAGCATTCTGAATATTGCGCTGCAATACATGTTCCCTACAGGCAGTCTGTCGTCCGGAAAACTGTTGGGGAAATTACCAAGGGTTATTTACCCACAGGTTCTGAATCGTTCCCAATCGCTAATTACCTCAGGACGGGCTCACCTGTGATTCGCACTCGGGACTCCGATTTATACACCTTGCAGACACGTCAGCAGAAGCACGAGAAAATAAGTTGTTGATAAAGAACCTTTCGAGTCGCTAAATATCAGTAATTATATTTTCCGGTTCACGATCAATGATCGATGTGTATATATACAGACTTGGCCTTTAATATGGAATTTTTTTTTTTCTTGACTTGGGTTTACTTAATGAACTCGGTATATCAAACTGGTGACTTTATTTTACGCTTCGGTGACTTCTTTGTCAAAAGAACCATGTCACTGATTGTCTGTCGCAGCAAGAAGTCAATAACAGGATTATATCACAGGTGGCGTGACAAAATGTACGGACAGGTACATTTGACGATTGGCTTCACAATTGGGTATATAAGGGTTGTTGCGTTCTGTATTAGTGGAAAACAACTGCTGCACATCCACAAAAGTTATTGCCGCTTCCCGTGGAGATGGTCCGTCAACTCGACAATGCTGTTTGTCATTTAGTGGTGGCTTTAAGAAATTCCGGCATTAAACAGCATGCTATTGCTTGGCAGTATGGCATCACTCAAGGTCAGGTGTCAAATATCCTGAAACGAAATGCTCAGAGGGGTGTCCCTACTCCAATACCGAGGCCAGGACGTCCCCGCAGAACCACAAGGAGGGATGATCGCCAGCTGCACCGGTTAGTCCGCAATGGCCGTACCAAGTGAGCCAATCGGCTTAGGGCTGAGTGGCAGCAACTGACAAATGTGCCTGTATCCAGGAGGCTAGTCAACCAACGACTGGTTCATGCAGGCTATCGTGCCAGGCGTCCCCTGAGAAAGCCACGTCTGACCAGACAACACCGCCAGCGCCGATTGCAGTGGGCCAGAGAGCACCGTCAATGGCAGCCAGGACACTGGAATCACGTGATCTTCAGTGACGAGTCTAGATTTCTGGTCTATCGTCAAGATGGCCACGTCCGAGTGCGCAGACAAGTGCATGAAGCCTACAACGAAGATTGTATAGTGCCAAGAGTCCAAGCTGGAGGTGGTGGGGTGACCGTTTGGGCTGCTTTTCATGCAGGGGGCAAAACTGACCTGGTTGTTCTGAATGGAAACCTGAACCAGTTCAAGCACAGGGCCATTCTGGAAGAAACATTGCTTCCATTTGTGTATGCAGCCTTTCGAGGAAACTTTGTCTTCCAAGATGACAATGCACGGCCTCATCGTGCTCGCATGATCCAACACTTTCTTACTGACCGTGGTCTGGAGCATATGGAGTGGCCTGCCATGTCCCTGGATATGAATCAGATAGAGAACTTGTGGGCAGAATTAACGCGTCAAATCGACAACTTGGACCAGCAGCCGACCTCTGTGCGTGAATTGCAGCAGGCTATTGTAACGGCATGGCAAGCGATTCCTGTCCAAACCATGGAAAATCTCGTGAACAGCATGCCTCAACGTGTACGTGCTCTCCTGAATGTTTGTGGGGGTTACACGAAGTACTGAACTGTAATTTTACTGTCCGTAATCCCAGTCGTAATTTAACTTTTGTTGTTGTTAAAAAATTTTTTGCCTAATGTGCAAAATAAAGAGATACTTCTGGAAAACGCACAGAAGTTTAACACAGTACTGTCCGTGAATTGAGTTCGATATCAGTTTACATCACTTTCAAGGATCAATTTATTTGCTTCGAAATGTCAAATGTGGTTTTTGTTTCTTTTAAAGGTCACATTAACAAAATCTAGAATAATTTCAACATAATTCCAATGAACTTTTGGTTCTAAGTCATCTTGAAAAGTATGTTCACCCCCACAAAAAAAATATTCCATATTAAATGCCAAGTCTGTATGTTGCTCGTCTTGGCTCCGCCCCTCCCGAAAGCGCACGCTGTGTCGCGCTTTTGACGTTCGTGAGACGAGCCTGAGGGCACGCGGTGCGGCTTGAGGAGAACTCCGGAATAAACAAGAGATATCCATTTTTAAAAATATTTTCGTTTAATTAACGATATCTGCCAAACCACGTGCCCTATCGCAAATTCCAAAAGGACATTTTAGTAGACTGACATGCTGAACAGATCTGTGAAGTTTCCCCTCAATTGGATCAAAAAATGACGGAGGAGCTCGGTTTTAAAGGTTCATGTTTAAAAACGTCATAACTCTGAAACCATGTGACACATGACGTCATGCTCACTGACTTTTTTGTTCCGCATGGGTATGCGATTCTGCCTGCAAAATTTGGCCTCGATCTGTTCAGCCATTGCAGAGAAAAAGGGGTTTTAGTGTTTTCACGAAAAACAATATGCGGCCGAACCACGTGACCTATGACGTCATAATTACCATTAAAATATTCTACAGACCGAGTCTCCCCTATGGTGAAAATTTGATCTCAATCGGTCCTATTATTGCAGAGAAAATCTTTTTTAAAGGAAATTAAAACTTAAAATGGCAACGAGTTAAGTATCATCAGAATTATCAGAATTCCCAAAGTTCAAAGTGCCATAACTTTGTCAAAAATGATCGAAACGTCGTGAAGTTCGAACTCGATCTGTAACTTATCATGAGGAAACCATGTGCCAAGTTTGAAATCATTAGCATAAAGAGTTTCGGAAAAAATCCGGAAAACTGTTCTTTGCGTGACGGACTGACGGACTGACTGACGGACTGACGGACAGACTGATGGACTGACGGACGGACTGACGGACTGACGGACGGACGGCATGGCATGCAAACCTATAGTCCCCTCCGGTGTACACCGGTAGGGGACTAATAAATGAACTACTAACTTCTAATCTGGTGTGTGGGTGTATCTCGGCATAAGGAAGAACGCTATTGAAAATTGGGTCGCCACGTCAAAATCCAAGATGGCCGCCGCCATGTATGTCTCAACCTTGTGAGCGGAATATCTTGAAAAATAAGCGAAGTACCAACTTATAATCTGGTGTGTGGGTGTATCTAGGCATAAGGAAGAACGATATTGAAAATTGGGTCGCCACGTCAAAATCCAAGATGGCCGCCGCCATGTATGTCTGAACCTTGTGAGTGGAATATCTTGAAAAATAAGCGAAGTACCAACTTATAATCTGGTGTGTGGGTGTATCTAGGCATAAGGAAGAACGCTATTGGAAATTGGGTCGCCACGTCAAAATCCTAGATGGCCGCCACCATATATATGTCTGAACCTTGTGAGCGAAATATCTTGAAAAATAAAAGAACTACTAACTTCTAATCTGGTGTGTGGGTGTATCTACGCATAAGGAAGAACGCTATCGAAAATTGGGTCGCCACGTCAAAATCCAAGATGGCCGCCTTGCGTCATCCACTATCAACTCGCATCACTTCACCGACGGGGGACCTAGGCTTAACGCTTGTTTTGTGATTAATGTTAGGTCTTTCACGAGCCTCGATCTTGTATAAAAATAAAAAATAAAAAGAGGGAGAAGGGAGGAACCTTTGGAACTTGTTTGGGTTTAATGGATGATTTGTCGAATAAGGTGTTTTGAGTTGTCTCACCTGGATTCATTTGTCTGATAGAAATAGCTGGATCTGACTGAACGCTTTCCTGCTGCATTTCAACCAGGGAGCTCCATTATGGAATACCCAATATATTTAGAGGGGCTCTTAAAATTAATCCAGCTGTCTTCTCTGCTACCAGTCATTTGTGAATGCTAAAGATCCCTTCCAACCTATTGAAAAAGAGTCCCCTATTGTGTGCAGGTATCCTGGCTAAATGTCAAATTCCCACCGCCTGTTTTTGTCCCCCGTCACACCGCGCAGCGAAAGGGGGACTATGGTTTTCCCCGCCGTCCGTGTGTCCGTCCGTGCGGGCGTGCGTGCGTACGTGCGTGTGTGCGTAAACGAAGGACTGCATTCGAATTTGGTGCGTGGGTGCAGCCCACGTCAAAATCCAAGATGGCCGCCGCTATGTATATCTGACGCCATGTATTTCTGAACATTGTGAGCGGAATATCTTGAAAAATAAGCGAAGTACCAACTTCTAATCTGGTGTGTGGGTGTGTCTAGGCATAAGGAAGAACGCTATCGAAAATTGGGTCGCCACGTCAAAATCCAAGATGGCCGCCACCATATATATATCAACCTTGTGAGTGAAATATATTGAAAAATAAGCGAAGTACCAACTTCTAATCTGGTGTGTGGGTGTATCTAGGCATAAGGAAGAAAGCTATTGAAAATTGGGTCGCCACGTCAAAATCCAAGATGGCCACCTTGCGTCTTCCACTTTGTCAACTCGCATCACTTCACCGACGGGGGACCTAGGCATAACGCTTGTTGCAGTCGTAAGTGCCCTTATTCATCGTACTTCCTGTTGCATTCGTTTATGGAGAGTAATACTAAATGAGTCTCCATCTGCTAATAGCAAGATCTCTAATGTCTTGTTCACACCGTTTATAATCTCACTGACCGCATTTGCATCTAACTCCCGCTTCCTTCGCCTAAACCACACCTTCAACATAGATGTAGAGATGCGTTAAATCAAGACGACTCGCCACACAAAGTGATCGTCCACCTGTGCTCTTTAGCACTGCAAGTCTTTTTATTTGCAGCTGCATCACCCATTCTCCTTTGTTCACCATTGCCACAATTTAATTGTCCCCCGTCGCACCGCGGAGCGAAAGGGGGACTATGGTTTTCCCGTCCGTCCGTGCGTGCGTGCGTAAGCGAAGGACCGCATTCGAATTTGGTGTGTGGGTGCAACCCACGTCAAAATCCAATATGGCCGCCGCCATGTATGTCTGATGCCATGTATGCCTGAACCTTGTGAGCTGAATATCTTGAAAAATAAGCGAAGTACCAACTTCTAATCTGGTGTGTGGGTGCATCTAGGCATAAGGAAGAACGCTATTGAAAATTGGGTCGCCACGTCAAAATCCAAGATGGCCGCCGCCATGTATGTCTGAACCTTGTGAGATGAATATCTTGAAAAATAAGCGAAATACCAACTTCTAATTTGGTGTGTGGGTGTACCTCGGCATAAGGAAGAACGCTATTGCAAATTGGGTCGCCACGTCAAAATCCAAGATGGCCGCCACCATATATATGTTTGAACCTTGAAAATCTATGTTTGAAAATCCTAAATAAGTGTTATATTTCTATTGTGAATCGTAGGTGCACACCAGCATAAAAATGTACAAAACACCATTAACTGCTTCACGAAATCATTCATACATTTTTTGTGACAGCATCTTGTGTATAATTCGTATTCATGGCCATCCTTGAACTATTTTATTTTTATTAACTCAACTGGACTACTGTCCAGTTGAGTTCATCAGATACTGAACCTTCCGGCGTCTGTCGTCGTCGTCCGTCTGTCGTCCGTTAACTTTTCGACGTTAACACTCCAGCGTCCACAAATATCAACCTTATCCCTGCGCATCGTAAGAGTGTGACTAAGGGTTGGTGTCAGGAAGGGCATCCGGCCATAAAAACATTGCCTCAAACAGGGAACCATGATTGTCATGGGGCCCGCAAGGCTAACCCCCGCTCTAGCGGGGCAAATGGCATTAAAATGATCATTCATTCATTCATTCTGATCAAATTGACAGGCAGCATCCTTACCACACGAACAAGGTTGGTATTACATTTCAGCCCGATCCGTTGAAAAATGGCGGACGTAGGCGACAATTTTGTTTTTGGTCATGAAAACGACGTTAACACTCTGGCGTCCACAAATATTAACAGATTTTGATCAAATTTAGAATGTGTAACCCTTACCACACAAGGTAGGTTGCTGTTGCATTCCAACCCGATCCGTCACAAAATGGCCGCCATATTGTACAGAGTTATACGGTATCAAGAGAGTGTGCCAGTGGAATCTCACTAACTTATTGTTTTGCTTCTTGGATTGGGACTGCATCTTCTTCAAATTTTAATTAGTCTCCACCCCAAATGGGTCGTGAGACTATTGTAACTACCCTGGCTGTCTGTCTTTTGCTGTGTCTGTGTCTGTCTGTGTCCAAATCTTTATATTTTAACTTTACAATTTTTATGTCTCCACTGACGAAGTTGCCGGATGCAATATGTTTTTGGGTTGTCCATACGTGATAGGTTTTCATTACCGCAATAACTTGAGACTGATTGAAAGGATCAAAGTTAAACTTGGTGCAGATATGTATAATGAGGTAAAGATGAACCTATTTGATTTTGGGGCCAAGAGGTCAAATGTCAAAGTCTGTAATAGGTTTATAACTTGAGAGCAGCTGAAGGGATCCAAGTCAAATTTAGTGCAGGTATATATAATGATGTAAAAATTAACTGATTCAATTTTGGGGTCAAGAGGTCAATGCTTAAATGTCAAGATGTCCCGTTAGGTAAAATATTTGCCACCGAGCTAACTTGTGCACCAGTCATGGGATTTTCACCAAACTTGGTATAATTATTTGTTATGTTGCAAAGATGAACTTATTCGATTTCTGCATCGAGTTCAAAGGTCAGCTTCTGCAATAGGTTTTTTACTGAGATAACTTGATAACAGCTGAAGGGAACTAAGTCTAACTTGGTACAAGAATGTATAATGATGTAAAGATATATGGATTACATTATGGGATAAAGAGGTCAAAGGTCAGAGGTCCCGTTAGGTAGATATTCAATTACTGCGCTAATTTGTGAACCACTGATGGGATTTTGACCAAACTTGGTACAAGTATATATTTTAATGAAAAAGTAAACTCATTCGATTGTGGCATTGCAGGTCAAAGGACAGAGGTCATGCCAGGTAAAAATGTGATACCTGAGAACAGGAAGATGATGGGTGGATGATGATCTATAAATTGGCTCATGACAGTGGTGAGGATAGCAAGGACATGAGGGGGGGGGGGGGGGCGATTATAGATTGTGGTGGGAGGCTAGTGACAGAGAGGTTGTGTGGAGTGACAATACAATAAGTGACAGTATTGAAGTTGTGGGAAGGATATTTCAAGCAGCTGTTGAATCAGGAAGGAAGGGACGCCGAGTTGGAGCTACCGAGTTATGTGGAGTGGAAAGTGGTGTTGGTGGAGATCACGGAAGAGGAAGTGTGGACAGCATTGACGAGGATGAAAAAGGGAAGGGTGCCTGGCATTGCTGGGGTGTGTACAGTGATGATAATTGCAGCGGGAGAAGTCAGAGGCAGGTGGACGAAGAAGTTGTTGAATGTATTTATGAGAGATGGGTCAATTCTTGAGAAATGGAGGACAGGGTTGATTGTGTTGATATGGAAGGGGAAGAGGGATGTTCTATATCCAGGGAAATACAGGGGCAATACTCTCCTTTGTCATGTCATGAAGGTCCTGGAGAGGGTTCTGGATAGGAAGATAAGGAAGAATGTGGAGAATGGGATCGGAAAAGAGCAGCAGGTGTTTAGAAAGGATAGGGGAATGATAGATGTGATGTTCGTGCTGAGACAGCTGGTGGATAAGAGGTTGGAGGTGCAAGGTGAAATGGCATTGGGATTTATGGATCTGGAAAAGGCCTATGACACTGTTTCTGAGAGAGATAGTGATGGCAACACTGAGATGGATGGGAGTGCCGGAGGTAGAAGTTCGGTTGATGGAAGAGATGTACAAAGGCATGAAAAGAGTTTTTGTTTGTCCTGGGATGTCGGAGGAGTTCAATATGAACATCGGTTTGAGGCAGGGACGTGCTCTCATCCCACTCCTGTTTATCATGGTGATGGAGGTGGTAAGCAGAAAGGTAAACAGGAAAATATATTCTGGGGAGGATATTGTATGCAGACGATCTGGTTGTTGTGGTGGAGAGTAGGCGGGAGATGCAGGAAGTACTGGAAGAGTGGAAGGAGGAATTTGTGAAACATCGGCTGAAGATGAGCTGGAGAAAATGGAGGTGATGTGGGTTAGGCAGCAGAGAAAATAAATATATATCAGGTTAGAGGGGAAGGTAATCAGACAAGGAAGTAGGTTTGAGTATCTTGGTGGAACAGTGACTGGGGATGGTAAGTCAGAGGCAGAGTTTGGAGGAAGATTCAGATGGGTGCAAATGCGTGGATGAGGGTGGAGGGTGTAATGGCAGACGGATTTCAAGGAAATTGAAAGGAAAGGTTCTGATGTCGTGTATGATGCCGGCCTACCTTTACGTTCTGGAGATGGTGGCACTGACAGACAACAACAGAGGCTGCAGGTTTGCGAGAACAACTGGGTCAGGAGGATTGTGGAAGTGAAGAGGGTGGATAGCAGGAGATTGGTGTGCAGATGAGCTTGGCGGGGGAGATTGGTGAAATGCTGACTGAGATGGGCTGGACACTTGGTGCAGATGGGGGAATGGAGAATGGCAAAGAGAGCGGATAGTTTGAGGGAACAAGGTTTGAGGAAAAGAGGTAGACCACGGTTTTGATGGGAGGATTGTGTGAAGAAGGACATAAGTAAGGGGGTGGGGGTAGTTGAAGCATGGAGGCAGTTGGCTGTGGACAGAGGGGAGTGACGGGAGTATTGTGGTCAAGGCAGGGCAGGAGCTTTGTGCCATCAGACCTCACCCCTTATAAATGGAAAAGGAGGAGAACAACAACAACTGAAGAACAGTTGAAGGTATTGGTTCACGAGTTATCAAACAGTGACCATTATATTCGTCATGGGTGTGTGTCTGTCTGTCTGTCTGTCTGTCCGCAGCATAACTACCCGATGATATCATCCGATCTTGATGAAACTTGGGTGGGAGGTTGATATCATGATCTAGTTGTGTCCTGCCTAGAGTAGGCGTATTGCGCCCATTGTGGGCGGAGCGACGCCCGAAAAAGATGTCTTTTAGGGGGTAATCGAGTTCAAGCTACATCTTCTCCGAGGGAGTTGTTGGAATCTGACAGGGGTTTCGGTATTTGGTTGGGCCAATGTCATGTGTCTAGCCCCACGGAGATCTGATTTTTCATTTTCGCCCCAAGGTCAAGGTCCCAAGGTCACAAAATTTAGAAAAGTCGATTTTTGATAGTTTTATTACATTGTTCGCTTCCTGAGAGTGAAATGTCATACATGATCCTATATTATCACATACATCATGAAATACAAGTTTTCCAACAAATTTCAGAATCTTCGACCTTTGACCTTTGAAGGTCACAAAGGTCAAATTTTCAAAGTTGTCGGAATCGAACCGAATTTTCGGTATTGTGTAGCTAACTAACCTCATCACTGATTATACATTATTTTCTATCATTTCAAGGTCAGTAACCTTTGTTTTGACATTTCCAAGCCAGCACCAACACAATTACGTACAGCTGGCTCTTAAAGGCCTGCGCATTCAGTGCATTGGAGCCCTTTGTAAAAAGGCATGTACGCCGCATGTCGGGGGCCGACACCTGCCACGTGGGCCCCCGACCCCCCAGTCCGGGCCTGTTTGGGTTATCGTCCGTCCTTTGTCATTGAATACCGCTCGCTCGTGAACCATCGTCGTCTCCTGACTTGTTTAAATCAAACTTGGTACAAGTATGTATAATGATGTAATGATGTGGGCTGAGGCATATTGGTCGATGTCGCGATGTCGAAGAGTGCTGTTCTAGTTTTCTCTGCAACTGCTTGTTTGCTTGATGCTACTTTCAACGTAGGAGGGGCTCTCCATGAAGAATATTTTTTATTGATAACTGACTTAATAGGTCACGTGGCATGGCATCCATATTGGAGTAAGAGAAAAAATTTAGACGTAATATTCTCAGAAACCGTTCAACAAAAAAATTGAAATTTGGCATATGTCATCATCTCCCCATGTGGTGTATACTCGTATATAGAGTGATAACGATGACCTCATCAGTGAAGTGGTATTCCAGCCATAATTGGCTGAATCAAAATCCTTATCCAAAAAAAATCTGAAACTTCATATGTATGATATATGACTGATGTGAATGGAGAATTAAATTTATGACATTGTCGGTCACGTGTCACGGTCATGGTCTTCAGAACCGCTTAATAGAGCGATGCAAAACTTCCTACAAATGATCGACTGGCCATGGGGAATATAGTTTGAAGATATTTTCATATTCACCTTCACTCATGCAATTTAGCCTTTATATGCAAACAAGTGGTTGTTAAATATCCCAATAATTAATCATTATTCAATAAAGCTATGAACAATGGCAATGCATGTGACATAATTTCGTGCATGGATGATATGGGTCACAATGGCAGTGGGCCATAATAGTAGCGTGTTTCGTTAACGATGTTCATTATTTTTGTTCAGAATGAGCGTGTGAGGTGAGATTATGCGCTCTATTGAGTGTCGTTCTAGTTTGTTAAATTGTATTACATGAATGAATGAATGAATGATCGTTTTAAGGCCATTTTTTCCCCTAGAGTGGGGGTTGGCCTTGCAGGCCCCATGACCTCATGGAGCCCTGTTTGAGGCAATGTTTTTATGGCCGGATGCCCTTCCTGACGCCAACCCTTAGTCGCCTCTTACGATGCGCAGGGATACGGTGTACCTATTCTAAATCCGGGTACACACCGGATCATTCATCCCAGCAAGCTGGTACTCAATTTGCCGACTTCAGAAGGATGACAGGCTGAGTCAACCACCCTGGTGTTAATTCAGCGATCGACCGGGATTCGAACTCAGGATCCTAGGATCCCAAGCTAGCGCCCTAACCGCTAAGCCAACACCAGGCTATTACATAATATGTGAAATTTGTTGTTCGTTTTAAAATTTCATTAAAAAAGCTATGTGAGAGCGGCATGAGACTCTACACTGGTGTACAGTGCATTCAGAATGTATTCAGCCCCCTTCACCTTTTTCACATTTTGTTATGTTGCAGCCTTATGCTGAAATTGCTGAAACGGAGCAATCTGGGGAGAAGGGCCAATCTGCCATGAAGCCCAGATCGGTGGAGTGTTGTAGTGATGGTTGTCCTTCTCGAAGTTTCTCCCATCTCCACACATGATCTCTGGAGCTCAGCCAGAGTGACCATCGGGTTCTTGGTCACCTCTCTTACCAAGGTCCTTCTCCCCTGATTGCTCAGTTCGGCCAGGCGGCCAGCTCTAGGAAGAGTCCTGGTTGTTCCAAACTTCTTTCATTTAAGAATTATGGAGGCCACTGTGCTCTTGGGAACCTTAAATGCGGCAGAAATGTTTTTGTAGGCTTCCCCAGATCTGTGCCTCGACCCCATCCTGTCTCTGAGCTCTGCAGGCAGTTCCTTCGACCTCATGGCTTGGTTTTTGCTCTGATATGCATTGTCAGCTGTGAGACCTTATATAGACAGGTATGTGCCTTTCCAAATCATGTCCAATCAATTGAATTTACCACAGGTGGACTCCAATCAAGGTGTAGAAACATCTCAAAGATGATCAAGAGAAATGGGAGGCACCTGAGCTAAATTTCAAGTGTCATAGCAAAGGGTCTGAATACTTATGTCAATGTGACATTTCAGTTTTTTCTTTTTAATAAATTAACAAAACTTTCTAAAATCCTGTTTTCTCTTTGTCATTATGGGGTATTGAGTGTAGATTGATGAGGGAAAAAATGAATTTAAACGATTTCAGCATAAGGCTGCAACATAACAAAATGTGTAAAAAGTGAAGGGGACTGAATACTTTCTGAATGCACTGTATTTGTCCAATGTTGATTTATATTTTGTGCCATTAGAGATGTACTCCATTATAATGCTCTCGTGTGCCATTACAAGGTCAAAGATCATGACCAAAAGTGCAGTCCCTCCCCCAAATTATTTTTTCCTTTTTGACATTTTGTTTTTGTCATATGTACAAATGGCTACTTATTCACGTATACCACACCTCATTGTGGATGCGATGGCGATGCGGACAGAAAGGCGAGTCCGGCTCCTTTGCACTGCTTAAAAGGTTACATCCCTTGGCAGGGCAATGCACTAGGTATAAATCTCCATGTTGATGACGAGGGCACTTATTTTTAGGGAGCTGTTCCCTCGTAGATCAAATGTCAAGGAACAAACCCAATCGTTGTAGTATTACTAGATTTTAACCTGGAAGGCTTTCTTGAAGATATATTCAAGGTAAACTTGTATATTATTTATCATCCATATTTGTTTCCTTTCTTCAAATCAAAATGTAAGCTCATTTCTTGAATTTCTGTTTCAGCTGAACAGTTTTGGAAAAAAAAAAAGCATACTTAAAAATCAGTGGACCTCTTCATTATACCATAGCTAATTTATTTGTGCAGATGAAAATATACGTATGTACACTGGGTATTTGCATTCAGCGCGATGCTTTTTCTCTTTTTACAACCACATCTGGTAGGTTGGTACAGATGCATTTCTAAATGGTACATGAAAACTTCATACATTTTTCAGCATTGAAAACACAAATCAAAGCTCAATTGTAATGCTGTGTGGAGTAGGGAGAGGAATTGTGAAATGAATGCACTGTTTCCTGCTCCTAAATGCACTCGAGCGAGATGAAATATTCACGAGGCTGCGATTTTGTGGCCTCGTACGTAACGCCAGATCACTTTTCTCAGCCAGGCACTGCTGAAGCCATCAAGCAGCCAAGAGGGAATGCTGCTGGTTTGGATGCACCAAGATGGGCGCAACTGCCTCTCGCGCCCCACCGAAGAGCACTGAACACGATGTGCTTGAGAGCTTGGGCCGCCGAACGTACATTGGTAAGTAATCGGCCTCTTTTTGGGGGGTCTGATAATTTTTCAGTTGACCTAGTCACATCAGTGGCTTGCCAAGTATTGCATGCCCCAGCTGGCAAGAGCTTGTGACTATATTTAGCATTAGAACAATGCCAGGGTTTGGGTCCTGACGATCTGACTTAATACTCTTAAAAAGACATTCTTACATGGAATTGCATAACTCTTACAGCATGAGCAAAATATTGAGATGCAATTTAGAACAATGTTGCTGTTCTTTTTGAAACTTTCCTAAAGCCAAACAATAACTTTGGGAACGGCCCGGTTGCCATTCCCATCATGGGATGTTTCAGTTTGACGCCGAGTTCATAGCTTCAAACACCATGGACTGTGTTGATATCTAGGCTCCTGTTGTCAATGTAATTTATGGAGGTCTAGCAATGTCTTTTAATTTCCATGTATTTTGTGTAACATAGCTACAAGTTCTTTTTTATGCCTTAAAGTGTGCAGAAAATAAAGCTTTTTTCCCATTCCTTCGCGTCAAATATTAGGGTTATGGGCATTAGGAGATATTATTACTTGCAAAATCGAGGATTTTTCAAGTATATTGGTCTGTTGAGTTTGTTATTCTGTCTGTCTGTTTGTCTGACACTCGCCTACAGGTCACAATTCCAAACCGATCGTCATGAAACTTCACCAATTTTCAGAGGTCATCACAATTGAGAAGCCTATTGAGTTTGAGGTCAAAGGTCACATGGAAGTCAAATTTCTAAAATCACCATTTTTCATCCGATTTACTTGAAAATTGAACAGCATTTGTATGATGTCATTAAATTGGGAAACCAACTATTTTTGAGGTCAAAGGGTCAAAGGTCAACTCAAGGTCAAACCTCCCAAATGAATTTTCATATGAAAAAACCATCATTTTTCATCTGATTGACTTGAAAATTTAACAGCATTTGCATAGTGCCTCACTGAATTGGGAAACCATCTATTTTAAGGGCAAGATATCAAAGGTCAACTCCAGGTCAAACTTCTAAAATCATCAATTTTCATCTGAAAATCATCACTTTTCATTCTATTGACCTGCGATTTGATCAATATCTCCAATTTTAATCTTGATGAAATGGTCAATTTGCTGGATCAATGGTAACCCTTTTTGGGGGAGGGGGTGGGTTTTGCAAGTATCGTGCTCTGCATGACATCTTCTTTTTACTTGCAAAATCGAAGATTTTTCAAGTATATTGGTCGGTTGCATTTGTGGTTCTGCCTGTCTGTCTGTTTGTCTGTCTGTTTGTTACCGGCCTACAGGCCACAATTCTAAACCGATTGTCACAAAACTTTACCAAGTTGTATAGGTCATCCTAATTCAGAAGTCTATTGATTTTGAGGTCAAAGGTCAAAGGTCACCTGGAGGTCAAGTTTCTAAAATCGCCATTTTAAATCCGATTGACTTGAAAATTGAATAGCATTTGTATTGTTACGTGCTCTTCCCCAAACCCTGGTCACAGTGTACCTCCGAGCCCCGAGAGGAGTCACGGCAGAAAGATGTGTTATTCTGTGTCAAAGATCAATGGTGATACCACACCAATTGTTACCAACAAACAAATATTGTATTAAGGTCACACAAGAATAACAGTACAATAACAATAGTAATCAATTGTACAACAAATAGTATATCATTCCTATGATGGTACCATCAGGTTCATACAATATAACTCACTGTGCTCCAAGTGAGCGAAAAGAAGAAGATTCCCAATGTCTCTATTTCCCGGCTTCAAGCCAAAGTAGATCCACTCCAGTGATCATCCGTACGATGTCGTATCGATACCAGAATCCCGTTGGGTTGGCAGTTACACTGCCAACGATGGGTGAAGGTGTCCTCAAGAAGCGACGGGGAGATCACACCTTCAGGTATGGACGTTTGACGGCTCTCAATCGGCGAACCGCAGATTTCCCACTCAAAAGCCATGTTACACACACACCAAATTAACGTCTGAATGCGGTGAGAATGGTTGAAGCGAAGTGAAAAACCTTGAGCGATGCGCAAAGTGCGCGAGTCAAAATGGCCGACGGCCCGTTCTCGTGGCGTAACGGCACTCCGACGATTCTCACCGGAATCGACCGCAAAACCTGTCACGCAGGTTTATCTGTCACAGCGATGACAACTCTGTCGCAGGAATCCCTTTCCCGGGGAATCCAAAGTTCACCAGTGACTCGCGTTCGCCAACGTTCGCTCAGGACCTCAAAGCAGCTCGGCTTCTTGTCCGACTCACTCGCTCCGCCTTCTCTCCTCCTCTTCCTCTTCGTCGCCGTCCGTTTCCGGTTTCATTTAAAACATTAACTTTTTTACCTTTTGAAAATAGTAATCTCTATTTCCCTCAAATGACAACAATAATAGTTAAAAAAAAAAAACCACCTTTAGAGGCCATTTTTCCCCGCAAGCGGGGGTTGGCCTTTTTCGGGAACTGTGGTTGTTGTTGTTTTTTCGGTCCCCTTTTTGAAGCAATGTTTTACGGCCGGATGCCCTTCCTGACGCCAACCCTTTTTGCCGCCTTTAACGACAAGCAGGGAATTACCAGTGAACTGGTACTCAATTTGCCGACCTCGGAAGGATGACAGGCTGAGTCAACCCCCCTGGCGTTAATTCAGCGATTGACCGGGATTCGAACCCAGGATCCTAGGATCCTAAGCCGGCACCCTAGCCGCTAGCCCAACACCAGGGACAACAATAATAGTACATGGAATCAAAAATGTTTTCAGTGGATGAAAACCACAACAACGGAAGTGACGAATCCGTAACAGTATATTGAGTCAATAAATTGAGAAATTTACTATTTTTGAGGTCAATAGGTCAAAGGTCAACTCAAGGTCAAACTTCCAAAATCATCACTTTTCATCTGAAAAACCGTCAATTTTCATCCGATTGACTTGAAAATTGAACAGCATTTGCATATTGCCTCACTGAATTAGGAAACCAACTATTCTAGAGGTCAAAAGTTAAAAGGTCAACTGAAGGTCAAACTTCCAAAATCATCAATTTTCATCTGAAAAATTTCCACTTTTCATCCTGTTGACCTGAGCCTTGATCAATATCGTAAATTTTAATCTCCATGAAATGGCCAATTTGCTGTTTCAATGGAAACCTTTTGGGGGGGGGGGGGGGGGATTTTGAAAGTATCGTGCTATGCATGACGTCTTCGTGTGTTTGTCTCTCTGTTTGTCACCCATCTGCAGGTCACAATTCTAAACCGATCATGAAATTTCACCAAGTTGTGGAGGTCTTCACAATTTAGATGCCTATTGATTTTTAGGTCAAAGGTCACATGGAGGTCGAATTTCTAAAATCGCCATTTTTCATCCGATTGACTTGAAATTTTTTATAGCAATTGCACAGTGCCTCACTGAATTGGTAAACCAACTATTTTAAGGTCAAAAGGTCAATGGTAATCTCAAGGTCAAACTTCTAAAATCATCAATTTTCATCCTATTCACTTGGAAATTAAACAGCAATTACAGTGTGTCGCTGATTTGCGAAACCAACTATTTAAGGGCAAAAGGTCAAAGGTCAACTCAACGTCAAACTTCTAATATCAATTTTCATCTGAAAAATCATCAATTTTAATCCAATTGACCCGAGCTTTGATTTATATCGTCAATATTAATCTTGATGAAATGGACAATTTGATGTATCCATGATAACTTTTTTTATGGAGGAGGGGTCGATTTTGCAATTATCGTGCTCTGAATGACGTCTTCTTTGTTTATTTGTTTTTTTTATTTTTTATTTATTTAATTGTAGAGGTAGATATGAAGTAAAACTTTATTGTTGATAAATGTTTCCACTCATCATCCTTGCATGCATAATGTTAGTAATAAACAGGACAGGCTCTTTGCTAGTGGTAGTAATCAACAAAACATTTGGACTGAACATTTGAACTCTCATTGTCCAGCTCAAATTTCCTAAATTATGAAAATTTTCCTTATTACTCGATGAAGAGGTATCATCATTTCTAAAACCTTTAAAAATAATCCACTACACCTGAAAAAGTGCAAATATGTTGCAAACTTATTTTGCAACACGGTCTTCAAGCAGCCATCAATCATCTGGACTGGTCTCCCATCTCTACCACCTCTGACATCAACTCATCCTGGGAATTCTTCCAAAGTAAATTGCTCTCTCTCATGCACAGATTTATCCCATCTCGTCTTCAGTTGTCATACCCTTCCTCCCGTCCATGGTACACGGAATCTTGTGGTGAGGCTGTTGCCCAGAAACAACTTGCCTTCGTCTCCTGGAAAGCAAATCCAACGGAAGGAAATCTCATTTCCTTTCACAAAGCCCGAAACAAGTGTGTGTCCACCCTCAGGAGAGCCAGGAAACAATATCTCTCCGTTCTCAAGACCGAACTCTCTTATCTGTCTCCCTCTTCCAAATCCTGGTGGCGTCTGGTCAAATCCGTTTCTGGTGTTTGTTCCCCCTCCATCCCCTCCCTTACCTCAAACGGCTACACAGCTGACTCCGCACGTGAAAAAGCTGAATGCCTCAACTCTGTGTTTGCCTCTAAATCTTGTGTCCCAAACCCATCCCTCTCTGTACCCACCATACCCAGTCGTACCCTGCTGCTCCTGGACTCCGTGTCCTTTCCTCCTGACAAGGTGGAAAAGTTTCTGTCAACCCTCGACTCTGATTCTGCAACTGGACCCGACGGCATCAGCCCACGGGTCCTAAAATCCTGCTCTGCTGCTCTATCTCACCCTCTCTCTGTTCTCTTCACCCTCTCTTTTGCTCAAGGTCAACTGCCATCTGCTTGGAAATCAGCCAACATCACCGCTTTGCACAAAAAAGGTGCAAAAACAGATCCTAGCAACTACAGACCAATCAGCCTTCTCCCAATTATCAGCAAAGTCATGGAATCCATCATTGCTTCGGATATGAAATCTTTCCTCTTCTCCAATGGCTTGATCTCTGATCATCAATTTGGTTTCAGACCAGGTCACTCTACTCTGGACATGCTGCTTCTGCTGTCTCAACAATGGATGGAGGTCCTCAATGCCAAACAGGAAATTAGAGCTGTCTCCCTCGACATATCACGTGCCTTCGACACGGTCTGGCACCCCGCTCTGCTCACCAAACTCTCCTCCTTTGGTATCCATGGAAATCTCCACGCATGGCTGGCGGACTTCCTCTCTAGTCGTCGTCAACGTGTGGCCCTGAATGGGTTTCTCTCATCTCCTCTTCCTGTTCAGGCTGGAGTTCCCCAAGGCAGTGTTCTGGGCCCTGTGCTTTTTCTGGTCTTCATCAATGATCTCTCTGACTCTCTCGAAAATCCTCTCTATCTCTTTGCTGATGACTCCACTCTCTGCCGCTCCATTCCTCTTCCCTCAGATCGGCAGTCTGCTGCCTCCTCACTCTCTGAAGACCTGGACAAAATCACAGACTGGTCAAACAAGTGGAACATGTCTTTCAATCCTGACAAATCTCACACTCTTACTATGTCTCTCCGAAAAGATCGACTGGACAACCCTCCCATCTACTTTCTCAACAATCCTCTCCAAGAAGTTCTGTCGCTCAAGATTTTGGGTCTCACTATCTGCCATGATCTTTCTTGGGAAAACCACATTTCCAAGCTGGCCTCCAAAGCCAGTCGCCGACTGGGCATCCTCCGTCGTGCGAAGTCCTTCCTCGGCACACCTGAGCTCCTCACCACATACAAGGCTTTCATCCGCAGCTCAATGGAATACTGTTCTCCCCTATGTGCCGGTGCTCCTGCCTCACACCTAGCTCGGCTTCACGCTGTTGAAACCAAAGCTTTCAGAATTATTGGAATCTCCCGCGATGAAGCTATCTCTGAGGGCCTTTCACTCACTCACCGCAGGCAGGTAGGTGGTCTTTCTGTCTTCTACCGACTCCTCTCCGGCCTTGCACCCCCAGCTCTCTCTGTGCTCTGTCCCCCAAATATTCCTACAGGTCGCACAAGATCTGCCAGCAACCCTCTGATGGTTAAACTGCCGAAATCTCGGCTCTCTGCTCACCTTCACTCTTTCATTCCTCTTTTCTCCCGCCTCTGGAACAAACTCCCTCACTCCCTTCAATCCCACTCCTCCCTCCAGGTCTTTAAAACAGCTGTTCACCACCATCTCTTATCTTCCCCCATCCAAAACCTTGATCTTTTCTACCCCCGCTAATTCACCCCAGATCCACCTTGTTTGAAATTCCAACTTCTTTCCTGGAAGTCCTGGCAGTGTCCATATGTTTTATACCTCTCCCACCGCCCCCTTCCCATGCCCCCCCCCCCAAAGCCCTCGCCCTCTCTCAGATCTCTCGATGTCTCCATGTCTCTCGGTCCCTGCTCTCAAATGTTGTGTTTGTGTCCTTACCCCTCTCTCCCCATCTTGTCTACCGCTCCCGATGTTATATGTTTT
Source organism: Myxine glutinosa (assembly GCF_964187855.1). Taxonomy (NCBI): domain Eukaryota; kingdom Metazoa; phylum Chordata; class Myxini; order Myxiniformes; family Myxinidae; genus Myxine; species Myxine glutinosa. The sequence continues at coordinate 238,696,473 of NC_136261.1, read as the reverse complement.
ATGTGTCGGTTTGTCTTTCTGTGTGATTAATGTTCGCTCTTTCACGAGCCTCGATCTTGTATACAAAAAAAAAAAAAAAAAAAAAAAAAAAAAAAAAAAAAACTTATTTACCAGCCAAAGACATTGTTGATACATCTGTGTGAAGACAAAGTAAGCATGTTTTGGGTAGGGGGCAGGGAGGATGTGACTCAAAAGAAGGTGCGGCGATACATCTGCTGTGATTTATGTTCCATGCAAATGTTTGTCTTCCAAAAAGTACATAATATTTGTGAATAGTAAAGTGAAATTTGGTGCAAGCCTTAACAATGAATTATGAAAAACGCTCGTTGAGAAAAAACTTCCTCATAATGAATGGCACGTTTTGCGGGCAATCCCTTTTTTGATGAACAAATTTCAACTCGAGATAATGAACAGTGAAGCGTGAAATCAGAAGTCAAATTTATTGGGCCATTGCAGAGGAAGCGATACTAACCCGAAGCCGAACAGAACATTTAACAATTCAATTGCTGGGGTATATAGAATGCATTTGATCTGAGAATGCATGATCGATATAAAAGTAGATCTATGTGCAGACAGTCACTAACCCACTGACCGACTGCATTGGCTTCTCCATTTTCCTCAGGAATTGGCAAGATGGCCAGTTTTTTAGGCACAATCATAGCTAAACAGGAACTGTAGCTTGGGCCATATAAGGTGAAATTTCAGAAAATAATTGGTTTTGTTTGTTTATTAATTCTTTTTGGGGGAGTAAAACATGGCAGTATGCCATCCCTCCATAGACTGAATGCAAACCTTTTCTTTTTTAAAGGTAATTTTTCAAGGGGGGTTGGGGTAGAATTCATCATGTAGTAATAGCTTTCCGATTCCATGACCATAGCCAAGAACAGTGTCTCCAGTTCAGAAGATAGTATGTCATTATTGCTCTTCGAAGAAGGACCACAAAAGCTCCATGACATCTTCAAAAGCTTGGCACCATGTGTGCAAAGAGTACAAGGTGACTGCAAGGTGCGCATAAACATGTGTGCAAGGTGACTCAGATTTCCTGTACATATACAGATGAGTATTTATGCAGGTAAAGCTGTAAGGCATTGCTTTAGACTTCGCTGTTATTAATTAAATCCCAGCTTGTCAGTGTTGGGTTATCAGATGCCTTGTCTACACTCTTGTGTGGACATATTCGATTGTATGCCTTTCTGATAAAGGCTAGATAGGCCTTTGGGTCAGTAACGTATGTAGTACAGGGTCCGTCAGGGAGGTGTGACGATTTTCAGAAAACTCGTACACAGTTATTTTTAGTCGAATTTCAATTTTTATTTTTTTTAAACACTACATATATAATGCCATGTAATACACTGTAACAAAGACATTTTAAAAATGTAATTCATGTTTGAAAAATGACATCATCTAAATGGCGGCCGTTCTTGTCCAAGCATTCTTGCAGACGCGCGGAAAAGTTGTCCATAGACCTTTCAACCATGGCAAGTGGAATAGCTCGAATTTCTCTGGTGATGGCATCTGAAAGGGTCTCAAGAGTGCGTGGTTTTTCAATGTAAACCTTAGCTTTCAGGTAACCCCATAAAAAATAGTCACAGGGTGAAAGATCGGGCGATCGAGGGGGCCACTCCACATCCCCACGGATTGAAATGAGGTGCCCTGGAAAATGTTCTCTTAATAAGGCCATTGATTCTCTTGAGGTATGGCAAGTAGCCCCATCTTGCTGAAACCAAACTGTAGGGAGGTCAATGCGACGTCGTCTCAATTCAGGCAGTAAGAACTCGCGCAACATCGTAACATAACGTTGTGAGTTGACTGTCACAGTGCGTCCGCCTTCCTTGAAAAAATAAGGCCTCACAGATCCAGTTGTCCTGAAGTTTTTTACCCACTTCAATATTGTGTTTCGAGACGGAACGGCGCCACGTCGACCAACATTGAAGCGAGTACGAAATCTGCGCTGTGTAAGCACCACTGAACTACCCGTTTGAATAAACGTCTCAACAACAAAGACGCGATGTTCAATCGTCCACAGCTCCATGGCTACTGAAATGGCGCCTAACAACGAGTAACCAACAACCATCACGCATGCGCTAGACCCCCCACTTGCATTGTTATACCCAATTCAAACATGAATTACATTTTTTTAAATGTCTTTGTTAGTGTATTAAATGGCATTATATATGTAGTCTTTAAAAAAAATAAAAATTGAAATTCGACTAAAAATAACTGTACGAGTTTTCTGAAAATCGTCACACCTCCCAGCCGGACCCTGTATTAACAGAATAAGTTTAATTCCTTCCCAAACCCTGACTGTGACCATGTCTTGTGCTGCATCGTCAGTGATAAGTAATTGCATACTGTTTACTGAGCTGGGAATAACTGGGATTATTTTAACCTGTGGACACAATTTGGTAAGCCATATAATGTTGTTTTGTTTTCCTTTTCCAATCACGTAAGTATTTATATTCTAATATAGGAGAAAATCATCATCATTGACAAAACGAGCATTTTATTACTGTTCTAGTTATTACTGTGAACTATTATCATTGTCATTACTAGCAGAGTAACCATCTGGGTGGGTCGGATGTGCGCATTACTTGTTGAAAAAAGTATGGGTTTTGCAAGAAGACCATAGATGTTCTTGTGGTGTGTGTCTAAAAGGTTCTAATGGTCTAAAGGGTATGTTCCAATAGTAGTTAGGGTCTTCTCAGCAAACATTACCGCTTTACATAAAAGATACAAAAACAGATCCCTTCAACTACAGACCAATCGGCCTGCTCCCAATCATCAGCAAGGTCATGGAATCCATCATCGCTTCCTACATTAAATCATTCCTCTTCTCCAATGGCTTGATCTTGGATCAACAATTTGGATTAGACCAGTTCACTCTACTCTGAACATGCTGCTTCTGCTGTCTCAACAATGGATGGAGGTCCTCAATGCCAGACATGAGGTCAGAGCCATCTCCCTAGACATATCATGAGCTTTCGATTTGGTCTGGCACCCCACACTGCTCACCAAACTCTCTTCTTGTGGCATCCAAGGCAATGTCCACTCATGGCTTGTGGACTTCCTCTCCTGTTAATGTCAATGTGTGGCTCTTAATTGAATCCTCTCATCTCCTCTTCCTGTCCAGGCTGGAGTTTCTCAAGGCAGTGTTCTGGGCCCTGTCCTTTTTCTAATCTTTATCAATGATCACTGCGACTCGCTGGAAAATCCTCTTTGCCTTTTGGCTGATGACTCCACCCTCTGCCGTACCATCTCTCATCCCTCAGATTGGCAGGCAGTAGCCTCTTCACTCTCTGCAGACCGGGATAAAATCCCAAGATGGTCAAACACTTTGAACATGTCTTTCAATTCTGGCAAATCACACACTCTCATTGTGTCTCAAAAAGCACCGTCTGGATAACCCACCACTGCCACCCCCTACCCTCCCTCCCCCCCACCATATACTTTTTCAACAATCCTCTCGAAGAGGTTCAGTCACTCAATCTTTTGGGGCTCACTATCTGCCATGATCTTTTCTGGGAAAGCCACATTTCCAAGCTGGCCACCAAAGCCAGTCACCAACCAGGCATCCTCCATTGTGCAAAGTCCTTCCTCGACACTACTGAATTCACCACATACAAAGCTTTCATCCACAGCTTGATGGAGTACTGCTCTCCCCTCTGGGCTCGTGCTCCTGTCTCACACGTAGTTCGGCTTCACGCTGTGGAAACCAAAGCTTTTAGAATCATTTGTATCTCCCACGATGAGGCTGAGTCATGGGTCTTTCACTCTCACCACAGGAAGATCAGTGGTCTTTCTTTCTTCGACTGACTCCTCTCTGGCCTTACATCCCTTTTGCTCTGTCCCACCAATATTTCTGCAGGGCGCTCAAGGTCTGCCAACCAACCCCTTCTGGTGACACTGCCAAAATCAAGACTCTCTGCTCACCTTCACTCTTTCATTCCTCTTTGTTCCTGCCTCTGGAACAAACTCCTACACTCTCTTCAATCCCTCTCCTCCCTCCAGGTCTTCAAAACAGCTGTTCACCACCATCTGATATCTTCCCCCATCCAAAACAATGATCTTTTCTACCCCCGTTAATCCACCCCAACCCACCTCCTTCAAATTCCCTGTTTTCTTTCATGAAATCCCGTGTAGTGTCCATCTTGTTTATCTTGTTTCTTGCCCCAGCCCTCTCCCTTCAACAGATCTCCTGATGTCCCTGTTCTCTACTGTTGTTGTGCTTCCCTCTCTCTGTCTCCCCCCCCCCCCCTCCCTCTTGTCTCCCGCTCCCTTTATTATATGTTATATTTCTTTTCTCTTCCACGAGCTTCTACTAAGTATACAAAAATTTTTTTGACAAGCTTGCATAAAATCCTCAATTTTCAAACAGTTGACTTGAAATTTGAGCAGAGTTTGCATATTGGGTCACTGAAGCTTGTTTGCATTTGAGGTCAAAAAGTCATGGTCACTTAAAATCATCAATTTTTTTGTATTTCTGCTGTTTTCATCATGTTTAGCTTACAGAAAAAGTCTGAATACAAAGCGGATGCAGACAGGCTTTGCATTTTCAGATGCTTTCTCATAATTGTTGCACCAATTTCAATTCTGATTGTACTATTTTGAAAGAATAATGTGTATTGGATGTTGCTTATGCATTAGTTTTAGTTGTATGATAATATAAAATACGTTGCATATTTTTTCTGAAGGCGTTTAGAAAGTTTGGTACAGTATAGGTCTTTTTTGGAAAGAAAGTGTTGACTTTGAAATGATGAGGTTAAATCATTTTTCAAAATTATAAATTTTGAAATAAAAGTCTAAGTTGTGTTTGCATTTGGTGTCTACGTGTGACCAAAGCAGCGCCATAGCTTAATGCTCTACATTTGTTGCAGTGTTTTATCTCCAATCGCAATTTTTGTTTTTATTAGAACCAAAGTTGGAGGTGTATGTTGCAAAAGACTATCCTGATAGTTTGGTCTTCTCAAATTATTCGTTCCAAGGAGCAAAACCTAATCAGTTTTTTTACTATCATCAATTTCAGGAACGATGGGTGCTGGTGAGTTTAGTCAAGAAAGGCGACAGCTGAGCCTTGGCAGCAAAACTACAGTGGCACAAGGGGGAAATCGCAAGCGGAGGGCGACGGCACTGACTGTTGCAGCGAGTGGCCTTGCTGCACTCCGAAGACGTCTTACAAGACGACGACGTAGCTCGAGCCGAAAGAGCGGACAGGGTCGGGCCTTCCGCGAGATCCTCTTGGGGTGGGATGTGCACTCTGTCCATGCGCTTCTGGAAGAGTACCGAGCAATAGCAGCACTGAAGCAGCTCTATATTCAAGTAGCAAGAGCACGACCCTCCACATCTGACCTTGCTGCTGACTTTAAAGAGCTGGCCAACAATGGTTCCTGCTCTGATGTTGTGCTCGTATTTTGTGGGGCCCGTTTTCCAGCCCATCGTGCCATCCTTGCAGCTCGGTGCCCTCGTCTGCGAGCGCGACTTTCTACCCTTCCCCTGGACCACAATGCAGAATTGTCCCTCGATATTCAATTGCCCGATTCCATAACTGACTCTGCTTCCTTTGAAGTTGTTCTGCAGCATGTTTATTGTGGGAATGTTGAAGATGCACAGCTTCTGCAGCACCTCAGCAAAGAGCTTGACTTTTCTAGTTTGCCTAATGCTGGATTACAGGTGAGTTTTGTGTTGAATAAAGGAAATGTATGAACAGTTGCTTATTTAAGAGATGAGGAGAACAAGGTCCACCTTATAAATAAAGGAAATGTATGAACAGCTGCTTATATAAGAGATGAGGAGAACAAAGTCCACCTTATGATGCTCATTCATGCTACACAGGTTCTGCTGAGCGGTGCCTGCTATCGATACGATTCTGTCCTGGCTTTCTCAGCAAGTGGTGAAGGAGCCGACATGCCTGCTGTCCTGGAGCTCCCATGTCATAGTGCAGTTCTAGCTGCACGCTCACCATTCTTCCGTGCTGCACTTGAACGCATGTTGAGGGCACAAGGGGTTAAAGTTCCTACTCTTCCTACTCGCATCGTCCTGGATCAGACAGTGTTACCAGGCAGGTGAGATTCGGTGCAGTTGCCTGCATGGATGGAGCAGTCGTATTGCCTTTTCTTTATATTAAATCATACAAAAATATGCAACATGCTGTATGTCTATCGGACCGCTCTACATTCGGCCGTTACTCATCAAATGTTAACCAAAATTTCCAGGAGGACTGGGCATCACATGACGGAGGTTGTAGCAACTTCACCCACCCCTTCTCCAAGGGGGTTTTCCACCTTGAACGAACTTCATGTCAAAGTGTATAAATAGCTTATCATGGCGTTTCTTGGGGCATACCTGCCAGAAATAAAAAATATATCCACAAATTACAGTATCCAGACAGTTCTGTCCAACATATGATTACCTCTGTATACAGTCTTCAACAGGTTGTTCAGCACGAAACTGAAAGGGAAAGAGGAAAATAGTTTTTAGAGGAAACCTGACGTCCTTGAGGCATTCAAGGCTCCATCGCATCCTCCACAGACTAGTTGATTCAAGCGTTCCCGCCTTACGATGCCTCTAGGTATATTTATTGTGCTAGGCCTCCTCGCAAATTGTATATTAATTTCTCCTCCACATCTTCCAATCACTTCAATTGTAGAACCCCGGAGGATGAAACGTTGCACTATTTCCACATTATCTCCCAATCTGAACACATCAATCTTCTCGATGACAACATTTGCCTTTTTTTCGGTTTAAATAAAGATCAGCCTTTTCACTTTCCTTCTTCACTGTCTGTAGCAGTTTCATCAAGTCCTCTTTACTTTCTGCCAACAGAGTGGCATCATCAGCATACATTATGTTGTTGACACATCTTCCTCCAATCCTGACTCCATCTTCTGTGTCATCCAAGTTTGATTTCTCATCAAAATCATCATGCTAAAATGTGCAATTTGGTGTCTGTCTGTCGGTCTGACGATTTTTGACCGCTCCACATTCGGTCGTTACTTATCCAATCTCAACCAAGCTTAACAGGGAGACTAAGGGTCACATGATGGAGGTTGTGGCGATTTAGCTTCCTCCTCCTCCCCCCCCCCCCCCCCACCCCTCCCTCCACCCAAAGGGGGGTATCCTCTGAAAAGATGGTTGCGTGTTGAGGTGTATATCCGTGTTAAGATAGCTTTATCGTGGCGTTTTTCCAAAGACACTTCTAATACCAAACACAACAACACTACACTAAATATAATAGCAAAATATGAATGTTATTACAAAACAATATTAATACTAACACTATCCCGTCTCCCCAAGGGTTTTTTTCCTCCTTGAACAAACGGCGTGTTAACGTGGACGAACAGCTTATTGTGCCGTTTTGGTGGGAACACGCCCTACCAGAGGTAAAAATATTATAAAACACAAAAACGTTTGATTACCTTTTGAAACAGTCGCTACTACTGTTTAACACAAAACTGAAAGGGAGGAAACCCATGGTGTGTTCAGTTACCAAGAGCAGCTAGCTCGTGCTTGCCAAGCCAGTCTTATCAACGGTTTTGAATGGAGTGCTTGCTCTAATGCTTAAACCACTTGGCGAGCTCTCTGCAAGAAACTTGATAAATAAACATACCCCTGATGTTCTTGAGGCCCAAACCTAGATCTACTGTCATCTACAGTATATACCCTAGAGAGGAATGACCCTTCCTGGTGCTCCCTTGGGAACAGATGTACTAGGAATAACAAATTAATCAGTCAATTCAGTCCGATGATAATAGTATAATACTAATAATACTAATAATAATATTACTACCACGCAGGTGAGTTTTGTTGTTGGTGAGGGAAAGCGCAAGACAGCAGGATGGCCTAGAGGTATGTATAATCAATCGCCATTTGTTCTTTCATTCCCCTCATTATTTGATCAACTATGGCCTGGAAAGTGTTCGGGTCTGTTCCCATTGTCCCTGGCTCCCTCATAGGGGAGGGGGGTGGACTAATGCTCGGGACGGGGTAGGTTCCACTCCTATTTTCATCAAATTCTACCCCCAGCTCACTTCCATATTCTTCGGGACCCTCCACTTGGTCGGCCATGCCGTTCACGTCTGCCATTACGTGCTGACAAAGCGGTTCCCGCTCACGCATATTTTACCTCAGAAAAGAAAAGATTTTAAATTTTCTGAAAAACGTGATGTTGCACTTCGTACACCAATAACTATAGAATTTGGACACCCCGGTACTACAATCGCCTCCCCCTCGACGAGAGAAAGACGATCGTTAAAAAAATTGCTTCGGAAAGCTGAGTGCAATTTCACCCGAAGCGGGTGTCAAACTCGCAACCTTCAAACAACAAGTGTCCGAGGTTCGAATCCCACTCTCCTGACACCAGTTGTCATGTGTCTACCCTGTCATGAACAACGCAGGGCGACACGGATGACCATCCGAGCTTTAACTCCAAGGCGTTAAATCCAATGGCGGACCTTTGTTATACACGCGGGGAGAGGGAGTGGGGGAAGAGCCACGTGCGCTTACCTGCACGGGTCCACCGGCCGTCTTCGCACCTGCGATGATTAATTCAAAACCGACACAGGACTTAACTGAACAAAAATACTGACTTTATTAAGGAAATGCTGGGTAACAAAATAATGCACGATGAAAACTATGATTCGTAAATGGGACGTCCCCACACAGACCCGTATATAGCACAAAGAGAAGAATAACTGGAAAATAAATGTGTTATTTTGTGGGCACTTAGCTCTGTGCAGCTCTTGAGCCCCTTCGGGAACCGCCCACGCCCCGAGCGCGCAATCCGGACGCGGCACAGGCCCTGGTGGTAAGTAGGCCTCAGCGCGCTCTCGTTCATCCTCGTCAGCCTCACCAGCACACCTGTCTCTCAGCGCAAGAGCGCTATGAACTGTGACTGTTCGTCGTGAAATCCCGAAGCAGAGAGAGCATATCGGCGACCGTTCACTATCAAAGCCAGAAAACCGAGAGAGATACCAAGAGGAGACAACACAAACGGTGGTCACTTTCTATCAAAACCAATCGTGCAAGAGCACAAAATGTCGGGATTCAAGACCAATCACTGCTCTCCGGGGCGTGACCTTACAGACCTGCCTGCTTGATGTGGTGATGTCGCAGCTGGCAGTGCCAGCGGTATTGTTCAACGTCTTGTTCCGGTTGCTTTTATTTAGTGTTATAAATGCGCGATTTCTTGTTGTGTGTGTGCTGCGTTGTCATAATGTACAGAGGAAAAATAACAAAGGCCATTACATACAGGGGATGAATTACCCATAATCCATAACTAATTAACATAACCCCACCCCTCTCATGGCGACGAAGATACGCTCTTAGGTGCTGTCCCATATTTTTTTTTTTTTTTTGTGTGTACAGGATCGAGGCTCGTGAAAGCTAACATTTATCACACAGAAAAATCAAACAGACACACAAAACATATAATAAGGATAGCGGTAGACAAGATGGGGAGAGAAGGGGAAGCACACAAACACAACATTTGAGAGCAGGGACATCGGGAGATCTGTGGGAGGGCTTGGGAGGAGGAGGGGTGGGAATGGGGGGGAGGTGTGGGAGAAATATAAAACACAAGGACACTGCAAGGACTTCCAGGAAGGAAGTTGGTATTTCAAAAAAGTGAATAAAAAAAACAAAAAAAAAACAAACAAACAAAAAAAAAACCCACCGTTTAGAGGCCATTTTTCCCCGCAAAGCGGGGGTTGGCCTTTTCGGGGACCGTGGTAGTTGTTTTTTGGTCCCCTTTTTGAAGCAATGTTTTACGGCCGGATGCCCTTCCTGACGCCAACCCTTTTTGCCGCCTTCAACGACAAACAGGGAATTACCAGTGAACTGGTACTCAATTAGCCGACCTCGGAAGGATGACAGGCTGAGTCAACCCCCCTGGCATTAATTCGGCGATCGACCGAGATTCGAACCCAGGATCCTAGGATCCTAAGCCGGCACCCTAGCCGCTAGCCCAACACCAGGGATATTTCAAAAAATATCTCAAAAAAGTGAATATTGGGTGAAATTTGTGGGGGTAGACAAGATCAATGTTTTGGTTGGGGGAAGATAAGAGATGCTGGTGAACAGCTGTTTTAAAGACCAGGAGGGAGGAGTGGGATTGAAGAGAGTGAGGGAGTTTGTTGCAGAGGCGGGAGAAAAGAGGAGTGAAGGTGAGCAGAGAGTCTTTATTTTGGCAGTTTAACCATAAGAGGGTTGCAGGCAGATCTTGTGCGACCTGTAGGAATATTTGGGGGACAGAGCCCAGAGAGAGCTGGGGGGGCAAGGCCAGAGAGGAGTCGGTGGAAGACGGAAAGACCACCAACCTGCCTGCGGTGAGTGAGTGAAAGGCCCTTGGAGTTAGCTTCATCGCGGGAGATTCCAATGATTCTGAACGCTTTGGTTTCAACAGCGTGAAGACGAGCTAGATGTGAGGCAGGAGCACCAGCCCAGAGGGGAGAGCAGTATTCCATTGAGCTGTGGATGAAAGCCTTGTATGTGTTAAGGAGCTCAGGTGTGCCAAGGAAGGACTTTGCACGATGGAGGATGCCCAGTCGGCGACTGGCTTTGGAGGCCAGATTTGAAATATGGTTTTCCCAGGAAAGATCATGGCAGATAGTGACACCCCAAAGCTTGAGTGACAGAACTTCTTGCAGAGGATTATTCAGAAAGTGGATGGGAGGTTTGTCCAGTCGGTCTTTTCGGAGAGACATCGTAAGAGTGTGAGATTTGTCATGATTGAAAGACATGTTCCACTTGTTTGACCAGTCTGTGATTTTGTCCAGGTCTGCAGAGAGTGAGGAGGCTGCAGATTGCCGATCTGAGGGATGAGGAATGGAGCGACAGAGAGTGGAGTCATCAGAAAAGAGATAGAGAGGATTTTCAAGAGAGTCAGAGAGATCATTGATGAAGACCAGTAAAAGCACAGGGCCCAGAACACTGCCTTGGGGAACTCCAGCCTGAACAGGAAGGGGAGATGAGAGAAATCCATTCAAGGCCACACGTTGACTGCGACCAGAGAGGAAGTCTGCAAGCCATGCACGGAGATTTCCATGGATACCATAGGAGGAGAGTTTGGTGAGCAGAGCGAGGGCGAGTCTTGAAAGTTTTGCTTTCTACATGTACTAGTATAATAGTATATATATAATATTATACAGACTTGGCATTTAATATGGAATATT
>NC_136261.1:238670308-238680308 GCF_964187855.1 Myxine glutinosa | reverse complement strand
ATGGTGGAACGTGTGCGAGGAAGCACACCTGAGTTGGTTGTGGCACGGGGGTGGGAGAGCCCATCGGAGCGTGTTAGTGGGTGGATGCAAGAGTGCACGCCCATGGTGAGTGGTACGGAGTACGTACCGAGTGAGGAGAGTGCGCAAGACGGTGCGCGAGGTGTGTTAAGGAAGTGTGCGAACGGCGAGTGTGCGTGAGAGGGGTGGTGTGTAACAGGGAGTGCGGAGGTGGCATGGACGGAGTGTGTGGGATGCACTGGAGGCACCGAGACGCCAGGTTTTGTGAGTGTCAAAAGGGTCGCGTGTGCGTGTGGGCATGCGAGTGAAGCATCGACGTTGAACGGGGTAGCGTTTAGAGTGACGGATAGCCGACGCGGGCGCTCGGTGCGCAGTGCGCTTTGTTGGATGCTAGGCCCCGCACGGTCGAGTCCGGGCCTTGTCGGGCAAGGCGACCGGTCCGGTTCAAGGGCAAGTAGGAGGAAGCGGAGCGGTGCCCCCTGGTGGGGGCGGGGTTCCGACCGGGCGAGATTGAGCCATCGGGCCCGGGACCGCAAGGTGCCGTGCCGAGATGGTGCGTGGAATCTCGGCCCGACCAAGCCCCCCCCCCCTCCCCCCCGAACCGAATGCCGGACGGATTCAACCTGCAGGCGACCAAACCACCTGAATTCATTGCTCGGCCTTGCGAAGCCGAGTTTTAATGAGGTAACGACGCACCGAGGCTCAGATATAGCGGACTGTAATGATGATAGTGTTTTGGATCCGAAATTGAAAATAGTGAATTTGAAAAGCAAAATTTGATGATTGGCAAAGGATTGGTAGAAGGATTGGCAGTGATTGGAAAATGTTTGATTGGCTGGAATTTGGTGAGCAAAATTTATAGTGAGAGATGCCCGATGTGGTGGGATGGCAACTCTGCCATCCCTCACAAAGGGGGCAAAGGAGCAATAGTTTTATTGGGTTTGGCAGTGAAAACTAGCCCGGGAGGGTTAGGATAAAAGGATAGGGATCTAGAGAAGAAGGACCATAGGTAAGGGTAAGGTTAGGTAGCAACATTGGACAGGTAGTGGGGACATAGAGAGGGTAGTTGGATGATAATGACGAGGGAGCGCAATAAGGTAAGGGGCGATGGGGAAGCGCGAGTTTCAGAGGGGAGTAGTTAGATCAGATGATGCCGAGTGTTTGAGAATTGGAAGTGTACTCAGGAGTGTATTGTGAGAAGGTGATTGTGAGTTGTATTGAGCGTGGAAGTGTATGGAGCAGTGAGTGAGGAACAATTGTGATTGCACAGGTGTGCAACTGAACAGGTGTATGGAGCAGTGTATGAGTGAGTGATGGTGATTGAGTGTTGTGTTGACCAAATGGTCCTGGGAGGAAGGAGGGTGCAGGAAGCACCAGGTGTAGGAGTGATTGCACAGGTGTGCAACTACAGGCGTGCAAATTATATGGAAAATATGGAGTATGGAATGGATGGTCGTGGAGTGAGTATGGTGGAAACTGTGGAGTGGAGTGGATGGTGCGAAGGTGTGAATGGGGGAAAAGTGGACCCCTATCACGAATACCCGGGGAGGGTAGTTTAAGAGTTAGGTAGATGGTACAGGTAAATTGTGGTTGGATATTGGCATCTGTGGTGCGTGTGGAAGAATGGTGTTTGGATGGGTGCATTAGTGACGTGGAAATGGCTGGGCGTGTGGCCTGTTAGTATGTGTAGTTGAATGGACACTCCGCCACTGTTGGGATGTCGGCCAGGTGAGGCCGCAGGTGGGCCCTGGGAGCCGGTAGAGTTGTGGATGGGGCCCGATAATCCGGAGGACGGACCCGGGTAGCCCAGCGCCAGAGGGCACCGAGTGGGGAGAGCGCCAGAGGGCCTTCCCCAGTTAGATAGGTTAGGGTGAGGAGCAGGTAAGCTCGGAGGCAACTACAGTGGTGGAGGTGTGCAGGTGGGTAGACCTGCTGGGAGAGCCACACGACCCAGTCCTGAAATTGTGCAAAGGCACAGGGAGTTGAATCGGGGGAGTGAGACCCCAAATTGATGAAGCACCACAGTTTGGTCAATGGGAATTTGGTTCTTAAAACCACATAGAGTAAGATTGCCAATGGTTTGGCAGGGAAAGACCCCGGGTAGTGTAAAGTGTATTAAAGTCATTTAGAAGATAGTTAGGATTAAGAATCTCCTCGCACCATCTACATCCGCTCACCTGAGGTGACGCTACTCCACACCATGCCCTGGTTTGTTGGTTTTATTATTTTTGTGCAAATGTTTGGAATGTGGGACGCATCATGACGTGGGTGTGACATTGTGCTTTGATGTTCCATCTCTCCTTCCTTATGAGGATTGATGATGAATTGGGTGATGGCAAATTTTGGTTAGAGGGATTGTGGGGATGAATTTGGTATATGGGGAAGACGTGACAGTAGTGACGAATTTGTAAATGTGTAGGTTTTTGTAAATACGGGGAGGGGCAAGGGGGGGTAGTGTAGGTCACATGTGGGGGGCGTACGGTAGGGACGAGCTTTCTCACTTCGCTCTCCGTACGCACCTCGTCCTGCATTACCTTGTTTGATGTGTACCCTTGTGACCTTACCCCTCGCTCACCTGTCTTCTTTCCCCCCCTCGTCTCCCACCCGAGGACTGTGCGCCACTGGGCGCCGAGGGGAGCGTGCGGGAGTCTGCCATTGTGTGCCCGAAACTCCCGCAACCAGCTGTCTGCATCGATGCACCACCTTATGGACCACATGTCTGTGGCTGAGCACCACTCATGGACCCTACGGGTTGGGGCATGGCCCCTCTGCTGGAACCGGCCATGATGGCCCGAGATCTTGCTTGCGGACCTCAGTCACGTGGCACCTATGCCCCACAGGTGAACCACCCCTAGTCGGCCCTGTGGGCCATAAATAAAGAACAATGGACACGTTTTGTGCATGTCATTTTATTATTGCAAATAGGCCGCATGAAGAAAGACAACAACTGGAAGAATACCAATGGCCAGCAGAGGGAGCCGAAGAGGAAAACCTGCACCAGGGGTTTGTTGGGTTTCTTTTTATTGAACTGTGGTGACTGTGCACCGATTGGTGCTTGATGGTGCTTTGGTGCATTTTGGTGCTTTCTGGTGCATCGATGCAGCACAGGCTGTCTCCCCCCCCAAAAGAACAATCACAGGTCCTGGGTTGCGTTTTGTAAATACAAGTAGCGTCACTGTAAATAATGCTCCCCCATCGTTCATGTTGTAGTTTGAAGACAATTCCGCAATTCTGTTAGCTGTGGGCGTGAGTCTGTTAGGCAGGGTGCAATGGAGCAGCGGGACATATTTATTTATGTTTTAAAACTGTCACACTCAGGGTCAGGTTAAATGTAGAGGGAACTACACCTACGTGTCACACTAAAGGTAAAAGTAATAGGCCCGGGACTTGCCTAAGAGGAGGGGGGTGCAGTGTTGTGGATATGAGAATTGTGTTTTTTTATTGTTGTAAAATATCACCCTCCTTCCTCCATTTGTTGTGTATAAAGGTCAAAGGTCGTTCCCGTAGTTATTCCATATACAATCACGTAGCAAATCATAGATTTCCTCCTTGTTCAGTAGTTATCTCCTTATTATGTGTATTAGATTAAGGCTGTGTCTTCCATTAATTAACACTCCATTGCACTGAGTTCAAATAAGGTAGATTCCCTTCACATTCCCCTTTCGTCAATTGCCAACTGCATTGGGTGGTTTGTTGCATTCTGCTGCTGCTGTGGGGTTGTGGTTTTTCGCTGCAAGACTCCATTAGCCACGAGGTCATCTCGGAGCAGAAGGTGGGAGGAGTCGGCCCAGCGCCGGTAACAAGGCGTGGCCTTGCCAACGCCTCCTCTAAGGGCGGGATCGGTGAGCCCTCGCGACCAATCAGGGCCGAGGCGAGCTCACCGATGGGCGTGTCCTGGAGGCCGGCGGCTTGATCGCCCGAGGCGTTATATAAGCGCGCGCGAAAGCCTTTGGGGAGAGTCCTGAGAGTTGCGTCAGAGAAACGGCAGAGAGACAGCAAGCCTTTGAGAGAGAGAGAGAACCCGTCACGCAACGCCCCCACGTCAGATGCGGCACACCACAGCAGCTTGACCCGGCGGAGCTTTGAAACCACAGCAGTTTCTGACCACGGCAGCTTTGAGCGGTGACGGCAGTTGCAGCTTCAAAGGAATCGCCGTACGAGAGACGGTTGAGGAGAGCCGGCGGCTGCCCAACTCGAGCCGTGATCATCCCAACCACCCGGATCCTTCCCGCCATTTGTTCCTGCCATCATCCCCCGTGTAAGTCTGATTGTTCGTCCGTCTTCTGTGTTGACCTGGGGTTGTAAGTAAGACTGCCATAGGTAAGCTATATTTGCACTGTGTCTCCTTGCTTCTTTCTGTCTTTTATTTTATTATCCTTCCTTCTTCCTTGGTTTCTTTAATTGTGTAAATAGTAGTAATAAATAATATTCGTATTTCCAACCCTTTGTCTTCTTCTTCTTCACATCCTGCATCTCTGTCTTTTCCCAATTGAATACCTGTGGCACGATTTGGCCAACGTTCAGGATCGGGTTAGTCTCTGCTGATGGCTCGAACTTCGGGTTGCTAAAACCGCTCGGCAACTAGTCCATCTAAAACCGGGGTTCGAGCTGTACTTGTCTCCCTGTTCTGCGGAGGGACGGATAAAGGTATTCGGGATAAACCCTGGACCCATAACCCTGATCCGTTCCATCCCGCGGGAGGGCGTTACAAGTACCAGGACCGGGGGGGCTAATCACCCCTTGCTAACAGGAGAGCCGTCCCCCGTATCCGTAACTATATATATATATATATATATATATATATATATATATATATATATATATATATATATATATATATTGTTGTGGATATGAGAATGTTTTTTTTTTTTATTGTTGTGTAATGAATTGTGGTAAAATGTCACCCTCCTTCCTGCATTTGTTGTTGTATAAAGGTCAAAGGGCGTTCCCGTAGTTAATTCCATAAAGCATACACGAAGGACACCATATATCTTTGTTGACAGTTATTTCCTTATTATGTGTATTAGGGTAAGGCCTTGTCTTCCATTAACTTAATACTCCATTGCACTGAATTACCTAAGATAGATCCCCTTTCAATTCCCTCAAAGCCTCCATTACCAACTGCATTCCCCTTTTTGCATCCTTTTCCGACTGAATTGGGCGGTTTGCTGCAATTGCCGCCATTGAACATGTGCTCGGGTCGGGGAAGAAAGGCGTGTCCCCACCTCGTCATAGAGGGGAGGAGTGAGTCAGCCCCACTCAACCAACCAAGAACAAGGGGTTGGACTTGGAGAGGGTGTGGAGAGAAACATCGAGGAGGTTCGCGAAGGTTCAGGGGCGTGGCATATATAACCCGCAGAAGACGCCCCCACCTCAGACGAGTCCTGGCCAAGCACGCGACGTCCCCACAGCGGCACGAGCAGACGATTGAGGCAGCAGATGAATTCGGAGAAGTGCGAGAGAAGCGCGGGGAAGCCTTGACAGAAGTGTGAAACAAGAAGTGCAACGAAAGAGTTGCGCCCCACCAGTTGTTTTGGCTCCACCATCAGTTGACTCCACCAGGCCGCTTCGACCCGTTACCCCGCAGGAACCAGATTGCGGTGGCATCGGTGGCCGTCGAGGTCCAGCCCGACGTCCCGTGCGGGATCAAGCCCGAACCATCTGCCCCAGCTGAACCTTCCCATTCCTCCTTCCAGCATTCATTCCTGCCATTCTATCCTTCTTGTGTACGTGAGTTTGTTTTGTTTGTCTTGTCCCAGGGAATAAGTTAAGCTTGTATAGTTAAGCTAGTATTTTCACTGTGTCACCTGCTTTTTCCATTTTCCCTGTATATAACCTTGACTGCTCCTTTTGCTTTAGTGTGTGTAAATAATAAATCCTGTTATTCTTCTGTACGTCTTCTTCTTCCTCTTTACATTCGGTCGCTTTAGAGGTTTCCATTTTGGATATCTGTGGCGCGATTGTGGCCAACGTCCAGGAATCGGGTTAGTCGGGGTAACTGTTAGGGCCGCGGCGCCATCCGCTCGGCAAAACAACATCCTACCCGTGGTCCGTAACAATTTGTGTCTGGGAGTGGGATACGAGGCCCGAACCAAATTATTAAAAACATCAAGAAAAAATTTGGTCAAAATTTGGAGTGGCCAAGATTTAGTTTTTAAAATCCCAAATTGAGTCGTGCCATGGATAGTCAAGGCGATCGGATGCCGGTGGGGGAACTAGAAGAGGGGTTAGGGGTAACCCAGGATCAGAGGGAAGAAATAGAGGAGAGCAATGAGGTGGTTGAGGAGGTGTCAGGTGCACAAAATGGCGCCCTTGCGCACGTGGTTACAGCGGCACCAAATTTCTCCGCGCCCGCGACCGTAGCAGCACCGCCGATGGATTGGGGCCTATTCATGCTGCAAATGCGGGCCCTCATGGAAGAGAACAGGGGGCTGGGAGACCAAATTGGAGCAATGAGGGACGAAGCGAGGGGTACTAGTGAGCAATGAGGGACGAAGCGAGGGGTACCGGTGAACGGTTAGACAATAAATTTGCGGGGTTAGACAATAAATTTGAGGGGTTAGACAACGGGATAAAAGAGGTGAAAAATGGGTTAACGGGGGTGGAAAATAGAATGGCTGCCCAGGAGAATCAGATTGAGGAGGTGAAAATCAGGGTAGAAACCAAATTGGATGCCCAAAGGGATGAATTAGGACAGATGAGGGCGGCATCCACAAAAGAGATGGAGGAGATGAAGGAGGAAATACGACGAGGTGTAAGCGAGGAGGTCTCGGGGGTACGCGAGGAGGTAAAGCGAGGTGAGAAGTGTATGGAGAAAGAGGTGAGGAATAATACGGCTAGGTTACAAGGGGGCATAGAGGACCTGACGCAGGAGGTGGAACAGCTGACGGTGGGACAGACGGAGTTAGTGGAGCAGGTACAAAAGAACACTGCGGTACTAGGAGGGTTAAAGGCGACACAAAAAGACATCAACAACGACTTAATAGCGACGAAAAGGGAATGTCAGATGGTACGTGAGGGACTGACAAAGAGGTTGGACGAGGTGACAGAAGTAATGGAGACAAAGGACCGAGAGATGAGGACGCACATAGAAACGGTCAAGGTGGCGTTAGAGGACGAGATTGAGGAGACGCACCGGGAAATCAAAGAGGTGAAGCAAAAGTTAGAGGAAGCAAAAGTAAAGGTGAGTGAAATTAAGAAGAGACGGAGGGAGACTAAGAGGGAGATAAAGGAGGAGGTGATGGAATATGTACAAGGTCGGTGCTCAAATCGTGATGGTGTGCTCGCTAACCAAATAAAGAGTTTGCAGGTGGCGAAGGAGGTGCGGAGACGAGGTGCCGAGGTGAGTGGCGATATACGTGGAAATGTATATGATGTGAGGGGAGCTTCAGTCGGCTTGGGGGTTGATTTGGATCCGGGTGTTCGTGAGAGGCCGTTGGTGAAGTGTGCGACAGGTACGGAGTACGAGAGAGGAGGTGTGTGAGAATGTCCGACTCTGGGGTGGTGTGTGAGGAAAAAGTGTGCGCCAAGGAGTGAGTGTGCTGTCGAGAGTGAGTTGGTCATAGCGCGTGTGCGAGGGGGCACATGGAAGCGCGGGATGGGGAGTGTTACAGAGGATGTAACGAGAGTGCACACCTGTGGTGAGTGTTACGGAGAGTGTGCACGAGAAAGGTGTGTGACGGACGGGTGCATGAGGAAAGAGTGTGCTGTCAAGAGTAATGGAGAATGCACACCTGTGGTGAGTGTTACGGAGGGTGTAACGGGAGAGTGTGTGCAAGAGGATGCGCGAGAAAGGTGTGTAACGGACGGGGTGCATGAGGAAAGAGTGCGCTGTCAAGAGTAAGGGAGAATGCACGCCTGTGGTGAGTGTTACGGAGGGTGTAACGGGAGAGTGTGCGCGAGAAAGGTGTGTAACGGACGGGTGCATGAGTACAGAGTGCGCTGTCAAAAGTAAGGGTGAATGCGCGACCAAGAGTGGTGGTGAAAGTGGTAAGAGTGACACGGAGCGTGAGTTGGTTGTGACAGGTGAGAGAGGATGTACACCTGGAATGGAAGGATGCACACCTGGAATGGTAGAGCGCGTATGGGAATGCACACTGGAGTTGGTAGTGAGGCACGTGGTTGGGTGTGCAAGTGAGAGCACACCTGTGGTTGTCACAGAGGAGGTGACCGAGGAGGGGGCGCGAAGAGGTGTGTTGGTGAGGTGTGCGAACGACGAGTGTGTGCAAAGGTGTGCGGTGGTCAGGTGTGTGACCAAGTCTGTGAGCGGAATGAGTGTACCTGGGTGTGTCAGGGAAGGTGCAATGCCAAAGAGCATGGAGACGGCTGGATGTATGAGCAAGGAACGGGCTGCGGGGTGTAAGCATGCGAATGGAGCATCGACGCTAACCGGGTTAGCGGTTAGAACGACGTTTAGCCGAATCGGGCCTTCGGTGCACGCCGGGCAGCTTTGCGTGCCGCGGGGATCCGTGGCGGTTTCGAAAGAACCGCGGTGCGAGATCCACGCCGGGCCGCGCTTTGAACGGCCGCGTCCGTGCTCCACTAGGCGGAGCGGGCAGCCCGATAGGAAGGGTCGTCATGGCGACCCCTTTTTTGTTGAGGCGTTCCGGCAGGTCGAGATAGGGCCATTGGACGGCTCTGTACCGAGATGGTGCGTGGGATCTCGGCCAGGGTAAGCGTCCTTCCCTGCACCGAATGCCGGACGTATCCAACCGCCGGCACCAAGCAACCCGCATTCATTGCTCGGCTTTACGAAGCCGAGCTTTGGAGATGAATTGGCGCATCGAGAGGCACTAGTGAGTAGACGTGTGACGAGGATAGTGTTTTGGCCCCGAAATTAGAAAAAGCAAAATTTGATGATTGGCAAAGGATTGGCAGAGTGATGATTGGCAGATGATGGGTAGTGATTGGCAAAATTTTAATTAGCTGGAATTTGGTGTGCAAAATTGGTAGTGGGAGATGCCCGATGTGGTGGGATGGCAACTCTGCCATCTCTCACAACGGGGGCAAAGGAGCACTAGTTTTATGGGGTTTATGGCAGTGAAAACTAGCCCGGGAGGGTTAGGATATAGTGTGTAGGGATCTAGAAAAGATGACCTTAGGTAACGTTAAGATTAGGTAGTGACAATGATACCTGTAGTGGGGACGCAGGTAGATTCGTTTGGATGATAATGACGTGGTATGTGCTTAGTTTAAAGGGAAGACGGGGAGCACTAAGTTAGCAGGGCAACAGGTAGTTCAGATGATGCCGTGTGAGTGTTGGAGGTGTATTCAAGTGTATTGAGCAGGGTATGAGTAAATGATTGTGATTGTGAGTTGTATTGTGATTGCACAGGTGTGCAACTGAGCAGGTGTATGGAGCAGTGTTTGAGTGAGTGATGGTGATGTGTATTGTGCTGACCAAATGGTCCAGGAAGGAAGGAGGGTGCGGGTGGCACCAGGTGATTGCACAGGTGTGCAACTGCAGGTGAATGGAGAATGGTTGTGTGAAATACATGGAGTGTGGAATACATGGAGTGTGGAATATATGGAGTATTGGAATGGATGGTCGTGGAGTGAGTATGGTGGAAACTGTGGAGTGGAGTGGATAGTGCGAAGGTGTGAATGGGGGAAGGATGGACCCCCATCACGAATACCCGGGGAGGGTAGTGTAAGTGTTAGGTAGAGGGTATAGGTAAATTGTGGTTGGATATTGGCATCTGTGGTGCGTGGTGAAAGAATGGTATTTGGATGGGTGCATTAGTGTTGTGGAAATGGCTGGGCGTGTAGCCTGTTAGTGTGTGTAGTTGGTTGGGCACTCCACCACTGTGAGGATGTCGGCCAGGTGAGGCCGCAGGTGGGCTCTGGGAGCCGGTAGTTGTTGTGGATGGGGCCCGAGGATCCGGAGGACGGACCCGGGTAGCCCAGTGCCAGAGGGCACCAAGGGGTGACAGAGCCAGGAGGGGCCTTTCCCAATTAGATAGGTTAGGTGAGGAGCAGGTAA
>NC_136261.1:238595308-238665308 GCF_964187855.1 Myxine glutinosa | reverse complement strand
TTTTCTGGTGCATTCAGTGCTGCCAAAGCAAACCTGCAGCAAGGATTAGACTGAGTGGTTTGCCTCTGCTTTCCCTAGTGGTATTCAGGGCAGGAATTTGAAATTTGTTGCAGCTGCCAGTGATAGCTCGCCTACTCTATGTGAAGAACAACGCGGGATCTTTAATGGAACATCCATCCAATAGACGGCATGTACATTGAATCTACCCTGCTTTTGAAACACCAGGGTGACAGTTTAAAGCTGGACCTAGATTCGAACCCAGGAACGAGTGTACTGTATGTACCTCAATGCTATCCTGCAGCCCCCCCCCCCCCTGCCTAGTAAATGAACGTTAATATCTAATTAAGTTCATGATTTCTGTTGTTAAGGTGTATTTGGTCAATAGGTATCCTGTATTTTCATACCCTCAGCATGTCCACTTTCCTCTCCTCCCTCTTGTATTGATAAGAATAACATGCACATATGGGTAAAGCTTTTATTTTATTCTCAAAGTCAGAGACATTGATATCTGAGCACTACTTTATCACAACTGAGGTATTGTCCAGTGTTTCTAATGCTCCTGGCATTTCTACAAAAAAGGAAGTTTGTGAGCAGTTCAGTTGTGCAAAATGTATTGCGTTAATGCAAACGTGATTTGGAGATTTGGTAGTGTATTGCCATTTTACCATTCCCATTCCCATTTATTACCATTCCCATTTTTAAACAATTACCATTCCCATTCCCATTTATTACCATTCCCATTTTTAAACAATTCCCATTCCCATTGGTAGTGTTACCATTCCCATTTTTAAACTTTGGTGAAATTGCCTCCCATTGTAAAAGGCTATGTTGTATTTTAATTTCTCCACTTGAGAGAGAGTACGTACCTCTTTCCTTGTTCTCAATTGCCCAATAATGCTTTTTCTTTTTTTTGCCACTTTTTGAACTGTTGGCAGGTATGGCCGCTCCCTCTTGCACTTCCTGTACACAGACTGTCTGGACTTGCATCTCGTAGAAGCTGGGCCTGTCGGCTTGGGGTTTGATCGATTGGGCAGCCTCAAAGAGGTCCAGGCTATGGTGTCTGGTGTATCCACGTGTCACAGCATGGAGCAGGCTATGGAATTGTGTCACATTGCACGTTTACTTGAAATTGACATTTTGATTCAAGGTAAGATGTTGGTTGTTTTGTTGTTGTTGTTGTTGTATGTGCTTTATTTCCCTCGCCTGAGGAGAGGGTATTGCATTTGAGTCAGTTTGTTTTTTTGTTTGTTTGTCTGCACAGATATATATATATATATGATTTTCTCTGCAACCGTTGGTCCGATTGACAGGAACTTTTCACCATGGGTGCAACTCCACCTGTATAATTTTTTGAATGATAATTATGACATCATAGGTCACGTGGTATGGGCGCCATCTTGGAAAAACCGAAAAACTTTGCACCTCTATCTCCGAAAGCGCTGCATAGAAAAAATTGAAGCATGGCTCATTGTAAAGAACTCTCCATGGGGAATAAAATGTTATTGATGATGTCATAGGTGCCTCCATTATGACGTCATAATTCCACAAGTACAAAACTTCATCCGATCTAAGATGAAATTTCTTGAGCATCATCCAGGGATAAATTGGTGGAGCAAAAAAAAGACGCCATCGGTTACGTGGTTCGGCCGCCATATTTGTTTTAACACAAAAGCCTTAAAAACCACTGAAAACACGTCCTGGTGAGGGTTTGCAATCTCTGATTGCTCTTTCTAGTTGTTCCTGTGATTATGTTGACGGGGGCATATTTAAAGGTAGAACCCACAATGTTTAGCCTGCTTACAAGGTACCTAAATGTGCCACTACTGCTAATAGGTCCTTTGATCCAACAGTTTAGATCTCAACTTCAGAAGTTATTCAGAACAGAACTGTCCACTTGCTTTGTTGGTTGTCGGGAGGGTAGGCAGACTCCCAAAAAACACAATTCATAAATTGGTTTCTTTTACAGTAATAATAAATATAACCACCTTTAGAGGCCATTTTTCCCCGCAAAGCAGGGGTTGGCCTTTTTCGGAAACCGTGGTTGTTGTTGTTTTTTGGTCCCCTTTTTGAAGCAATGTTTTACGGCCGGATGCCCTTCCTGACGCCAACCCTTTTTGCCGCCTTTAACGACAAACAGGGAATTACCAGTGAACTGGTACTCAATTAGCCGACCTCGGAAGGATGACAGGCTGAGTCAACCCCCCTGGCGTTAATTCAGCGATCGACCGGGATTCGAACCCAGGATTCTAGGATCCTAAGCCGGCACCCTAGCCGCAAGCCCAACACCAGTGTTTGGTGGATGCTACAAATTGCCAGTCTTCCCTCTTTACCTCCT
The DNA here is from genome assembly GCF_964187855.1 of Myxine glutinosa. Classification (NCBI taxonomy): domain Eukaryota; kingdom Metazoa; phylum Chordata; class Myxini; order Myxiniformes; family Myxinidae; genus Myxine; species Myxine glutinosa. Next base: position 238,662,973 of record NC_136261.1, on the reverse strand, counting down.
GTCATTACCAACACTGGAGAAGCCAATTGTATGATTGAGAACTTTGTTGAATATAAAGTAATAGACCTTCTTGCTTTGCTATTTTATTTGCCATGTGCCAAATGGCCTTTAGGAGCTATCGACATATACGTTTCACAAAATAGTTGGTTTTTGATCTCCATATGTCATATGCATGTACATTCTCCTTCCCTGCTACTCTCCTCGTATTGACTCTTCCTTTTGATAGCATTTATGCTTTTAAAAATATCTCTTCTCTATTTGCTTGTTTTTTAAACTTTATATGTCTACCGTTGCTTCTTTTCTTATTTTTACACACTTTTATTTAACTTCATCTGAACATTGTTTGTTTGTCCCATTTCAAATCTTTGAGCCGTTGGTTTTCTAGGTTCCATACGTCCTAGAGAGCTGAAATTTGGCCCACGATCCTCTTTTCTGGTACATTTTCATTTATCAAAATTTAATTTAAAAATACTTTTGAAAGGGTTGAATTAAATTTTTAATTTAAGCATTTTAAATTTAATTTCAAAGCATTTTAAATTTAATTTCAAAGCATTTTAAATTTAATTTCAAAGCATTTTAAATTTAATTTCAAAGCATTTTTACTTTAATTTCAAAGCATTTTTAATTAAAGCATTTTTGAGCATTTTTAATAATAATAAAAAAGGTTTAAAACTTAAAAAATAAAAATAAAACTGTGTAGCCCTAAAACATGTTGTTGTTTTTTACACACTTTTATTTAACTTCATCTGAACTTTGTTTGTCCCATTTCAAATCTTTGAGCCATTCGTATTCTAGGTTCCATATGTCCTAGAGAGCTGAAATTTGGCCCACGGTCCTCTTTTCTGGTACATTTTCTTTTCTCAATATTTAATTTTTAAAAATATTTTTAAAAGGTTTAAAACTTTTTAAAAAGAAGAAAAAAAAAGTGTGTATCCCTAAAACATGTTTTTTCATTTATTTGTTTTAATTCTGCTTTATTTTTTAATCTTTGAGTTTGCCTGTTTGATATTCCCACCTAACAAGTAAGCATTGCTCACGATGCTGGAAATTTTGCATACTCATGCATTTTTACAATTGGCTCATGATAATGCCCTTGGCATTCATAATATATCACTTTGGACTCTGGGGAAAAAAAGAAGAAAAAAAAGAAGGTTTGTGTAAGTTCCTTTTATTTATTTAGCCCTTTTGGCAAGTCTTCCATGTTTATGATGTCCTTCAGGATTAAGGACTTTTTACATAAGCTTTTAACGAACGTTTTCGTTTTGTTGATTAAACATTAAGACATAAAACAGTTATCTAAGAATGTTTATATGCAGATGTATACTTGTTAGAAAAAAAAAAAAAAAATGTCTGAGCATTGTACATTCCACCTTTTATGTATTGGTCCATTATAATGCTGTGTGGTTATCTCCCTTACTCTCCCCTTTCTCATGTCCTGACTTTTCGCATCGTTCTCTTTTTTTCTTTCTCAATTTAACCTTCGTTCCACCAAGCTATATTGCTTGTATGCTTTTTTTTTAATGAGATTGCCTTCAACATCGGTTGCAAGTGGGGAAGAGTATCAGAGTGGGTTGAAAAAAAAAAAATCTACAAAATTTCAAACTCGTTTTGATGCTCTAACTGACAAAAGGATGTTCGGCTTGTCCTCAATCACCTTGGAGGTTTTGCTTCACCGGAACAAGCAGGGCCGCCTAAAAGCTGACCTCCAATCATCCCATGGGACGAGTGCGCATATATAAATGTTATTGAGCCACTAACCCACTCAGCCTGCATGGTGCACCGTTTTTCAAAGCTTTTCGATCGATGTTCTCATTCTCTTTAAAAAGGGATCCATAGGTGCAAACTGCAAATGTACTTTTTAATATCAACTTTGATATGTGCCAGCAAAAGGAATAGCAGATTTTGATGTGCAGATGTATAATATTCTATCCTGCCATCTGTTTAGCACTATAGTTCACCATACAACAGCTGCACTGCTAATTGTAAGTTGATCCAGCAGTTCGACCACAACGGCATCAAACCCAAATGTTGAATCCATCCCTAATGGGACAGCAAGGATAAATAATGGTTGACACTGCAGTAAATTTGATCCATTCATGATATGCTGGGCTAAATTCTCCAGTTGTTATTCCATTTCAGATATAATTTACCATTGTGGGAAGTGGGGAAACCCACCAACAGCAGGGTGGATGGACAACAGGGCTTTAATTTATCTTCCAATGTATCACTGTAGTATGCACATGCGCACCAGCAGTAATCATTTATTATCCTCCATTTTTTTTTTCAATTGACATGCTAATGTGCCAATTAAGGCTGACATTATTGTCTACAGCTGTTTATCTCGTCATCCGCTCTATTTTTTCCTAAACGGATTCAATCTGCCTGAGTTTAATTTCATTAGCAGTAGATAATTGACAGACATCTGTCCCTGTCTGTTTTATGTACTCGTAATGCCAAGGCCATAGGGTGTGTGTGTTTGTGTATGTATGTCGGCAAGATAACTGGACAACGAGGGCAGCTGGAATTGCCAAATTTGGCAGAGCTTCATTTTGTGTATGTCTCGCAGTTTAACCTTGAGAAGGAAAAATAAAAAATTAAAATTAGTCAGAGACTATACTGTATTTACCAGCCTGGTGTTGGCTTAGCAGTTAGGGTGCCGGCTTGGGATCCTGGGATCCTGAGTTTGAATCCCGTTCGATCGCTGAATTAACCCCAGGGGGGTTGACTCAGCCTGTCCTCCTTCTGAGGTCAGCAAATGGAGTACCAGATGCTGGGATGAATGATCCCGGTGTGCACCCCGATTTAGAATAGGTATACCGTATCCCTGCGCATCGTAAGAGGCGACCTAGGGTTGGCGCCAGGAAGGGCATCCGGCCATGAAACACATTGCCTCAAACAGGGAACCGTGATGATTGTCATGGGGCCCGCAAGGCTAACCCCCGCTGTAGCGGGGGAAAATGTCCTTACAACGATCATTCATTCACTATACTGTATTTACCATATATTTTGGTGTTTAAATCGATGTGGAGTCCAAGTTGAATTGGCTAATTTTCCAATTTTTCTTCTATTCATTCATAGATGAATCCATTTGGACTGTAAGACGAATCTCGATCAACTAGACATGTCATAGAACATGATACCCCACGTAGTTTTTCAACACTTCAATTTTTTTAAATGATTTAAAAGATCGTTTAAAAAATTCCAGAAGTCCTCACCTTGTGTTTCCTGACCTCTGGCAGCGGTTATTATAATATTTGTGATTACAGTGCAGTATCTTCATCACATCATGTTACCTCACCTCTCACAGTGATATTACAATATTGCTGATTATGGTGTTTTGTCTTTATCACATGCTTTCCTCATCATATATGGAGTATATGTTGTGATCAATAAAATTTCTTTCAAAAATGACAAAAATTATAGAGCGCTTTTCCAGGACTGTACCGCAGCACATTAGCCAATGAAGGTGGGCTGACAGAGTTACTCCCGCCCAGAGGGTGGGGTGCCCGCTGGTATATCAAATGTAAATTAGTCCGTTGCTTTTAAACTATGTCTGGCCATTGTCAGATTTGTCATTAGAATTTGGTCATCAAATGTAATTGGCAGTGATTGAATATTTGGTTCATGAAATACACTTGGAAATTATAGGTTCACAGCCAATTACTTTCTCCATCATAAATTGCTTTTCCCCTTTTAACTCGTTTTTGTGAGCCCTTTACCATTCTTCCAATGTATAAACTGAATGTGTCAGCTTTTTAAATATGCTGTACTCAGTAATTGTTGTGACTTTTACTCTGAGATGAATCGATAAAAGCAGATTTTTTTTTCATTGCACGACATATGTATCAACAACCTGAAAAGGTAGTCTGTTAGGTTCTGCAAATATTTCAGAATTTTAAACAACCCCCACTCACATTCTCCATTAACTCACATTCTCCATCTGTCCCTGTTCTTTCCCTGCCCCTTATTCTGATCTCTTTAGGAGATTATTTTCTTCCCCCTTATTCTCTTTCTCCCTCCTCTTTTCCCACATTCCCCTAACCTCCTCTCCTGTCCTTTTCTCAATTAATTTCCCTTAACTCATTCCTGGGCCAACATAATACATGGATCGTCTCGTAACTGTAGCATTTTAAGTTTATGCAATCAATCAGGCCGGGGTGAATGGGGTATTAACACTTGCAATTTTTTTTCTTGTCTGTTTGACTTGATACAAAACGAATGTTGATAAATATGGATGCTGATACATTTCAAATTGTACAATAAAACTAACCAACTCGAACAGAGCAAGCTTTCCTTGGAAAAAAAAAAAACACATTTGCTGTAAAGGTAGGTTGCTGCCTTTGCACAAAGTCAGTTGATGATGATGATGATGACCATTCCTCTTGCACCGTGCCAATGCATAGGGCTGCCAAAGCAGTTTCCTTGGCTATCGGGCACAATCCTGGATGGGTCGCCACTCCGACGCAGGACACCAGAATGGCTCATTCATCCCAGCAAGCTGGTACTCATTTCGCCGACCTCGGAAGGATGACAGGCTGAGTCAACCCCCCTGGCATTAATTCAACGAACGACCGGGATTCAAACTCAGGATCCTGGGATCCCAAGCCAGCACCCTAACCGCTAAGCCAACACCAGGCTAAAGTCAGTTGAAATGTTCTATAAAGGAAGTGAGCCAGACTTTTGCCAATTGGTGAATCTCCAGTTTTTTGTCTAGAAATTGGTGAATTATAGTATTGAATATGGTTTGAATAATTTAATTTTCTTGCTGAGGTTTAATTTGAAATCTATTTCAAAAAATATTTTGCAGTTTGGAAACACCCCAAAAAGTCTCCATTCTTGTTGTTTAGTTTTCAATATTTTTTCATCAGCAAGTAAACCATGTGACTTGTAATGAATCGCATATTAGACTCAAAATCGTTGACATCCATGTCAATAACCACCTAATATGTTTGCATCTTTCTTTCCACTTAACTTTCTACAAATTAGGTACAGTCAAACTAATGAGACTTTTCTTTTATACCTCCGCCGATTAAGTCGCCGGAGTAATTATGTTTTTGGGTTGTCCGTCTGGCTGTCCATCTGTGATAGGTTTTCGTTACCGCGATCATTTATGAACGACTAATGGGATCTAAGTCAAACTCGGTACAAGTATGTATAATAATGCAAAGATTAACCGATTAAACTGTGGTCAAAGGTCAGAGGTCCCATTAGGTGAAAAATTCTGTTACTGAGCTAACTTGTGAACCAGTGAGATTTTGACTAAACTTGGTACAAGTATATATTATGATGCAAAGATTAACTGATTAGATTTCAGCAGCAAAGGTCAGAGGTCATGTCAGGTAAAGATGTGATACTTGAGAACAGCTGAAGGGATGCAAATCAACCATGGTAAAAGTGTGTACAATGATGTAATAATGTGGGCGGAGGCAATATTGGTCGACGTTGCGATGTCGAAGCATGCAGTTCTATTTTAATTTTTATTTTGTAGGTTTATTATTACTCCTTCTTTCTGGAATGTTGATTTTATCTGGCCTGAAAAACAAGTGGATTACAACAACAACAATAACAGGCATTTTAAGGCCATTTTCCCTGCAAGAGCCAGGGTTAGCCTTGCGGTCCCCATGACAATGTTCTCCATTTTGCCCTATTTTCTGCATTTCCCCTTGTTAACCCCCTTGCCCGCATTTCTTCTTCGACCATCTTTAGCCAAGTCTTTCTCGGTCTACCCCGTCCTCTACTTCCTTCTTCATTCATTTCCAACACTTTTCAACAAGTCACTTTCATCCTTCCTCAACACATGACCAAACCATCTCAACCTGTTTCTCTTCACAGCATCCATCACAGGCTCTATTCCCATCATCTTTCGCAATTCATCATTTGTCTTCCTCTCTCTCAACGATACTCCACACATCCACCGAACCATTCGCATTTCCACCCTTTCCAGCCTTCGTTGCTGCTCTACGTTCATTACCCATGTCTCGCTCCCATAAATCACAACACTTCTCACACATGCAGCATACACCTTTCCCTTCAGCTTCAATGACACTCCCCTCCTCGTCAGCATGCCACTCAGTTCCCGAAACTTCTTCCATGCACACTTCACTCGAGCAACCGTTGCTGAGTCTGATCCACCTTCTCCATTCAGCATGTCTCCAAGGTAACGAAATGTTTTCACACCTTCCAGCTTCACGCCATCTCCAAGATCCAACTCAACATTTCCTCCATCTGCAGCTCCCTCTGTGCACACCTTGCACTTCAATGTAGCTGCCACACTGGTTAATGACCCTCTCAAACCACTACATTTTTGATGAACCCACTCAGCGCACATTGTACATTGAATGGAATTCACTCCGACACCCTTCCTGCACACGGCCACTTCCCAGTTATTTCCACCTCACCACATGCTTTACCACTTGCCATCACCTTCGTTTTTCCGATATTCACCTTCAGACCTTTTGTCTCCATACATTCCTTCCACTTGTTCATCTTCTCCTTCAGTCCATCCATACTTTCTGCAATCAACACCAGATCATCTGCATACGACAACTCCCACGGTAAACCCTCCTTTACGTTCTGAGCCAGCACCTCCATCACAGCTACAAATAGTAGTGGACTTAGTACCGACCCCTGATGCACTCCCACCTTCACCTCAAACTCACCACTGTTCCCGTCCTTCGTCCTTACAGCTGTGCGCGCTCTTTTGTACATTGCCATCACTACTCTGATCAAACATTCCTCCACTCCTAACTTCCTCAATGCCCATGTCACTACTTCATGTGGAGCCCTATCGAATGCTTTCTCCAAATCAACAAACCCAAGAAACAACTTCTTCCTCTTCTCCGTATACTTCTCCTGCAACTGCCTCACAATAAAAAGCGCGTCTGTCGTTCCTCTTCCTGGCATAAATCCAAACTGCATTTCGTCAATCTTCACTTTCTTCCTTATGCTCCTCTCCAACACCCTTTCCAATACCTTCATTCCGTGCTCCAATAACTTTATCGCTCGATACGAGCCACAGTCCAGAGGGTCACCTTTCCCCTTGTATAGAGGGACGAGTGTACTCAGTTCCCAATCCACTGGAATGCGGCCTTCTTTCACCACCAGATTGCAGATCTCTGTCATTCTCTTCACACCCCAATTTCCCGCTGCCTTCAACATATCTCCCACAACTCCCGTCGGCCCTCCTGCTTTTCTACTCTTCATTGCTTTTATCGCTGCCTCAACTTCCTTCTCGGTTATCTTCTCTGCCGGTCCTAAAACTGGGTTACTCTCTATGTTGCCACCCCATTCATTCTCTGCATTCCACAGCATTTCCATATATCTTTTCCATCTTCCTTTAATTCCATCTGGGTCCACAACGATTTGTCTCACTTCATCCTTCAAGCAACTCACCCCCATCACGTCACACCTCTCTTTCGCTATCTGCTTTGCAATCCTGAATACCGCTCTCTGACCCTCTTCCGAATCCAAGCGTTCTCCGAACATTTTCCTGCATGCCTCCTGTGCCTTTGCTACCTCTTTCTTTGCAGCCTTCTTGGCTGCCTTATAACTTTCATGCTCTGCCTTTTCTGCCCCCATACCCTTCGCCTTCTGCCACTCCTTGAACTTCTTCCTCTTCTCGTCAATCTTCTTTCCAACTTCATCATCCCACCACCATGTTTCCGAGTGCCTCGGTGGTCCTTTTGTCTATCCACATACCTCACCAACGGCTCCCAACAGACTATCTTTCATTGACATCCAACCACTTTCAAGCTCAACCAATCAAGTGGATTAGACGACAGAAATAAAGGGATGGTTACAATCGCTGAATAGAGTTGAACTGGACACTGCAAGAATTGCAGATGAAAGCTGGTAAACTAACTGAATGGAATTTGATTCAGCCTGAAAAGAAGATGAAGCAGATAAACAGAATGGCAACTGTTACATGGCACCTAAAAACGAGTGAGACCTTGTGTAAGTTGGAGAGATGAGTTGATGAAGAGGATAAGCAGAAGATGAAAAAAGTAGGCACTTTATGGGAGAGACCTTTGCCCAGCAATAGGACTTATCATGCTGAAGATGATGACAAGCAACTAAAAGCCCAATGCATTGAGTGATCATGGGGCACCCTACATCTGGCAAATAAAATACATTTACTTCTTCCTGCAGCTGTATCAATCAAATTGGCGCCCCTTTATATGAACTTTTCTAGAGCATTACTTGGTTCCTCCTCAGAACACAAGGGTAGTCCAGCATGCACACGAGATTTTTTTTGAATGTCCCTTATTTTCTATCGTTTGGCATTTTCTATGAGCTACGGAATGCCCCTTCTTTTCTATACTTTGCCACATGGCACATGCCATATAAAGGGGCCTTTTCTCTGCCCCTGGCATTTTTCCCAATATCTATTAACTTTATAAATGAGCCAAAGTTCACTGTGAGGTATGACGATATTTAGTTATGATTATATTTGTGTGTGTATTTGCTCTAATTAAATATGTTACCTAAAAAGCTCATATAAACTTGAATTTAAAAAAAATCAACAAAATTGGCAAATACAAGCTGGTACTAGTCCAATGGCTGCTTTATCAGGTCAAGTTCTTAAAACCTTTTCGTTGAGTCACACACAAGATACCCTTGTATCACAGCCTGTGAAGACGAGTTGGTGGCCATGCTCTCGATAGAGCGATTGCCCTCGTTGTTGGCATGGAGCAGTCGAGGGCACGGCTCAGATTGGGTTCATCGCCAGGCCCTGCTGTTTCTCTGTGAGGAATTCTCCAGCATTGCCACTTCACCAGCTCTCTTCCAGTTGTCACAAGATGCTCTATTGGAGGCCTTAGACTCAGAATACACGCAGGTATAATTTCCAATATCTCAGAGAGATGCCAGAAGTCTGACGGGCCACATTTGTCCCTCCTCTGTGTACTCTACTACTCGTAATATGATTTTCTTGCAGGCGAGTGAGGCAGACATTCTAAAAGCAGTGGTAAGATGGGGAGAGCATCAGCTGCTCAAGCGAATGGAGGAAAGAGGTGGGTTCTCAGAGCATTGCCCCTTATACATGCTTTGGTTTATTGTGATCTCCTCAACTTGAAGTGGTCTTGCTTTAAAATCTCTCCATTGCCCTATGGTCTGCAGAACCAAATGCGTTGAATGGTACAGCACACAGTATGGCACGCCGGAGTGCAAGGCGTCGTGATCTGGACCACACTGAGCTACTTGAACTTATCTCTCCACTGCTGAGCCATGTCCGTCAGGACCACATCGTCCCACCTACACATGATGCATTTGCTTCTGCGGTTGGTTCCCCATTCATTTTGGTCTCCTTTAAAGCGGGAGCTCACCATTCTTACCTTTTTCATGAAGAGGGTGGTTTTTGAAGGCTTACTCTGCTTTTTAGAAAGATTTAAGTAAGGTCAATAAGAAATTTACCCTATTGTTTCAAAATATCCACCAATGATGATGCCTTGATGCAGATACTCTGTACTGGTTTCTGTTAAAGTGTAGCTCGGAGTGAACGGTACTCAAATTACACCAGCGCATGCCAACCGTTATACCAAGAAATGTCACTTGCAGGCACAGAGATGGGGACTTATTACTCCTTCCTTTAATAAAACAGTACTGAAAATACAAAACAAACTAACCACGGGATGTATGCCAAGCTGCAAACACAATATGGAACAGAGAAAAGAACAATTCACATCGCAAAAGAATGACGAACGTTGCATAATGAGAACCGTTATGAAAGTCAAAATGCAAAGATTGTTCACCGACCAGAATACGATCAACAATGTGTTATTACTCACTTGGCTATGGCTCTGTGGTGGGTGAAAACAAGAAAGGATAACGAATATAGGGCAGTAAAGTTTGTCACAACAGACAGGACCTAAGTGGCTCGTAGAATAAACATCATAAAATCTCGGGTATTTCAGATCTCGAAGCACCTTGGCACAGATCGAGCTCCAGAAAAGCTCTGCCCAACTGGGTCATTTTCAACCTTCGCTCCACCCATCTTCAGAATTTAATTGTGAAAGGCATAATGTGCAATACATCCGTGCAAAAGGGCCAGTCCCCAAGGGAGGTTTTGAATCATGATAATAATAAAAAATTCTAAGGACCGTTACAATCATTACATACTCCTCAAGTCGACTGAAGAGATGGAAATTTCAGACATTTGGAATAAGGGATGATTTAAAAGCACACCCCATTGCAATTACCTTATTATCAAATGGAGTTCTTGTGGAATACCCCACACCTTTCCCCTCAGGTAAGTAGTTCAATATTGAATTTCCAGGTACAATTGAATGAACATATTGTGCCTTATTGATGTGGTGATTTCTCAAAATCAACGGTACAGCAAAGGTAATGTTTGCCGAAGTCGCACCACTTTTTCAATACGTAAGTATATGCTTGAGGAGGTCCTAAATGAGAAAGGGCAGCAGATTTTCCGACTGACCGAGAACCAAAGGAAAACGGAGCTATTTGTCTCTTATGAGTGACAGAAAGGGATTGGAAGGAGATCAGTGAGAGTACTGAGATCAGGGATTGGTGTAGGAGAAAGTACAAGATGATGATGGGTGGCAGTCTTGAAATACTGGAGGGTGGGTACAACACAACAGATGCAGGGAGTTAGTTCATCAGACTAAATAATATATGGATGACGGAATGGAGTTTATATGTCAACTTAGAATTGGGGAGGGTAACCAGGTGTGGGTTTCTGTAAGGTGTGTGAGATCTGGCCAGGCTGGTGGAGGATGAAGAGAGAAGAGGATGGGAGCAGCAAGGCCATGAGGCATTAAAAATCTGAGAGTCGATCAACTTGCCTCTGGTGGGCGAGATGAGCACACTATGCAACTTGGCATCCTGCCGATAGATGCCAATAACATGGAGATCCTTGGACTCTATTTCCTCCTGTGGAGAAAAAGAGAAAGCAGCTTCACCAGCCCAGAGTGGAGACCCATACTCCAAAATACTACAAATGAAGGCCTGCTAACATTGTAATTAGTTCTCAGTATCTCAGAATGGACTTATCGCTGGAAATAGAGGTGCCGGCCAGATTTAGAGGCCATTTTGACAGTGGTCATCTCAAGACAGGTTGTCACATATAGTGAGGCCCAGGAGCTTCTGGAACTGGACTACTTCCAGGGGTTGTCCAGACAATCGAACTGGGGTTGAGGGAGGGTGGAGTGGGATCAAAGGCTGATCCTTTATAGGGATAGAAGTGACAGCATGGGAATATTTTTTCATGTTGAAGGACATGTTTTAGGTATCTGGCAAACGACTTTTTTTCCAGATCTGTCGAGATCGATTCCTCCACGGCCTGACTGTCAGAGGTACGGTGTACTCTTCTGCACATAGTTGGGTCAATTCAGAAAAATGGTACAGATTTCCCAAAATAAATGTTAGAAGTCGTTGATGTAGCCAAATGTCAGTCCTAAAACGTTGCCTTGCAGGACACAAGCCTCAAAAGGGAGGACTGGTGAAGAAAAATCTGACAACCATTCAAAACAGAAACCCCAAAATACCATTAGCAGATAGATTGAAAAGTAAGACTAAGTGCTGGACAGTATCCAAACCTCAAGAGATGGACCTGATCTCTCGTTTGAGATTTAGTGCATCGATTAATTGTCTATTAGAAGCAACATACCCAGGGCAGAATTGCCACAGTGGAAGCCAAACTGATGGTCAGAGAGATTGAGATAATGCCTGATGTCTGAATCAACAATAGATTCCATCACCTTGCTTATGATGTGGAGAAGGCCGATCAGTCTGTAGTTAGATGGCTGTCTGAAGACCATCAAGGATACTTTCACACGGACATGATGAAAACATCCGAAAGGTAAGGAGTAGGAACAGAAGCTGCTTGAGCAGAAGTTTGACGTGACATTCCAAGAAAGAATGATTATCATTTGGAGAGACAATTAGGAAGAGAGAAAGTAAGGGCAGCTGTTTCACAAAAGGCTTTAGCTGGAATACTGTGGACTGGAGTTTGAAGACTGACACCCAGCCAACTAGAATGGTGGTAATTGGAAGTTCCACCAATTAGAAACAGAACTATGGGAGGACAGCAGATTGAAGCCTCATCATGGAAGTTTGAATTGGTTGAAGCCTCATTGTGGAACTGTTGAGGCTGGTTGGCAGTGAGGGGTGGGTTGATGGGGGTGAGGGGTGGCACATAGAAACGAAAGGTTTTTTAATCATTGCCAATTCATGTCCATTTTGAATCTCAATCTCTCTCGTGAAAAATATTTACACAACATTGTGCCCTCGGACATGACCATATTGCTTGATGCTTTCTCGAAAATATACCCACAATATTTTGCACTGCTGTGATGTCACTTCACACGAGTTGCCAAATGTTTCCACCACTATCCCAAAAATTTTTTTAGCCAGTCATTTTTTATTTTTTTTTGTATACTCAATCGAGGCTCGTGAAAGAGCTAACATTTATTTCACAAACAAATCAACCAGACAAACAAATTATATAAAAAGAGGGAGCGGAAGACAAGATGGGGAGAGAAGGGGAAGCACACAAACACAACATTTGAGAGCATGGAGATGTTCTGGAGGGCTAGGGCTTGGGGGGAGGAGGTGTGGGAAGGGAGGTGGGGGGGGGGAGGGGGGGGAGTAGGAGAAGTAAAAAACCCAAGGACTTCCAGGACAGAAGTTGGTATTTCAAAAAAGTGGATTTGGGGTGAAATTAGCAGGGGTAGAAAAGATCAAGGTTTTGTATGGGGGAAGATAAGAGATGGTGGTGAACAGCTGTTTTAAAGACCTGGAGGGTGGAGTGGGATTGAAGAGAGTGAGGGAGTTTGTTCCAGAGGCGGGAGAAAAGAGGAGTGAAGGTGAGCAGAGAGTCTTGATTTTGGCAGTTTAACCATAAGAGGGTTGCAGGCAGATCTTGTGCGACCTGTAGGAATATTTGGAGGACAGAGCCCAGAGAGAGCTGGGGGTGGGGGCAACACCAGAGAGGAGTCGGTGGAAGATGGAAAGACCACCAACCTGCCTGCGGTGAGTGAGTGAAAGGCCCTTGGAGTTAGCTTCATCGTGGGAGATTCCAATGATTCTGAATGCTTTGGTTTCAACAGCGTGAAGACAAGCTAGGTGTGAGGCAGGAGCACCAGCCCAGAGGGGAGAGCAGTATTCCATTGAGCTGCGGATGAAAGCCTTGTATGTGGTGAGGAGCTCAGGTGTGCCAAGGAAGGACTTCGCACGACGGAGGATGCCCAGTCGGCGACTGGCTTTGGAGGCCAGATTTGAAATGTGGTTTTCCCAGGAAAGATCATGGCAGATAGTGAGACCCAAAAGCTTGAGTGACAGAACTTCTTGGAGAGGATTATTCAGAAAGTAAATGGGGGGGTTTTCCAGTCGGTCTTTTCGCAGAGACATCGTAAGAGTGTGAGATTTGTCAGGATTGAAAGACATGTTCCACTTGTTTGCCCAGTCTGTGATTTTGTCCAGGTCTGTAGAGAGTGAGGAGGCTGCAGACTGCCGATCTGAGGGATGAGGAATGGAGCGACAGAGAGTAGAGACATCAGCAAAGAGATAGAGAGGATTTTCAAGAGAGTCAGAGAGATCATTGATGAAGACCAGAAAAAGCACAGGGCCCAGAACACTGCCTTGGGGAACTCCAGCCTGAACAGGAAGAGGAGATGAGAGAAACCCATTCAGGGCCACACGTTTACTACGACGAGAGAGGACGTCCGCTAGCCATGCGTGGAGATTTCCATGGATACCAAAGGAGGAGACTTTGGTGAGTAGAGCGGGGTGCCAGACCGTATCGAAGGCACGTGATATGTCAAGGGAGACAGCTCTAATTTCCTGTTTGGCATTGAGGACCTCCATCCATTGTTGAGAAAGCAGAAGCAGCATGTCCATAGTAGTGACCAGGTCTGAAACCAAATTGATGATCAGAGATCAAGACATTGGAGAAGAGGAAAGATTTCATATCTGAAGCAATGATGGAATTTTTTATCATAAAAAATTTATCATATAAAATTTCATATCTGAAGCAATGAAGCAATGAGTGACCAGGTCTGAAACCAAATTGATGATCAGAGATCAAGCCATTGGAGAAGAGGAAAGATTTCATATCTGAAGCAATGAAGCAATTTCATATCTGAAGCAAGCAATTCTTTTACATTTCTCTTGAACATAAAGTGGAGGTTAACCTCTAATCATCCTCATATTGAAGCCTCACACGTGACAAATTTGAGCACAAATTGTTTAATTTGAAGCTGTTACGCAGCATAAAACAAAGTGGATTGTTCATGCCATTCTAAGGGTTAAGGTCCGGCCTGATCTCACTGACACTTTAAACATGAATTTCCCTGGATTTTTTTTTTTTTAACCAACAATTTATTTAGGTTTTGCTAAATTAATTTATTTTTACCCACACCAAACTTATTTTAGCAATAACTGGAAATAAGACGATAAGATTTTTTAAAATAATAAATAAAATAAAATACAGGTATTTTACCATATATAGAGCATAGCGGAATCACGAAGGATTCTCAATGCAATGATGACAGACAGGTTGCCAAAACTAGGCTAATAAACCGCTTGTGCAGGTCACCCGGACATGATGTTAGACGAGCCACCGGAGTCAGACATGGAGAAATTAGCTCTGCACGATGGTTTTCGTCATATTTTCTCCAATAATTTTTTTTACAAGCCAGGGGATTATAATTTCGCATTTGGTGAATTTTATGAGCATCAGAAGAATCCCTTCTTTAATTATATATGTATATATACCAAGACCAACTTTAATATTTTCTTTCTGCAACATAGTTTTCTCAGAAAGCGTGACACCTTGTTCTTGCCCGTTGTGAGCAGGTTAAACGAGGTTTGATTACACGACCAGCAACCCAAGCAATGGCCGTGGATAGGTCACCACGCGGCTGCCCATGGATCCAGGCAGAGAGTGATGGCCCTCAATTCCGACCTCGCCTTTACATGTCATTTGTGGAGGAAGCAAAGGTACATACATGAATGATTTCTTACCAGAAGACTTATTCATCTTTAATATGCAGTATATGGCTGCAGGCAGCATAATTTACTCGAGGGGGAGGAGGGCCGCTGTGCCACTGGTGCAGTGCCCCCTTTAGGTTAAAGCAGGAATTTGAAACTTGGTCAGTGTTTGCTTAGTGAAAACAATAGTTTGCCAATTCTTTACGGAGGACACTGTGGGATCTTTAGCATCCACCAATTAATGTTGACAGACGGGACGCCCAGTTTAAGGTCCCTCCGAGGGACGGCACACAGAGCAATGTATCCTCCCCCTGAAACACCAGGATTGCCGTTTATAGTGGGTGGAGCGTCTAACACAGGCTAGACAGCTCAGAGGCGAATGTGTACACCTCTCGACTATATTACCATCCCCCAGAAAAGCTGGTATTATTTTGTTGAAGATCACAGAATGTCATGGGTTAAGGTGCATGTGACTCTGATGCAGGCTGTGCTGCAAGAACGGATGGCAGAGCACACGGATCTGGTCAGATTGCGCCTCGCACACTCTTCTGTACCAAACACTCTACACATTTGTGCTACACCTGTGCCACGCACCCAGCCAGAAGACCCTCCTTCCACACCTCGTCTGGCATTAGTAGACGATGTTCCAGGTATAGAGAAATAACTACTCTCCAGTTCTGTGCTAATTATTTCCCATTGAAATCGTTTCTTAGGCAATTTACAGTCGTGGCCAAAAATATTGGCACCCTTGCACTTTTTTCAAATAATGCACCATTTCTTCCAGAAAATTGAAATTAAAAAATATTTTGGTCTCCACATATGTATTTCTTTGGTTTGCAGTGGAACAAAACAAAAAAAGCTGAAAAATTACTAAGTCTTAGCTTATTCCACACAGAAATCCTAAAATGGCCCAGACAATATTATTGGCACCTTTTATAAGCTGTTAGAAATAATTACATTTCAAGCAGTAGATTCTCCTTTACTTTGGAATTGAACTCAACTGTGGTGAGTTGCAAGTGCCTGTAATATAAAAATCACTCACTCAACCAGTTTGAAAAGTGTAAAGGAGTCATTCTGCTGTTTTGTGTGTCTGTGTGTACCGCAATGAGCATGGAGAAAAGATAGAAAACCAGAGAATTGTCTGAGGAAATCAGACGCAAGATTGTAGCCAAGCATGGACAATCTCAAGGCTACAAGTCCATCTCCAGAGACCTTGATGTTCCTTTGTCCACCGTATGCAATGTTATCAGGAAGTTTAAGGCCCACGACACTATAGCCAACCTCCCTGGACGTGGCCACCAGAGAAACCTTGATTGAAGATTGCAGTGAAGGATTGTTCAAATGGTGGAGAAAGCACCTCAATCAACTGCCAAACAGATTCATGGTGACCTTCAGACACAAGGTACGACAGTTTCAACTCGCACCATCCATCACCAACTCAATGAAAGGGGTTCCATGGTAGGAGACCCAGGAGGACCCCACTGCTGAGAGAGATACATAAGAAAGGCCGACTGGAGTTTGCCAAAACACACCTGAACAAGCCAAAATCCTTCTGGGAGAATGTCCTGTGGACAGTTGAGACCAAATTAGAGCTTTTTTGGTAAAGCACATCATCTCTAAGTTTACAGAAAACAAAATGAAGCCTTCAAAGAAAAGAACACCTTCCCTACAGTCTAACATGGAGGAGGCTCAGTGATGTTTTGGGGATGCTGTGCTGCCTCTGGCACTGGGTGCCTTGAATGTGTGCATGGCATCATGAAGTCAGGAGATTACCAAGACATTTTTGAGCGCAATGTTCAACCCAGTGTCAGAAAGCTGGGTCTCCATCGAAGGTCATGGGTCTTGTAGCAGGACAATGACCCCAACCACACTTCGAGAAGCACCCAGGAATGGTTCAAGACAAAACGCTGGACTGTTCTAAAGTGGCAGCAATGACTCCAGATCTAAATCCCATTGAACACCTGTGTGGAGATCTGAAAACAGCAGTTGGGAGAAGGCACCCTTCAAATCTGGGAGAACTGAAGCAGTTTGCACAAGAAGCGTGGGACAAACTGCTAGTAGAGAAGTGTAGGAAGCTCATTCATGGCAATAGGAAGCGATTGACTGCAGTTATTTTGTCCAAAGGCTGTGCTACCAAATATTACGTCGAGGGTGTCAATAATTTTGTCAATGCCATTTCCTTTTATTTTCTGATTTAAAATGATATATTAAGTTCTGAATCAAAAACAAAGGTTCTGTAATATGAACAGTGAAATAAAAAGTTGTGGAGACCAAATACTTGTGTCAATTTCAACTTATTTTTAGAGAAAATTGTGAGTTATTTGAAAAAATGTGCAAGGGTGCTAATATTTTTGGCCACGACTATGTATCTCCATCTTTACCAGAGCAATGCTTTCAATACAATGTTTGTGCTACACTGATGCATTGCCCCACTCATGTGTAATATTTTGCACGTTAATGAAACATGGTGAGATAATCCTTAGTGCAGAGTCGTGCATCCATTGCAAGTCGTGAATTTTTCTATGGGTAACAATCAACCTTGGATGGGTTACCATTCCATCACAGGGCACTGCCAAAGAAACCAACCCTATGGCAAGGAATACACCCAGAGGTTCTGCCACCAACTTGGTGGTGTTGGGATTTGAACCTGCAATTACTGGAATTCCAATATAGAAGATCCTCCATCTTAGCAGCAAATATTTAATTTTGGTGCAAACTGCATTTTAATGCTTCTTTTTTAGCGTACATAGTGATAATCACATTTTTGATAGATTATGCTCAATATTGGTAAAATTGATAATTCATACATATTTGCCCTTTTTGATGCCACCACCATCCCATCTATGTGCACAGTGCGTGTAGATTAATCCACCATACAGCATATATAAATGTGGCTGAAAAATGATTCATGAAAACGTCATAGTGACTTATTTATTTGAATTCTGTCAACATTACCATTAATATTTTGGTACCATTTACAAAATCCTCCTTACATATTTGATTTTAGTTCCCAGCCCAATGGCGATTTGCTCCATGCTACGGCGACAGCACGAGCTTCAACGTAGCAGCACGGCCATCCAAGCATGCACACTGAATCCTGGGCGGGCACCGTGTGTGATCGACCTCATCCAGAGGCAGGTTCTGCGGGAGCACGGGCTCCCAGATCGTGTTTCTGAACTGCTGCAGGTCAGCCAAACTAACCTTGCACCTTTTGTTTGTGAACTTGAAACTGATCAGTACTCAACCTTTCAATGGTGTTTC
Source organism: Myxine glutinosa (assembly GCF_964187855.1). Classification (NCBI taxonomy): domain Eukaryota; kingdom Metazoa; phylum Chordata; class Myxini; order Myxiniformes; family Myxinidae; genus Myxine; species Myxine glutinosa. Next base: position 238,644,763 of record NC_136261.1, on the reverse strand, counting down.
TTGCAAGCACAAAAAGTTGGATATGCCCCACAACTTTTTGTTGCTCTTTAACTGCCACTATTATCCCACCTTGTGGGGTCGGCCAGGGGAAGCTTGGTCCAGGTATTTCACGAAACGGCCTGGCCAGGCCTGATGTTCACCTCATTAGGGTAGGAATTTGGAATTTGGCCATGGTGCCGGCGATACTCGCCTGCTCTTTGCGAAGGGCACCATGGGATCTTTAACACCCACCAACCCATGCTGGCAGACCAGACTCCCGGTTGAACATCCATCCGAGTAACGCGTCTCCGACACATTGTTGAATCACCCTGCCTGTGAAACTCTGAACTGACAGTTTATATCTGGGTCGGGATTCAATCCCAGGCTTGAAAGCTTAGAGGCGAGTGTGCGTACCTCTCGGCCATCCTGTCAGCCCATATTCCACACAACTTTCTTGAACATTAATACATTGTAAAACACATGAAAATTAAGCAACATTTACCTACAGGTGTACCTTTTTTTTTTGGATACATAATCGAGGCTCGTGTAAGAGCTAACACATTGAACATGAAAACATGCACAGACACATAAAACATGCAATGAAGGGAGCGGGAGACGAGGGGGAAATAGGGAAGTACACGCACAACAACAGAAGAGGACAGGGACATCGGTAGATCTGTGGAAGGGAAGGGTTGGGGGAGGAGATAGGGATACACGGTATAAAGCAAATGAACACTACTAGGAATTTCAGGAAAGAAGTTGGGGGTTGAAAAGTGGATCTGGGGTGAAATTAACGGAGGTCGAAAAGATCAAGGTTTTGGATGGGGGAAGATTAGAGATGGTGGTGAACAGCTGTTTTAAAGACCTGGAGGGAGGAGAGGGATTGAAGAGAGTGAGGGAGTTTATTCCGGAGGTGGGAGAAAAGAGGAATGAAAGAGTGAAGGTGAGCAGAGAGTCTTGATTTTGGCAGTTTCACCAGAAGAGGGTTGCTCGCAGATCTTGTGCGTCCTGCAGGAATATTTGGGGGACAGAGCACAGACAGAAAGAACATGGAGAGCAAGGCCGGAGAGGAGTCGGTAGAAGACAGAAAGACAGTTTACGTTTTGTATCCCACTGATAAAGTCGTATCTAGTTCCAGACCTGAACCAAAATCTAATCAGCTTGTTGTCACCTAACCAATTTATGCACCTAGTTTTGTCAGAACTCATCCATAACTTTTTGAGACATCCTGCTATATGTTGGTTTTAGCCCTGTCACTCAATGGTGAAGAATCACTTCAAAAATTAAATAATTCTCATATCCAAATCCATATTCAGATCTTCACAAAAATCTAATCGATTCGTCCTTGTCACATACCCAACATGTCCACCTAGTTTCGTCCAAATCCATCCATAACTTGATATTTTGTTCACAAACAGACAGACAGGGGTGAAAACATAACCTCCATCCACCTCTACAAGAAGGGGAAACTGGAAAATTGGAAGGAAGAAGGATTGGGGTGGTATTAATGAGGGTAGAAAAGATCATTTAGGATTGGGGACAATCCAAGATGGTGGTGAACAGCTGTCTTGAAGACCTGGAGGGAAGAATGAGATTGAAGAGGATGTGGATGTTGATTCCACAAGCGGGGGGGGGGGGGGGGGGGGGGGAGGAAGAGGAACAAATGAGTGGACGTGAGCAATGATCCTGGATTTAGGTCGTTTCACCAGAAGGGCGTTGATGATGGACCATGTGAGCCCTGCAGAATCCTGGGGAGGGGGGGAATGGAAAGAGGTCGAAAAGGGGGGGGGGAATGGAAAGAGGGGGGGGAATGGAAAGAGCAGAGGGTGCAAGACCAGAAAGGAGACGGAAGACGACAGAGACCACTGACCTGTCGGCAATGTCGAAGTGATAGATCCATTGACTCAGCTTCAGCGCTGGAGATTCCAATGATCTTGAAGACCTTGTTTTCCACAAGGAGATCAGTACTCCATCAAGCTGAGGATGATGGCCTTGCAGGTGGATGGGAGTTCAGGTGTACCAAGGAAGGTCTTCATACGGCGGAGGATGTCCAGTTGGCTGCTAGCTTTGGAGGCCAACTTTGAAATGTGGTTTTCCCAAGAAAGAACATGGCTGAGAGTGAGACCCAGAAGTTTAAATGATTGAACTTCCTCAAGATGATTGTTAAGAAAGTATATTGGAGAAATTCTATAAAGGTTAAATATAAAAGAGAAATTCTCGCAAACCATGAACTTGAATACATTACTCTATCCTGTCTTTTTATAAACAAGAAATTCCTTTCAAATTTGAATAACATTCCTAAAACAGGAATGCAATACATCTCATAACTCATATGGCACTTTAATATGAATATCCTTAACTTGTGCACATCATTCATGTTTTAACCTTAGAATCCCAACAAGTTTTACTCCGAAGACGTTTTGATTACCGCCGTGCTGACGGTGCAGCCAACCAAAAGCGCCAAGTTGCGGAGCTCTTTCCTGGTTTCTCCGCCCTTGCCAGCTACCTCTGCCGAAGTGGCACCGCTATTTCCACCATCTCAGGAGCAAGCACTCGAGAACAATTCAAGCATTCAATCACATTGTGCACCGACACCAGGCTCTGCTGGACAGTTCCATTCATGTCCCTTCTACTTGCCAAACACAATTGAAAATGGAGATTGTGTCACCTTAACAGGGAATGACAGTGCTGCAGCAGATACCACGGTTGGTCAAATTGAATTTTGGATACCATTTCTAGACTATGTTTATGTAATTGGTTCTATTTGAGCATGGTATATTTTTTGTCACATGACAGCAATTATTCTTGAAATCATGTGGTTTATTTATTGTTCGGTTGGGATGTTTAGTTTCTTAGTAACTTCTGGTATCAAGAAATGACAATATTTCCTCCTTTCACCATCCCACAGCCCACACAAGACTGCTCTAATGAATCCATCCCTGATATTGCCATGGCAGCTTCTTCACTTGGCTGTATTCTTGCAGGAGACAAGCTATCCGCGAGTTCTCTAAGGTCAAACTGTTGCTCTGGAAATGCCCCACTTCACACACATAAACAAAATGCCTTCAGTCTCAACATGAAGCCATATTTTGGAGAGGTTATTGAGGAACGGTCAGGATTCGTCTCGCGGAGCATCCAGGTAAAGCCAAGCCGCAGTACCTTGTACGAAACCAAGGACCAGTTGTCACGTGGACTCGGCCTTTGCAAAACTTGTCCTGGTAGCAAGAGGCACACCGTGGAGATGTGTGGTCATCTTCCAGCTGTGGACATACTAGCCACATCACGGAATAGGCTTCCGGAGAGCCAGACAGACCTGCTGCTCGGACATGTCCTGGGGCCAACAGACCGTGTGTCAGGTAGCCCATCAATCGAAAGCTCTTTGGAGGAGATCCAAACACTTTTAGAGAGAAGCCATATCTTTGGATCCACCCAGGTTGATGGAGCGGCAATTAGAATGCTGGAACCTTCTTTCAAGAAGTCTGCCCTCTAATGGGTTTATTAGAACACTACGTTTCTTTGCACAATGAAAGACTATTCACAGGCCTGTCCGTTTATGAAGCGCTTTCAATGACTAGAGATATAATGACCACACTGATGTATTATTGCTCCCTCCAGCTTTGCAAGTTATCCCGGAACCCGTATTTTCCAACAGGTACAGCATCCCAAAACTCTGCTAGCAAATTGAACAAGTGCACGCACACACACACACACACACACACACACACACACACACACACACACACACACACACACACACACACACACACACACACACACACACACACACACACACACACCTCTATTTTCTCATATTTATCAAGTCGTGAAAGTTTTGCAGTATTTTAGAAGTGCCTCTTCTCTACAGTCTTGCTTTAAAAACATTCTTCGCCGAGAGGATTGAGGAGTGTTGTACGTTGAACTCATGGTTTTAGCTTTAGGCTATTTATGTGTCTGTGTACTTTACTTGGCTATGCACGAATGTATCAGGAAGTGTTTTTGTTATGCCAGTTGAAGACTCCTCTGAAACACCTGCATGTAGGTGCGATGTTCTTGCTTCAAGTCTATTTTTGTATACCAGTTGCATTGCTTAATGCTGGAAAGAATGATGAGAAACCATTTTCATAGGAAATGGATTTTATTTTTTAAATAGTTTGTGCACTTGTTTTTATGAACACATTTATACACACACACACACACACACACACATACACACACACACAATTGCTGGAACTGCAAAGTGAAAACTCAATGCTTCATTAAAGAGCTGTCTGAAATTACTGAGAGCTTCTCAAAAGGCATGTAAAAAGCATTGGCCTAACAAGAGATATCTAAACATCCACTGCACTGCAAATTATTTTATCAAAAAAAGAAGAAAAAAAGAAAACTTAGTCAATCCCTCGGCTGATTAAATTTGGCAGGCAAAAACGGGTGATTACGCTGATAGACGATTGGGTAGCGGTTTGCCCGGCTCATCTGCATTAGCCAGACTACGCTCTGTTGGACTACTCGGTGTCATGGAGCCGTATGACTGGTGACTGGGAGATGGTACTGGTGTCAGGGTCAGCATAGGCTCTCTCAGCACACCAGCTACAAATACCTGCAGAAAGCACCATATGTACGTGGTAACTTAAAATCACATTGAAGTAGGCAACAGCACGCTTATATTATGGCCTCCTCATCCACACAAACTCACTGGAGTAGAGCAAAGACCATGAGAGCTCCTCTCAATCACTTCTTCACATGACTGCTGGCAATTCTGCAAAGAAAGAGGACGATTAACCCAGTAAAGTGATGGCTATTTAGCCCATCGTGCCATGCGTATCTCACCATATCCACCTTAACTTGTATTTCTTAAACAGAGGTTGGATAATTTTGACATCTTACAATTGTGAAGTATTTTAAAGCATCGCCATCGAGACAGGCCGTTGGCCGGATATGTAACTTGGTATGCTTTAATTTGGTCATCGATCCAGCCACCCCCATCACACTCGCCCCTCCTCTCTCCCCGTCCCACAACCTATCCCCGTGCCCACCTCCCACACTCCCCCAATATGAATCACTTGAGGAACATTTGTAGACTTTGCTATTTGGTTTTGAATGTGACAATGTTTTAAAGATTGCAGGAATATTTAATATCCCATTGCTACAACTATCCTCATGAATAATACCGAAGACTACATAAAATATATTGATGAAATGTTCATGATATTACATACAGCTTGTTACACAGAAATAGCATGTCAACTGCAGCTTAATTTTAGACTTTCAATCGATACAATGGGAGTGAGGGCTGGAGAGGTGCCGCTGACAGGATCCAGCTTGGTTGGGGTGTAGAATAGAGGGTCATTCAGGTACTGGTAATTACAGTCAAGTTAGTAAGGAAGTTTAATGATGAAAAGTTATCAGTAGTTTTGATAATACTATCCTGTGGACCAAAAGGATGATCTGAAAATAGTTTCCTTTTGTTGTTGGAAAAGTTGTCTAAAGCTTTAATTGCAGTTCCAAAGCTTCACAAGCGGCTGTGGTAAGATCCAGGTCCAGGCCATGGGGAAAGACTTTTGGCACACATGAAAAGGTCTCTCCAGTGCATCAAAGTGGCTGGGCAGTGGGCAGTTGTTCTGGGGGGGGGGGGGGGGGGATTTAGTCAGTTCTGTATCTGGAGTATGCTCCCCCTCCATCTCTTCCCTTTCCCTCACTTCAAATGGCACCACAGCTGAGTCTGCTTGCGAGAAGGCTGAATGCCTCAATTCTGTGTTTATTTCCAAATCTTCCCAAGCCCTCACTCTGTACCCACCATACCCTTCCATTCACAAATCCTCCTAGAATGTGTCTTTTGCACTTAGGATGGTGGAGGGGGTTCTGGCAACCCTCCACTTTAATTTTGCAACTGGAGTGGACGGCATCAGCTAATGTGTCCTAAAAAAAACCTGCTCTGCTGCTCTTGTACATCCTCTCTCTGCCCTTTTCTCTATGGCATTTGTTGGAAATTGGCCAGCATTCCAAAAAAGGTGCAAAACCTAATCCACTTGATAGGACCGATAAGCTTATTTCCAATAATCAGCAAGGCCATGGAATCCATCATCACAGTTAATATGAAATCCTTCCTTATCTCCAACAACCTCATCTCAGATCATCAGTTTGGTTTCAGACCAGGCCACTCCACCTTGGATATGTTGCTCCTTGTCACCCAACAATGTATGGAGGCTCTCAATATCAGACATGATCACAGCCATCTCTCTAGATATATCTCGAGCTTTCGATGCAGTCTATGGCATCCAAAGCCAACTCCACACATGCCTTACTGACCTCTACTCTCAGAGCCAACATGTGGCTCTCAACAAAATCCTTTTATCTCCTCTCCCTGTCAAGGCAGGAGTGCCCCAAGACAGTTTTCTGGGACAATCCTATTCCTGATTTTCATCAATGATCTCTCTGACTCTGGAAAATCCTCTATTTGCTGATGACTCCACCATCTGCCGTAACATCCTTCAGACAGGCAGGGTGCAGCGTCTTCCCTTTCTTCAGACAACAACAGGCATTTTAAGGCCATTTTCCCTGCTAGAGCGGGGGTTAGCCTTGCGGTCCGGTCCCCATGACAATCTTCTCCATTTTCTTCTCTAATCCTTCTTCCTTTCTTCAGACCTTGATAAAAAGAAAAATCACATGCTGGTGAAACACTCTGAATATGTCTTTCAATCCTGACAAATCACACTCTCACTATCTCTCTCCGAAAAGACCATCTGCAAACACTCCTATCTACTTTCTTAATAATCCTCTTGAATAAGTTGAGTTACTCAAACTGCTGGGTTTCCCTGTCAGCCACAATCTTTCTTGGGCAAACCACATTTCAAAAGTGGCCAAAAAATAAATAAACAGTCGCCGACTGGGCATCCATCATAAAGTCCTTCCTTGGCAACACTGAACTCCTCGACAACTACAAGGCTTTCGTCCCCAGCTTCATGGAGCACTGATTTCCCCTCTGTGCTGGCTGCCCTGCCTCATACCTTGCTCTGTCTGACACCATACAAACCAAGGCCTTTACGATCATTGAAATCTCCTGCGATGAAGTTCAGTCTTTGGGCCTATCATATTCCGATCACAGACAGGTAGTCTCTGCTAAATCCACCACTTGCATCCTCACTTATTGCTCATTCCTCCCCACACCCATTATTTGTCCAAGTCTCCCTCTATTTTATCCTTCAACACTGCGGTTGGTGCTTACCCTCCTCCCCACCCTCTCTTCCTTTTATGTTATGTTGCATCCCGATCCATTCGGTCTGGTCCTCACTCTTCCACAGGCCTTGACTGGGTGATTGAGAATTTTTCTTTTTATCTGTCCTTTTTTTCTCTGGCGAGTTGTAGTTATGGTCATCGTGACAGTGGTAAACTATCTTAGAGGGACTAAAAATACGAATTTCCCAGCGTTGTGAACATTTCTCTCTGATGCTTCTCCAAGATGCGGAAAACTTTTTCACCTCAAGATTGCTCGGCAAGCCCTGAAGGCTTTTCTGATCCCCAAGATGTGCATCATGCAGTAGCAGAAGTGCAGGTACGAAACTGGAACCTGCTACTCAGCCAGAGTATCGAAGACAGTGATGGCCAAGCCAGTTGGTTTAATAGAATAGAAGAAAGAAGAAGAACCACCTTTAGAGGCCATTTTTCCCCGCAGAGCAGGAGTTGGCCTTTTTCGGGCACCATGGTCCCCTTTTTGAAGCAATGTTTTACGGCCGGATGCCCTTCCTGCCACCAACCCTGTTAGTCGACTCTTGCAACACACAGGGAATTACCAGTGAACTGGTACTCAATTTGCCGACCTCGGAAGGATGACAGGCTGAGTCAACCCCCCTGGTGTTAATTCAGCGATCGACCGGGATTCGAACCCAGGATCCTAGGATCCCAAGCCGGCACCCTAACCACTAAGCCAACACCAGGCTTAGTTGGTTTAATAGAATGTATAAAAAAAAAACAACAACTTAAAATTAGGGAGGGTTGGCACTAAAGTTCAGCCCACCATCAATAATTTCAGGCCACCAAAAAAGGAATTGCACATGAAAAAGACAGGGCAGCCGGTCTGGTATGCATGCTATCTCTCTGGGTATAGTTTCAGAAGAAATTCACATTTTGGGTTGGGTAGGACCACAATGGACTACCATGTGAAAATTTGGCCACAAGTGAATGGTAATAGAAGAGACGGGGATAGCCAGCTTAACATCTGTTCGTCAGATTATATCATGAATAGAAACCAGATGATACACTTCTTAAAACAGTATATTACCACTGAGCTATCCTGGGGGAAAAAAAACTCAGATGCATTGCTTCCTGGTGCGGCACCAACTTTCGGTTATGATAGAATCCATCAACGATCACACCGAACTTAGAAAATTAAAGAGTGAGCACTTCAGACAGAGCGGTACTGCCATTCCAGGCATCTACAGTTCATCTTATTTGGTGAGCAAGAGGCATTGGGCATAGTGAGCTGTAGCCATTTGTCACAATGTTCCATTTTACCTCGTGCCTGGGACTTAAAGTGTGGCAGCATCGGCAGAAGGTCCACACGATGAAAGCAAGGCTGCACACGACAAGAGATACCAATATGAACATGGTCGGGGGCTGCTGATAACCTGCCGCAGAAGAGGTAGATGACAAAGCTTGGTAAGCTGGAGGGGATAAACAATGGCAGGTGTGACTTAGTGGGTTTGAAAAGCGTTGGAAGGAAGGAGGTGTACATGACCCACCAAGCCGTAGCACGGAGAAAAACAACAGCCAGAGCATGCAGAGGAGCGGGGCAATGAGTAGCTGCCGCACAGCAGTCACATGCACACTTGGCTCCATCCTCTCAGTTGTATATGCATAGTACAGGTTGTACCGGTCCACGAGGTGTTTCAGAGCCACGTATATTGTACCTGCACCATGAAAGCCATGACATCTGGTCAATTCCAAAGACAAGTCGTTTGTGCAAAGAGTCTGATGTTATGTTGTGTACATCAGTTGATATTTTCACAGTTAACGTTGGCATGCAAGCACAGGATGGGCTCAAAAGGTATTTTGGTCTCTTTCCTCACCGAAAGGGATGATGACAGGACACACAACACTGTACGCAATGGTCACGGTCACAATACATATCATCCAAGCGTACTCAACGCCATATGGAAACTCGTAAGCCTGATGCTGTGTGTACAGAAAAGCAGGATCTGAATGATAACCAAGTTTAGGCATTTTGTAACATTTCAGCAATAAAGAAGCTTTCAAAGTTCATCACACCTGTCTGTACGGGTAGGTATTATTGACATCTTCAGTTACATTTTTTGGCAATTGTACGAGCACATTAAGCTGATGTGTTTTGTGCTCCATTTATTCGAAAAGTTAGTCTTCCTTAGACTATAACCTTTCTTCTTAACATGACAAGGCATAGGAAATGTAACTTCGTATTCCAAATACTGCATAGAAAGCGTGAAAAAAAAGAGAAATGTAAGAATCGATGAGAAAATGCAAACAAAATCTCTGACAATGAAGCACTTCCTATTTACTGTCCCAAAGTGGCAGGAATTTGTTCAGGTTGGCGATGACAACTCACTTATTCTTCACAAAAGACTCTCAGATATTTATCTTCCGTCAACGCACCTACAGGTGACAGACTGTCAACCGGATTAACGTCGTTCTTATGGACGATACACGTATTGATGTCTCGCCCCACATACAAATATACCAGTGACAGTTGCTGTGTTGAGATCCAGACGAAACAGCTCGGAGGCCAGAATGGACAAAACAGTACGGATGTACTCAGGCCACAACAGTGAAGGCCTTTAAGACTCTTTCAGATCAACACTGGAAATGCAGGCACATCAGTTTGTGCTGCTCTTATCAAAATATGAATTTCGCAAAGAATGGAAAATCTACAAGATCGATCATCCCCTGCTTCAGTGTATATTTCCGTATGACAAACAAACCACCAACACAAGAAATAGATACACAAACGAACAAATTCAACTGACTTTCAACAGCTGCAGTTGAGTCATTGAGATGGATTCAGAAACTTTTGACAAATTTGGGACCAGACTCAGGTGGCACAATTAATGGTTGGAGCCTCTAAATCTGGGAGGTCAGTGGTTTGGTACAAACCCAAATACCAAAGACCCCAAAAATAGCACGTACTGCTTCATTGCTTGATGCTCAGCATTTAAAGGATAGAACACGAAAAAATCCCCGTAAGTTGGCATCGATGGAGAGGAGGAAATTCATCCTCGACTGCCCTGCTGAGTGCAGTGAGAAAAGCGGTCAAAGATGACGTCACTGGTACCCAATGCTCTGGGAACTGCCATCACTTCCCCCAATCTCAGCGACTGTGTTTATGTGAAAGTCAAGTCTGGTGTTGTCTCGTATGTGTGCACAATGTCTCAGTTCCTCCATGACCCTTGCAGCCTATAAATAAATAAATATACTTTTTTTAATGCAGTCATAAACCAAAAGGGCCGTGTTGAAAAGAAAATGTGAAAAATCTTTTAAAAAATTGCTGAACAGAAACATTTAGATGGAGGAACCAAGTTTGAAGCGTCATTGCCAGATGCTTTGGCATGTGGTGACTGCAAACCGAGTCTACCATACATATCAAAGGTCAGTGAACAGCCTAACTATTTGGACAATTGGACAAAACCAAACACAGTTCGGCCCAATGACGAAATGCTGTTTGTCTTGTCAAATTAATCATATAGTATTCATCTTGATGAGACTGTTGTGCATAGTGCTAAGTAATCTTTGCATATGCACGTGAATGCAGAACGAGTGGACATTCGAGATGCTCATTTCAAAAGGATAGATCCTCATGATGCAGCCTGAGTTCTATCGTTTTAAGCATAATGATCCCAAATTATAATTAATCACTTAATCTTTACGTCATTTTGCATAACTGCACCAAGTTTAAATTAGATCCCTTAATTTGTTCACACGTTAGACATATTACAGACTTTGACCTTTGACCTCTTGACCCCAAAATCAAATAAGTTCATCTTTGCGTCATAATACATCCGTGTACAAACTTTGGTCAGAATCCCATCACTGGTTCACAAGTTATCGCGGCAACAGCATTTTCACCGAACATGACCTTTGGCATTTGACCTCGTGACCCCAAATTCTAATCAGTTCATCTTTACCTCATTATACTTACCCGTACCAAGTTTGACTAAAATCCCTTCAGCCGTTCTCAAGTTATCACGGACGGACGGACAGCCGGATGGACAACCTGAAAACGTAATGCCTCCGGCGACTTTGTCGGCGGAGGCATAAAAATCCCATCATCAAAGTACAAGCACCTTCCTTACATTGACCAAAATAAGGGCAAATAAATCCACAAATTCAAATATAAACAGAGCTAACAGGGATGCGAATGGTCAGTTGCAGACTTCACCTGGTGTTTTATTCGAGCAATAATTGCAGTTAAAAATAGACATTGGCAATCTTACTATAATTCACCAAATGTCTGTCCGTCCGTCCGATCCCAGGTACAGCAAAAACGGCTTAACCGATCGCAACGACATTTTGGGTGGGTAATCCTGGGACCCCCAGGAGTAAAATAGTCTATATTGTTTTTCCAAACACGATGGAATAATATTTACCGATATGAACTGTGATTTGGGTTTTATTGAAATTCTACAAATACTGTTTAGATTTTGATTATTTGCGTCTGATATGATTTAACGGATGTTCATATAAACCGTTGAAAATTTTTTTTTAAAGGCTTCAATTTCTGATATTTTGCCTTTTCATTTGGGCCTCCCAATTGAAGCCCCGCCCTTAGGGCGGGTACCCTTGCTAGTATTGTAAAACCATGCGACGATTGGAGGCAAATAAATTTTGTTCAAATGTTATCCGAGCTAAAATAAAATTTGAGGTCAAAAGGTCAAAGGTCAACTCAAGGTGAAATTTAAACATTACAGTACGTTGTTGGGTTCTAGAGAGATTTATTACATGGATAGATCATCGTTTCAACGTCAGGCCTGGCAGGATAGCATAGAGGTATGCACACTCGGCTTTGAGTGGTCCAGCATAGGTTTGAATCTCGACCCAGCTATAAACTGCCATCCTGGTGTTGCTCAGGCAGGACGAGGCATCACTATGTATCCATCAGAAGGACGTTAAGCTGAAGGACCCATCTGCCAGCACTGGTTGTGGACGTTTAAGAACCCTCGAGGTCTTTCTCAAACAGTTGGTTTGTTATCGTAGACACCTTCGCCAAATTGCTGCCACCTTCGGTCAAACATCAGGCTCAGCCAGCCGATTCGTGAAAGACTTAGGCCAAAATCGTTCCCAAGCCAACCTCAAAGAAAGTGGGTATAATTGGGGTGTGGTAGTAATAGTAGTTGATGTATTTATATTTTATTGTCCGCTTTGCGAGATGATTTTTTTCACCGAGATATTTGAAAAAATACATTTTGCGGAGCACGATACATGCAAAATCCGCCCCCCCCCCCCCCCCCCAAAAAAAGTTTTCCATCGATACAGCAAATTGTCCATTTCATGAAGATTAAAATTTACGATCTTGATCAAAGCTTGACCCATCAGTCAATAGAATGAAAAGTGACGATTTTTCAGATGAAAAATGATTTTAGAAGTTTTACCTAGAGTTGACCTTTGACCTTTTGACCTCAAATAGTTGGTTTTCCTATTTAATGACAATGTGGAAATGCTGTTCAATTTCCAAGTCAATTGGATGAAAATTGACGGTTTTTTTCAGATGAAAATTGATGATTTTTTAAATTTCACCTTGAGTTGACCTTTGACCTTTTGACCTCAAAAACTTCATTTCCCAATTTAGTGACTTGATAAACAAATGTTATTCAATTTTCAAGTCAATCGGATTTAAAATGGCGGTTTTAGAAATTTTACCTCCAGATGACCTTTGACCTCAAAATCAATAGACTTCTCAATTGGGACGACCTATACAACGTGGTGAAGTTTCGTGACGATTGGTTTAGAATTGTGACCTGTAGGCCTGTGACAGACAGACGGAACCACAAACGCAACCGACCAATATACGTGAAAAATCTTCGATCTTGCAAGTAACAAACAACTTACCCGTCGCACTTCATGCCGCTCTGCCGCTGATCGGGCCAAGCACATCTCGAGCGCAAAGTAAAATAGATCAGGTAAGCGCAGCAGTGCCAATGATGTGCCAATGAAGGCAGCCGTGATGACGTAGTTGACGAAAAAAGCTCCATTGTCCGGGAGGAACACACATCTGCAGATCAATGGCAGGGTATGTGCATACAAAATCAAACATTCGTACAATAAATTGATGTTTGCATTTCATTAAACATTTTTCGAAAAGTGAATGCATTCATCAATTGCAACAGCATCTGATATTCTCACCATCGAAACAGACGTCTTAATAATTAATGAACAAAGGACACATGGCAATGGTTACAACAACCCGTTCTGTATGACTGTATTGTGGAATATTTCCCAAATAAACCTCCAAAACACCCTCACCTCAATTTCGCGTGTCCCTTGGATGGTTGATACAACTTGTGTTTTGAGCTTTTCGAAAAATTCCGCAGCCACTGCTATAAACTGGCGTCCTGGTGTTTTGCATGCAATACGATACATCAATGGGTGCTCCGTCCGTCAGGACATTACAACCAGATGTCCCTTCTACCAGCATTAGTTAGTGGATATTATAGATCCCACTGCATCTTTCATGAAGAGGCGGCGAGAAAAAAAGCCTTGGCCAAATTCCAAGTTCATGGCCAAATGCAAAGGGCCACTGCATCAGCAGCACCATTTGAGAAAAGAAAGAATTATGCAAGATATTATTTATTTAATGAGTAGAACTATCACCAAGGTAATTGGCCTGTAGTAGATCGGTTTTAGCACCGTTATTGTGTATTGGAGCGATGTTGGCCGTCTTTCCAGCAGATGGATAATACCCTTAATATTATACCCTGAATATAATTAGATTTGGGTATAATATTATACCCAAAATACCCTGAAGACCCAAAATACCCTGAAGACCCAAGAGAACCAAAAGCCACCGAATACCCAAAAGACCCCGATGACCCTTAAAGACCCAATGGACCTGAGGTTTTGGATGCTCCAAAAGTACAACCTTAGGGAAGGATAACTCAGAGTAGAAAAGAAAAACGAGATCCATTTTTAACAGAGGATATTACACATCAGATGCAGACTTCACTCGGCACCACCAGGACTTTCAGGGAGGAAACTGATTGGAGAGTTTATCCTCAAGTTTCGCCATATGTTTTCCGACTCGCATGAGGATGGAGACATGTTTTGTGCCATTGCCCTTGGTTTGTTCAGTCTTCCACGGACGAGAACAAACATGAATCGTTTGATAACAACTGCCTTGCTGCAAGATTCACTGTACCAGGGTATACACGATCCAGGATATAATAGCTGCGGATGAGAGAATAATCCTGAGAGATGTAAGCATTTGTGTCAGCCATGCCATCCCAGGTGGAGTGAATATCAAATGCAGGTGCAGAGACCTTTTACGGAAGACAAAACCTTTTACGAGGGGTGAATTCCAGTCCTTGGCAATTGGCCTGAGTAAATTAAACAGGCGAACCGGCTCCATTAATCTTAAGACGATCAGAGAAATACAGAAGAGGCTTCACTTCATTAGTTTCCATATACGAGGAAAGAAAGCATCCTTACGTCTGGTTATTAAGACAGGCCATGAAACCACTTAATGGTATCATCGCTCTGGAGCCGTGGTTCCCAACCTGGGGGGCATGGCCCCCTGGGGGGCCATGGTGTATTTATCGGGGGGCCATGGGGTAATTTGCCGGAGGCAATGCAAGATGAATTCCTGGATCACCAAAACGATTCATTTGCCAAAGACACATTCGAGGAGAAGAGCTGGACAGAGTTTTGGGTGGGAATGGGTCGCTACCCTAATATCAGCCAGATAGCTATTCGGGGTGCTTCTGCCATTCTCGTCTACCTATCTCTGCGAAGCGGGGTTTTCCACGCTGTTTAATATCAAATCTAAACAGCGTAATCTGCTCCACGTGGAAGATGACCTCCGCTGTGCCCTGACTGACTCAACCACGCATACCCCAATTGGTAGCTAAAATGCAATTTCAGCCATCCCACTGAGTTTTAAATTCACTTTTACGGCGCATGCACCACGTCCCTAGTTTTGATTACCTGAGTTGTTGTCGAATTGAGTTTCTTTTTGTGAGATAACACACTGCGTTAAATACAGACACAACAGAGGTTTTTAGTTTTCACATATTCTTGACTTGGAACCTTTTCATACTGTTTTCTTGTGTGACAGTTCTATTTTATGCTGTCCATAGTGTTGCTACTGATAATATTAAAATCTCATATCAAACATGCATCATTCGAGCGACGCTGCTTTGTTTGCTTCTTCCAAAATCGATGTAGTAAGGAACAGAAAAAAAACTATGGAACTAAATGTTCATGTTGGCTACTTGGAAATCCTCATTTTCTGTGTAATAATTTACCAATTCTCATACAAACAAAATAGCCAATTAAAGGAAAAAAACACCTCTCAGAATGCACCACGGAGCATCTAGAAATCAAAATTTTCTGGGGGGCATGCCCCCCTAGCCTGCTTACACGCGCTCCGCCACTCAACCCTCGCGAAAGGGAGGGGGGGGGTGCTGGGGAAGTGCTCTTATGGCCCAGGGGGCCATAACACAAAAAAGGTTGGGAACCCCTGCTCTAGAGTCTAGAGTAAAGCAGGTCAAGTCAGAGCAAGTTTATCCAATGATGCATTGTGTGTTTGGAACAAATACAATCCAATGGAAAGACGAGGTGCTATGTGGCACCTCCTTAAAGCCGCTGTCACACCTTGACGTTTTAGCCAGCGTATGCCGACGTATGAAAAATTTGGCTATGTTAAGAGCACGCTGAAGCACGCTGGCATACGTCGTAGTATGCCGAGCTCGTCGACAAATTTTGTGCATGCACAAAATTTGTCGACGTATGCCAGCGTATGACACACACCAGCACTCAATTTTGATACGTCGGCATACGCTGGCTAAATCGTCAAGGTGTGACAGGGGCTTTAGCTAGGAGAGTTGTGTTCAGAACAAAATGAATATTAATGGAGAAAGATCCATAGATTTGTGGGATATTAAATAAATGGCCAAATGCTGTGCCAAGCAGCTCAGATTTGAAAATCCTCCTTCTCATGAAATATTTATCTTATGTTGTAATGTAGAAAGGGGAAGTCCATAGCTAGATCACATGAAGACATTCGACTTACTCCTGTATTAGGGATTTGTCAGGGATAAGTCATACGTAATATGTGCACTGAGGGGGGCAGTGACCGTCCTTTATAGAGCAGAATAGGCTAATGTTGTATCGTCTAAAACCTCCTGCATAGGTGAGGCCAGGTAGAGGACACATGGGCACAAAGGCACCAGAGAGTGCTTCATGCATTGTTGTGGAGACAAATCCGCCAATTTGGGTGGAAGACTGTAGGCTACGGCAGCAAAGTAAACTGTGGGGCCTTGTGGAGGAGTGGAACACTTTTACAAAGGGGCCTCCTTCCATTATTGAGAAAGATCATGGTGGGATAGTCTGGAAAATAGCACCACCCACAGGCAACAGGCAGTCATTGAATTGGAACAGCTGCATGCTGGGAAGGTGGTCTCGTAGGTGGTAAAAACCATGTCCACGCATGCACTCAATAGTTGGTCTTTTCGACAGATGAGATCGACATTCTCTCTTTCTCTCTCCCCGATTCATCGCTCCCAAGTTGGACCTTGAGTGGAGACACGAATGCCACTTCATCGCCCTTCCTCATCGCCATCCTCTCACATCCTGCCCCATACTACACTTCCAGCACATTGTCATACCAACCTGCATGACTACGGTCTTCCTGCACCAAAAACCAGATTGTACTTGCAAAAATCCTCACCTGCCTGCTTGTATCTGGTTGAATCCGGTATTGTCGGTACCATTAGCGAGGGTTATTTCATTTCTTGGAAATAGTTTTGTGCGCTTTCATATTTGTTTGTCCTTTGATCGCCCAGTTTGTCCTATTTATTTATTATGACCATCTTGTCTCCCTTCCCCGTATATTTTTTAAAAATAAGAAACATCTTCCCACCTTTTGCCTTCCCGCAAGCGGGCAACCGCCACTCTCAACTTCATTTGAACGATCCTTGGGGAATTGTAACATGTAATTCTGAACGCAGTGTAGTGAAAATTCAAATATCATTCGGTCTTTACTGAGGTCTTTATATTAGACCTTTGCTGCAGAGCATTTGTGTTGGCTGTGATTCTGACATGACAATATTCATCATTCACAAAGGAGTACTACATTTCCTTTTTATTTTCCACCAGTAACTTCTATTATGGGTCTTTTTTCTTCAGCTCACAGCATTCCATGATATATTTGACAAGATAATGTGCTGCAAGTATCTGCTGGAAAGGCCGTAGTATTTCCTCTTTAGTCTGCTCAATCTCACTCTTCCCTCAAGAGCTTCGTTGACAGTACATCACCAACTCACACCTTGGGTCACCCTCTATCTACACATACCAGTGATAGGTTCTGACTTCATTAACCCCTGCCCTTGTCCCCACATTCTATCTTTGCAAGTTGCTGTTGCCCTTTCCTTTCCTCTCCTCCTCCTCCCTCTTCCTCTTCCTCTCCCACCCTGCTTACTCCCTCCCCTCCCCCCCCATCCTATTCCCTCCCTCCTCACTCCTCCTCTTCTTCATTCATTCTCCCCCACCCCTACTCTCCTCCCATCCCCATCTCCCATTTCCGCTGTTTGTGAAAATGTGTTGCCTTACAGCTTACATCCTCTTCCATTAAACAAGACTTTGTATAGAAAAACAAAAGGCGATAAGCAGAAAACTTATAATGTAATCAATAATATTTTGGAGAAACAATTATTACAACAATTATTATCTGCTACAGCTGTGACATTTCATTTTGCTTACAAACGATCTTCAAACTCACTCGAAACGGAGGGATCCTTTCTGCAGAACATTATCAAATAACCAGCGGAAGAATAGATCCAAACTGCAGCAGAACAACAAAAAGAACGACAAAATAAAACAAAGGATATTAGAGCAATCAGTACAAATGGCCCCACTTTTTCACACATTAATGGAAGCGATCCTGTTTCACAGGGCAGGGAACCAACTGCACAACTGGCATGGAAAGATCGATTGTAAGCTGGCTCAGCAACTTGCAATACAAAAGGCCATCCACATCATTATGGTGGGTTAAGTAGGTTCTGGCTACACAGAAAATTGTATTGGTTTTGATTTATTTTTTCCTCCAACTCAAGGTTTTCATCCCAAACTATACACATGTGCTTTCTCTTGAGTAAGCGCAAAATGCTGAAAACATTTTACCTGGACAATCCCAACGAGGGGAGAATGAGAACCATAAAAACGAGGAATGTGTATGTTTTGTGCATCATTGCTTCGCCCTCGCAAGACCTAAGGCATACAATGAGGAAAACGTTGGAAAAAGAAAAACGGGAAAACCGAGTTCAGTGCTGTATGACAATGACGTATCAAAACGTTCGTGAAAACGCGTCAGATTTTCGACTTGCCTCGTCCAATGTCCTTCAAAAAATGTGGAGTAATAGACGATGAAGGGCAGCAGGGCAGAGAACAGCCACAGAAGGAATGTGGGAAAAAACTGGCTGATTATTGGGTTCTATGGGAAAAGCGCAGGAGAGGGAAAAAAAGGTAGGAACAAGAGAAATGTAACTTCCAAACTAAAATGCACATAAAATGCGAATCTTTTACATGATAAGTTACAGAGCCTTTGAACTAATCAAAAATGCCCTCAGAGTTGAAAATTAAGAGAGACAGGAAAATGGGAAAACTCCAATCAGGATTCTCAGATTATTATTGGCATCCGACAAGTTGGTTATTGGGATTGTGGGGGTGCAGTCGGAGGTCGTAGCAAGACACCTACATTGAGATCGTCCACCGTTTGTGTCACATTGAACTTGTCCATTGTGTTCACAATGATTGCCGGGGTGGTGAGAAAGAAAAGCAGAAGAACCAGGCACACGTTGATGGCCGAAAAGCGCGTCCACCACAAGCAGCCATGCATGCTCAGGTTTTCCCTGGGAGAAAATGCACCCGGGAAGTCTTCAGCAGACGATTCAAGATGGCTATCATTACCATCGATGTATTAAACAAAAATCACATTTAATGCACATTTCTAGTGGAGGCTCGAGAAAAAGGGACTTTATCAAATTATTCTACATGTGCAAAAACATTTTCGAGGAGAGCAAAAATGCAATAAAATAGATTTATATAAATAAATAAAAATTTTCTGCTGTTCTTCCTGAAGGCAGGATTAGTGCTGCCAAAACATCCACAGAAAAATTACACTAACACTAGGTGGTTTGCCATTGTCTTTCCAGTCATAGGCAGGAATTTGCAATTTGTTGAGGATAACAACAAAACCTCACAAACTAATGTTGGCAGATGGGATGCCCAGTTTAACATGCATCACTGGTGCAACTGAGCTCTAAGATGAAGGGATTTTGATCAAAATAAAAGTCAAGAAAAGCTAAAATTATAATGCAGTGTAGAAGAAGAAAGGGAACTTAAGGAGAACATGAATGACAAGACCCTAAAAACAGAGATTTTTTTTTTTATGTTGGAGGCTCCTGAAGGCAGGATTGTATAGCCCTGACTGTATAGCTATACACGGACACGGAGGGCTATACACGGACTGTATAGCCCTCATCGAGGCCGGGCCTTAAATAAAAGAGAAGAAAAGTGTATGATGAAAGGTGTGATGTTTGTTTACAAGAAAGAGATCGAAGCTAGCCCAGTAGCTTTGGTTTGAGTGAGACCGTAAAGTAAGACCAGTAATCCTGACACGGAGAGTGTAAGATGGTTCCGGGCACCACTTTAATGCTCCTAAGTCAGAACGGTAGTACCACCCTGAGCGGTTGCTGTCTACAACCTACTAACCTAGATAGACAATCAAGTCTTATGTATCATCTAAAAAATTCCCAGGTTTCACCCTTCAATTCAAAATATTTGTGTGTGCACCACATTCATGACGATCAATATGTTTTTATGTCCAAAACGATTACTTAGGGGTAATGAAAGGCTGTGAACGTGAACTTAAAATAACAACAAAATAACACCATAGAGATGATGCAGATATGCTACAGTTGCAATCAACTGGTTTCAGTACCCCATGAAAACCTGATTAATGGAAATGGTACAACGAATAGGATGTTAGTGCATCAAATAAAAGAAATAAATAAAATGCAATTTCTCATTTCACAGTAAAAAGTGAAAAACAAATTTATTTTTCTTGCGGGAAGTAAAAAAAGAAAAACAACCATGAAAGCAATGTTTAGGTTTGGTAATGTGTGATATGCATAACGTTACATTAGAAACCAGAAAAGGTTAGACAGTCTGTCCAAAACTGCTCACAAATAAAGCACAAATCGTTCTTCAGATTTGCATTCAATGGAATCTGCGAAATGGCCAAATGTCTTTATTATATTGTTGGAACCCATCTGTGGATCGGTCCCATCGGCCGATGGGTCTGCGCCATCTGCGGATGTGTTGTTCACCTTGAAGGAATGTGTATGCATCAATGGTGGATGAGTATGTTTATTTGAACCTAAAAATAAGCAATTGATGTCATAAATGTTTATAAAGCAGTCCGTGACATGTGGTTTGTGACCTCGTGACCCTCGCCATCACCTTCATCAGCACCTGCCACTCTCTACCCTGCCACCATTCCCCTCCGCCATTATCAGAAGAACACCTAATGTTTTGTATGAATGTTGAGTATGTTATGTAAAGCTTTACTAAAACTGCCATGTATCTGTTAATTACAAAATGTATTGACAAAATGTATAAATAGATGGGTAGAAATAGATAATAAAACATTTAAAAATCATCTCTGTTAAATTCCTACCACATGTAATTCCAATGACTGTGTACCTGATTGAAGAGCACCATTCTGTCAACACATTCCTTCAAGGTGAACAACACATCCGCAGATGGCGCAGACCCATCGGCCGATGGGTCTGCATTGTCATTTCTCGTGCATCCACAGATGGGTCAGACCCATCGGCCGATGGGACCGATCCACAGATGGGTTCCAACAATATCACTTCCCGTTACCAACAATGCACATGTAAAGCAGAGGTTTGAAATCAAACGGAAAACCAAATACTGCATTGAAATCATCAGAAGGAACCCAAATAAGCAAAGATGGAGTCACCAGGAGAAACCTGGATAGGATGCGCGTTTCAGCTGCTACTCCACTACCCTCAAACCCACTCTGGGGCAGCTAAGTGAGCCTTACAGGAAGTTTTTCTGCAAGAATTCACGATTCCAGATGCATAAAGAAAGAGAGAAACAAAGAAAAGGCAAGAATTAGAATGAATAAAGAGAAATGTGAAAATGTAGACAGAAATGTAAAAGGAACAAAGAGTCAGGAAGAGCCTGAATAGATAGAATTCAGCAGTTACTCCCCAGGTTCAAATTCAGCAATAGGTACAAGCTACCAGAGGTCTGTCAGCGGGGAAGCACAGTCCACACAACATCAGGATATGGCATAAACATCCCAAAAATCCCACAGATCCCGAAAACCTGCAGAGCAAGGCACCTCACAGTTAGCCATAATGACGATTTCTCACCACTTGATGTTCTGTGGGTCAGGGGCTTGGCTCACAAACCATCTCCAGTCCTTCAAAACACTGCTGTTCGACCCCCTGGCTTTACGCCTGCAACAACAGCCTTTGTAGTCTCTCAGCACTCTGAATGGTGAAACAATAACAGAATATATAAGTCAAACTTGATGGACATAAAAAACATTTATCTAAAGAAGTGGAACAATCTCAAAGTTTGTTTAAATTTATGTAATTTGGCTAAATGAAGGTAAATTTTTAACCATTGATAAAATTAATTTTTTTATATATACCAAGACAAGGCTCCCATAAGTGCAAACACATAGAAGATATAATAAAGGGAGTGGGAGACAAGAAGGGGAGAAAGAGGAAACAACAACAGTAGGGAACAGGGACATCGGGAGATCTGTGGAAGGGAGAGGGCTGAGGCGGGGTACACGGGATAAACAAGATGGACACTGCAGGGACTTTCAGGAAAGAAAACGGAATTTGGAGGAGGTGGGTTTAGGGTGGATTAACGAAGGTAGAAAAGATCAAGGTTTTGGATGGAGTAAGATAAGACATGGTGGTGAACAGCTCTTTTGAAAACCTGGAGGCAGGAGAGGGATAGAAGAGGATATGAGAAATTTGTTCCAGAGGTGGGAAAAAAGAGGAATGAAAGAGTGAAGGTAAGCAGAGAATCTTGATTTTGGCAGTTTCACCAGAAGAGGGTTGCAGGCAGATCTTGTGCTTCCTCCAGGAATATTTGGAGGACAGAGCACAGACAGAGCAGGGGGAGCAAGGCCGGAGAGGAGTCGGTAGAAGACAGAAAGCCCACCAACCTACCGGCGATGAGAGAGACAAAGGCCCTCAGAATCAGATTCATCGCGGGAGATTCCAATGATTCTGAAAGCTTTGGTTTCAACAGCGTGAAGCTGAGCTTGGTGTGAGGCAGGAGCACCGGCCCATAGGGGAGAACAGTATTCCATTGAGCTGCAGATGAAAGCCTTGTATGTGGTGAGGAGCTCAGGTGTGCCAAGGAAGGACTTCGCACGACGGAGGATGCCCAGTCGGTGACTGGCTTTGAAGGCCAGATTTGAAATGTGGTTTTCCCAGGAAAGATCATGGCAGATAGTGAGACACAAAAGCTTCAGTGACAGAACTTCTTTAAGATGATTGTTGAGAAAGTAGATGGGAGGGTTTTCCAGAGAAAGTGAGAGTGTGAGATTTTTTAGGATTGAAAGACATGATCAAAGTGTTTGACCATCTTGTGATTTTATCCAGGTCTGCAGAGAGTGAAGATTCTTCTGCTGCCTGACCGCCAATCTGAGTGATGAGAAATGGAGCAGCAGAGAGTGGAATCATCAGCAAAAAAATAGAGGATTTTCCAGAGAGTCGGAGAGATCATTGATGAAGATTAGAAAAAGCACAGAGCCCAGAACACTACCTTGGGGAACTCCAGTCTGAACAGGAAGGGGAGATGAGAGAATTCCATTCAGGGCCACACGTTGACTGCGACCGGTGAGAAGTCTGCAAGCCATGCGTGGAGATTTCCATGGATACCATCGGAGGAGAGTTTGGTGTGCAGAGCAGGGTGCCAGACCGTATCAAAGGCACGTGATATGTCAAGTGAGACAGCTCTGATTTCCTGTTTGGCATTGAGGACCTCCATCCATTGTTGAGACAGAAGAAGCAGCATGTCCAGAGTAGAGTGACCTGGTCTGAATCCAAATTGATGATCGGAGATTGAGCAATTGGAGAAGAGGAAAGATTTGATATCCGAAGCAATGATGAATTCCATGACTTTGCTGATTATTGGGAGCAGGCTGATTGGTCTGTGGTTGCAAGGATCTGTTGTTGCACCTTTTTGTGTAAAGCGGTAATGTTGGCTGATTTCCAAGCTGATGGCAGATGACCTTGGGCAAAAGAGAGGGCGAAGAGAACAGAGAGAGGGCGAGATACAGTGGCAGAGCAGGATTTTAGGACCTGTTGGCTGATGTCATCTGGTCCGGTTGCAGATTCGGAGACAAAGTTTGAGAGTCACAGAGTCCAGGAGCAGCTGGGTATGAGTGGGTAAGGTGGGAACAGAGAGCGATGGGTTTGGGACACAAGATTTTGAAGCAAACAGCATTGTGTTTGCTTCAAAATTGAAGCAAAGAGAGTCTAATGTTCAAAATGAATAAAATTTCCAGAGAAAATATTTCATATTTGCTTAAATGATTACCTATTTCGTTATACAATTAAACGTTTCTCATTGTCTTTGACTCTGTTATACATGTTACACTCAAACACCTCTCAGCCATGTGCTCATCCTGAAAGGACACAAAGGCCATCCCCAGTGGCTTCTGTAGGATGTTCTGTTTCTCCACTTCACATTCATCTGTGAGCTCTTCCTCCAGCTCGCTGTAGTAGGTAATGCCATCCACCTGTCGAATAATGCAAGTACTGAAGAAATTAGAGGCAAGGAGAGTGAGGGGAATGATCAGAGGCGGAGAGCAGGAGCAGGGGAGTGGTGAGAAAGGCAATCATTGCCTGGCCTGAAAGTGCACATCACCTTCCGACAGATCCCGAAGATGTCGAACACACCCAGGCAGCCTTGCGCACGCACCCTCAATGTAAGCGGTCTACCGGTCTTTTTAGCCTGGGCCATGCAGTAGAGCCGCCCTTGCATTGCCTTCCTCCTAAGTCCGTGAATAAGCAGACACTCCACAATGAAAAGGGAAAGTTTTTGGAATCATCGGCAAAGATGAAACCAAAAACAAACACAAGACTATCAAATATCTGCTGCATTTGCATAGCTGGATGCCCCAAACAGCACCAAGTGTAAATGAAGTTGTTTCCAAGGCAGACACGATAATCCTGTGAACCTTACTTTAGCTCGTCGAGTTTAATGAGTCTTCTCACATCGTAGCAAAGCTTCACGTCGGTGAGGATGTAGGAAGGGTATGCCACCCTGCAAGCAAGAAAGGGAGGCAGTACAAACCAAGTACCTACAACACACTCCATCTTGCCCCCACTACCCTAACATCACTGGATCCACATTCATTAGATTCTTTCTGAATACGTTTAGTCCGTGGGCTGAGTAGGGTTTACATGCACCCCCCCCACAACTTAACTTCCCAGGTATGTCCATGTACCCCCCACCCTAGGGGTTAGGAAAACCATGCTAACAGAAAAAAAAAACTCATTCCCAAGGTACCTCCCACGCATATTTTGATGTTACCCCCCCCCCCTGTGTCAGTGATTTCCAAAAATTAGGGGTAGGCGAAATTCAAATGGCCATAACCTTTTACCTCGTCATCCTATGGTTGCATATGACCCCTCAAAATGTTTGTCCTGGGACACTCTTTACAATGATATGTGTTATATGCAAATGAGGTCTAATGAGGTCACCAGAGGTCAAACTATGAGGGAATGAGTTTTTTTCCCTGTTAACATGGTTTTTCCTAATCCCTAGGGTGGGGGGTACATGGACATACCCGGGAAGTTAAGTTGTGGGGGGGGGGGGGGTGCATGTAAACCCTACTCAGCCCACGGACTAGTTACTTTGCATCTTGCCTCCACTACCCTAACATCACTGGGTCTACATTCATTCGATTCATTCTGAATACGCTGCTTTGCATCTTGCCTCCATTACTCAAACATCACTGGGTCCACATTCATTAGATTCATTCTGAAGACGCTACTTTGCATCTTGCCTCCACTACCCTAGCATCACTGGGTCCACACTCATTAGATTCATTCTGAATACATTACTTTGCATCTTGCCTCCACTACCCCAACATCACTGGGTCCACATTCATTAGATTCATTCTGAAGACGCTACTTTGCATCTTGCCTCCACTACCCTAGCATCACTGGGTCCACACTCATTAGATTCATTCTGAATACATTACTTTGCATCTTGCCTCCACTACCCCAACATCACTGGGTCCACATTCATTATATTCATTCTGAATATGCTACTTTGCATCTTGCCTCCACTACTCAAACATCACTGGGTCCACATTCATTATATTCATTCTGAATACGCTACTTTGCATCTTGCCTCCACTACTCAAACATCACTGGGTCCACATTCATTATATTCATTCTGAATACGTTACTTTGCATCTTGCCTCCACTACTCAAACATCACTGGGTCCACATTCATTAGATTCATTCTGAATACGCTGCTTTGCATCTTGCCTCCACTACTCAAACATCACTGGGTCCACATTCATTAGATTCATTCTGAATACGCTGCTTTGCATCTTGCCTCCACTACTCAAACATCACTGGATCCACATTCATTAGATTCATTCTGAAGACGCTACTTTGCATCTTGCCTCCACTACCCTAACATCACTGGGTCCACATTCATTAGATTCATTCTGAATACATTACTTTACAAACTCACCGAAAGTGTTCCATAATCAGATCGCAATTTGTGACATCCCTTGGCAAACCTGTTATAAACAGTGTTTTTCTTACCTGAAAGAAAAACAGAAGCAGGAACAACAACATAAAAAATAGCACCGCAAAGCGGGCGTAACCCCTCAGCCCATGCATGGTGAAAGGAAGCATTGATGCTAATTTGTTATTTGAAGCGAAGTTGTATACTGAGTAGGAACTGCAAGTAATGAAATTTTCGCCCATGAACCCATGAACCCATGAACCTATTTCGTGCCCATGAACCTTCCTTGACTCAACCCCAACACACACTGCAAAAATGGATTTAATCTAACAAGCCGTTCTGCTAGAAATTGACGGAAACCAATTTCAAGATGGCTGCCGTGGTGGCCATATTGAAAATCGCAGCGTGCCCATTTTCGAAAGGAACCTTCCTCGACTCAACCCCAACACACACTGAAAAAAATGGATTTAATCGGACAAGCCGTTCTGCTCGAAATTGACGGAAACCAATTTCAAGATGGCTGCCGTGGCGGCCATATTGAAAATCGCAGCGTGCCCATTTTCGAAAGGAACCTTCCTCGACTCAACCCCAACACACACTGCAAACATTGATTTAATTCGACAAGCCGTTCTGCTCGAAATTTACGGAAACCAAAAGTTGACGGACGCCCGGACGACGCCAGTGACGACAATACCCCTTAGCCCATTGGGCTGAGGGGTGAAAAGTCAACTAACGTTACTTATTGAAGGCTTTTTATATTAGTAACTATTACGAATAGCATAACTAAGGGCCAACTGGAAATTGAGAGGTCACGATACATTTGTAATGTATAGGACTGAATAGTATATTTTCAATATGGAGAATAGCATTGACAGGATGACCTGGAGGTACGCACACTCACCTGAAAGCTGTCTATCCTTAGTTTGAATTCCGACCCAGCTATAAACTGTCATCCTGATGTTTCACGGGCAAGGTGAATAATCAATGTGTCTGCCGTCTCTCGGATAGACGTCTGTCTGCCAACAATCGTTGGTGGACGTTAAATATCCCACGGTGTCCTTCGCAAAGAGCAAGTGAGCTATCGCCGAAACCATTGCGAAATACCAAATTCCTGCCCTAACCAGCAGAGGGCGTTGCATCAGCGGTCACGGCTGCAGCCTCAGCCAATGATGCTACCCCGCAGCCTCGTGCTGCATTAGATCGAAGATGACGATATAGCATAAACAGATGGGAACTTAATTGAGTGAAAGAAAGTATGTTTTCAAACTTGATTTTAGTACGAGATATCTTGTCAATGCAATCATAAAGTGAACATGCACACAGGCAAACTATTTTTGAAAGGGGCACCTTCTGACATATTTCAAGCTGTACGACTTCGTCCAAATCAATAAAGCTCTTAAGCCATCCAAGATAAAACCAACCTTCCCAAAAATGGGAAATACACGTTGAAAGCATATTTATGGATGATGTTGTGTGGGCAAGATGGGAAATAAGTCAAAACAATTGTGGTTTTTGAAGGATACCTGTTCAACATTAGAGGAGATGAGTACTCCAATCTCCTTTGGGTTCATGGTTCTGCCCCTCACCTTGCACTTCGTGACGTCATGGAAACCAAGGCCCTCAAAAACATTGCAATCTCCCATAATGACGCTGAGTTTGTGGGCCTGTTACTCTCACATCGCAAACAGTTTGGTGGCCTCTGTGTCATCTACCACCTCTTTTCTGCTCTAGCACCCTTTCTGCTCCCAACAAGTTTCTACGAGGTGCATATGGTCTGTCAGTACCCACTTTTGGTCAAACTCCCACAATCCAAGCTCACTGCTCACCTCCACTCATTTTTTTTCTCTTTCCTCACCTGTGGGACCAACTTCTTCAATCACATCCTTCCCTCCAGGGACTCAAGAAGGCTGTCCACAACCACCTGAGATCACCCCATCCACTGATACTCATAATCTTTTCTACCCTCAATAACCCTCACCATGCTCACCCCTTCCTTCATTTCTTGGGTAGCATTTTCTCCCCGCTCCCTCTTTTCCATATTTCGTTTCATTTCTCTTTCATCCCAGTTTTCTCTTCTTCTTGCTGTGTTTGAGCTTGTATACAACTTCTTCATCCCATGTCCTTTTCCCACCCCCTTGCCCTCATTCTTCCTCTTGTCCAATATTCCACCAAAGATACCTCTGTTGTGTCCCTCTACATTGCTATTGGTGCATTTCCCCCCTTTCCACCATGTTCTTCTTCTTCTTCTTCTTCTATGTTCTGGTCCATTCATCTCTCTGACTCTCTGGAAAATTCTCTCTATCTCTTTGCTGATGACTCCACTCTCTGCCGCTCCATTCCTCATCCCTCAGATCGGCAGTCTGCAGCCTCCTCACTCTCTGCAGACCTGGACAAAATCACAGACTGGGCAAACACGTGGAACATGTCTTTCAATCCTGACAAATCTCACACTCTTACAATGTCTCTTTGAAAAGAATGTCTGGACAACCCTCCCATCTACTTTCTCAACAAACCTCTCCAAGAAGTTCTGTCGCTCAAGCTTTTGGGTCTCACTATCTGCCATGATCTTTCTTGGGAAAACCACATTTCCAAGCTGGCCTCCAAAGCCAGTTGCCGACTGGGCATCCTCCATCGTGCGAAGTCCTTTCTTGTGTTACATATTTATGTGAATGTATGTGAATTACCATTCAGGTTGCTTATCCGTGTGTATTATATTAAGGGTTGTTGTGATTGGAGGGTCAGGAGCCCTTCTGAACCAGTGGCCGGAAACGGAAGTGGCCGAAAACGGAAGAAGAAAAGACACGAGGTAAAAGAAGGAGGTTTCGTCTTCCTCGCCCGCTCCGACGAAAGGTGGGATCGACCTTGCGCTGCGTGAACAAGCGGCGTTCCGAAACCCGTCTGGCGAGAGGAGTTACCTGGACGCGTAACTACCTTTTGACACGGCAAGTCACCGTGAGTGCGTGCACGGAACCAAGCATCCGGCACAGTTTGCCCCGTCTACAAGGACGCGTACGGGTCGCACGTTGGGGCCTCGCGCGCGTTGCAAACCGCGCTTGGTTTTGCCCCGTCTACAAGGACGCGTACGGGTCGCACTTTGGGGCCTCGCGCGCGTTGGAAGCCGCGCTGGGTTTTGCCCCGTTGCTTGGCAAGGAGGTGTGCGCTGCAGCAGCTGTCCCCGGTACGATACCTGCCCGGTGGAGGAACGTCCACCCGGGGTTCGTTCAACTGCCCGAGTGCGGAGACGCCGACCAGTAGCAGTATCTTGGTCAGGAGGGGCCCAGAGACATTGTGAGGAGCAGAGACCGAAAGGGGGTGTGAGTACTCACCGGGACACACATGTATAAGATGGCCATCTTACTCATAGGGAATTGATTGTGAATTGGGAATTGGTGATGATTATGTATTGTTGATTGCTCGGGGAAAATCTCCGTGGTTGTGTCCTTGAAATATTGTTGATGGTTGTGTCATTGAAATTGTTTGGTATCATTACCATTGAAATATATCCTTGAACGTCAGTTGTCTCTGGGGTGAAATTCATATGGCTTGCGTGGCGAAAGCGCATATATAATACAGCTTTCTGGCGAAGTTCCTCTCACGGTCCGGGGGTCACTGAGACCAGGTATTCACCGAGGGGACCACGTAACAGAATTGGGGGCTCGTCCAAATTACGATTTGCGGTTTCGCAATTGGGTCTACGTCCGGGATCTAAAATTGTATAAAATAATAAAATAATAATTTTTATTAATTAAAATTTATTAATTAATTATTAATTGGTAAAAAAAAAATTTGAGAAATTGGGGTAAAATCTTGGGTGAAGGTTAACAGGTGTTAACGATAGGCACCATGGCGTTTGTGGCACAGAACTTTGGGGTAACACCGAGTGAGGCACAGTTCCGAGTGTTGCTAAAGTCGGACCTCTTGAAATTGGCCAAACATTTTAACTTGGAGGTCCGAACTAATTTGAGGAAGGCAGAGTTGCAGGCCACGGTGATACAATCTATGGTGGGATTAGGAACATGGGACGAGTTAGCCTGGGAGTGGCTACCCGAAGAACCAGAAGACGTTGAGCTCCGGAAACTGGAGTTGCAATTACGGAGCCAGGAACGGATTAAAGAAGAAGAAAGGAAAGCAGAAGAGAGGAGAGAAGAGAAACAAGCAGAGGAAAGGAGAGTGGAACGAGAACTCCAGGAAAGGTTAAAAGAAGAAGAAAGGAAAGCAGAAAAGGAAAGAGCAGAAGAAGAAAGGAAAGCAGAAAAGGAAAGAGCAGAAGAAGAAAGGAAAGCAGAAGCGAGGAGAGAAGAGAAACAAGCAGAGGAAAGGAGAGTGGAACGAGAACTCCAGGAAAGGTTAGAAGGGAGAAAAGCAGAGGAGAGGAGAGCTGCAAGGGACCTCGAAGCAGAGGAGAGAAAAGCGGAAAGGGAATTAAAGGAACGTGACATGGAGCTTCAGCAAGAAATCAAATTCAAGGAGCTGGAGTTAATGAGAGAACGGGGAGAGGCACCACCCTTGCTGACGGGGTCGACACCTAACCAGAAAACCTGGGATGTGGGCAGACATGTGAGGCTGGTTCCACCGTTCAGTGAAAAAGAAGTCGCGAAATTTTTCCCACACTTTGAGAAAGTGGCTCGACAATTAAATTGGCCGGAGGAGGCCTGGACCATACTCGTGCAAAGTGTGCTGGTGGGGAAAGCTCAGGAAATTTATTCGGCGCTACCGATGGACCAATGTGCAGATTATGAGGTACTGAAGAAGCACATCCTCAAAGCCTATGAGTTGGTTCCGGAAGCTTACAGGCAAAAATTTAGGAATGCCAGGAAGAGGGAGAGTGAGACCCATGTGGAGTTTGCCAGAGTGAAAGAAAACATGTTTGATCGGTGGTGTGAGTCAAAAGGAGTCGGGAAAGACTTCGAAACATTGCGGGACTTGATCCTGGTGGAGGAATTCCAGCAGTGTGTCCACGAGGACATCAAAGTGTACCTGCAGGAAAAGAATGTACCAAAGTTGTGGGACGCAGCCACCAGCCACCATGGCAGATGATTATGCCTTAACCCACCGAATAGGGGTCCATGAACCTACCTCCTCGCCTAGATCTCCGCAGGGGAGGTGGGGAACAGCAGGTGCGGAGAACGACAATACATGGCGGCGGCCTCGAGAGGATGAGGGGGACAACGCGGATACCCCACCTGTTCGAAGTCAGAGGGCTGTGGGCCCAAGACCAACTTATTTTTCAGGGGGCCCGAGGCAGACCACGAGTTTTTCCTCCGGGCCTACTTGCGCGTTTTGCAAGAAACCTGGACACTTGATGTCCAGTTGTTACCTCATGAAAAGGGACAACCCAGAGCGGAGTCCGACTATTACCACTCCGAATGCGATGGCTAGCGTAAGAAATCGCCATCAAAAGGGTTACCAACCATTTATTTCAGAGGGGTTTGTGTCACGGGATGGAGCCTCGACTAACCGGAAACCGGTTAGGATATTGAGGGACACAGGGGCACATCAATCTTTAATGCTTGAAGGCATTTTGCCATGGTCCGAGGAGACGGCAACGGGGGATAGTGTTCGTTTACAGGGGATTGGGGGCGGTGTTAGTGCTCCCCTTCATGTCGTCCATTTGGAGTCCGATTGGGTGTCAGGACCGGTCACCGTCGGTTTACAAGCCACGCTTCCTGTAGAGGGGGTATCTGTGGTTATCGGGAATGATTTGGCCGGGGGTCAAGTTTATGGTAACCGGAGGGTTGGTCAAGAGCCCAGCAGGGAAAATAACACCACACCAGCTCGGGATGGCGACAAAAGTGCCAAGTTATTTGTAGGGGGACTGAACTTCAAAACAGAGGAAGAAGTTCTGACCTCTGTCTTCAACAGATATGGGCCGCTGGTGGACGTGCGGTTGGTAAGAGACTGGGAAACGCAACAGTCCAGAGGGTTCGGCTTTGTCACGTTTGCCAGCACCAAAGACGCCAGAGAGGCAGAGAAGAATTGGAATGGCAAGGATTTGGAGGGTCGGACCATAACAGTAGGGAAGGCATTTCGTAGGCGTCGAGAGGTCTACAGGAGAGGACAACTGGGTGGTAGTTTTGGTGGTGGCCGCAATCAATATTATTATGGAGGCTCCCTGAGTTACGGCAGCTCCCGAAGGAAGGATTGGCAAAGTAGTGGCCGAGAAGGAGACCGCTATTCGTGGGACTACAGGGACAAGGGGTCCCACCATAATTATTAGGGAAGTTCTGAGAAGTTGAAGCACTGAATGCGGCGGAGCCGCTGAGCCAAGATTCCTACACGGATTAACCGTGAACGCCGTTCCTAAAGGCGTCCATATAGGGAACTTTCATGCACGGACTAACCGTGAACTCCACGTTCCTCAAGGCGCCCATGTAGAGAACTTTCCTGCACGGACTAACCGTGAACTTCACGTTCCTAAAGGCATCCATGTAGTGAATACTCGGCTTGGCCTCCCGGAAAAAGTGCTATCGAGTGGCGTAACTTTGGATCTTTGATCAAACCCTTAACCTTCATTCACAAGAAGCTGACGGTCAAAGTCAGAGGGTCAGGAGAGGGAGTAATCTGGGGGTTTTGTGAGAGTTTGTTGCTTTCTTTTTGAGTTGGGATAATTGTTGCCCAGGGGAACTGAGGATTTGGGGGTTGAGTTATCTGGTTTATTTATCCAAATTGGCCGGCAAAGAAAGTTTTCGCTGGGTTCAAACTTTCTTTCTTGAAGGGGGGGAGTGTTACATATTTATGTGAATGTATGTGAATTACCATTCAGGTTGCTTATCCGTGTGTATTATATTAAGGGTTGTTGTGATTGGAGGGTCAGGAGCCCTTCTGAACCAGTGGCCGGAAACGGAAGTGGCCGAAAACGGAAGAAGAAAAGACACGAGGTAAAAGAAGGAGGTTTCGTCTTCCTCGCCCGCTCCGACGAAAGGTGGGATCGACCTTGCGCTGCGTGAACAAGCGGCGTTCCGAAACCCGTCTGGCGAGAGGAGTTACCTGGACGCGTAACTACCTTTTGACACGGCAAGTCACCGTGAGTGCGTGCACGGAACCAAGCGTCCGGCACAGTTTGCCCCGTCTACAAGGATGCGTACGGGTCAGAAGGGTTGGGGCCTCGCGCGCGTTGCAAACCGCGCTTGGTTTTGCCCCGTCTACAAGGACGCGTACGGGTCGCACTTTGGGGCCTCGCGCGCGTTGGAAGCCGCGCTGGGTTTTGCCCCGTTGCTTGGCAAGGAGGTGTGCGCTGCAGCAGCTGTCCCCGGTACGATACCTGCCCGGTGGAGGAACGTCCACCCGGGGTTCGTTCAACCGCCCGAGTGCGGAGACGCCGACCAGTAGCAGTATCTTGGTCAGGAGGGGCCCAGAGACATTGTGAGGAGCAGAGACCGAAAGGGGGTGTGAGTACTCACCGGGACACACATGTATAAGATGGCCATCTTACTCATAGGGAATTGATTGTGAATTGGGAATTGGTGATGATTATGTATTGTTGATTGCTCGGGGAAAATCTCCGTGGTTGTGTCCTTGAAATATTGTTGATGGTTGTGTCATTTAAATTGTTTGGTATCATTACCATTGAAATATATCCTTGAACGTCAGTTGTCTCTGGGGTGAAATTCATATGGCTTGCGTGGCGAAAGCGCATATATAATACAGCTTTCTGGCGAAGTTCCTCTCACGGTCCGGGGGTCACTGAGACCAGGTATTCACCGAGGGGACCACGTAACACTTGGCACACCTGAGCTCCTCACCACATACAAGGCTTTCATCCGCAGCTCAATGGAATACTGTTCCCCCCTCTGGGCCGTTGCTCCTGCCTCATACCGAGCTCGGCTTCACGCTGTTGAAGCCAAAGCTTTCAGAATCATTGGAAACTCCTACGATGAAGCTAACTCCGAGGGCCTTTCACTCACTCACCGCAGGCAGGTTGGTGGTCTTTCTGTCTTCTATCGACTCCTCTCTGGCCTTGCCCCCCCAGCCCTGTCTGTGCTCTGTCCCACAAATACTCCAACAGGTCGCACAATATCTGCCTGCAACCCACTTATGGTTAAACTGCCAAAATCAAGACTCTCGACTCACCTTCACTCTTTCATTCCCCTTTTGTCCCTCCTCTGGAACAAACTCCCCCACTCTCTTCAATCCCACTCCTCCCTCCAGGTCTTTAAAACAGCTGTTCACCACCATCTCTTATCTTCCCCCCATCCAAAACCTTGATATTTTCTACCCCTGCTAATTCACCCCAGATCCACTTTTCTGAAATCCCAACTTCTTTCCTGAAAGTCGTAGCAGTGTCCATGTGTTTTTTTACCTCTCCCACCCCCAACCCCCCATCCCACGCCTCCTCCCCCAAGCTCTCTACCTCCCACAGATCTCTTGATGTCCCTGCTCTCAAATGTTGTACTTGTGTGCTTCCCCCTCTCTCCCCAACTTGTCTCCCGCTCCCCTTATTTCGTCTTACTAGGGCATTGCCCGTACTATATCTATATCTAAAATTATATCCCCCCCCCTCTATTTACATGAAATGGTTTGGTCCAAAGCGAACGGCTTGTGAGTACAGTGACAATCCCCCCCCTCTATTTACATGAAATGGTTTGGTCCAAAGCGAACGGCTTCCGGAGTTTGGTAAAGAAATCGCCATCGCGTGCACAAACGCGCAGGAAAGCGAATGAATCGCAAATTCGTTTTTATTAGTTTTAAAACATAGTTTAACGCCAACATAGTTTGCAAACGTGAAATAAATGAATACGCTCTCAAATGTGCCATCCGAGGCAGAGTGTGTCCGCCACGTTCGGCACACGCGATAGTTCACTGCTCTCTGATTGGTTGAATCGTTTTTTGGACATAGCTCGGTAAGTAATTGTCCGATTAATATGAAACCTTGAAAAGGCACATCCTCGGGTCCCCAGCAATATACCTGGCAAGTTAAAAGTATATCGGACCCGTGGTTGTCGAGAAACAGCGGTCACAGACAAACAGACGTACAAACGTACAGAGATTACTGGAATTATAGATAGATGTGTCCGTTTGTTTTTTTTGTCATTAATGTTAGCTCTGACACGAGCCTCGATCTTGTATCCAAAAAAAAAAAAAAAAAAATTCTGTGTTCTTGCTCTTCCACAAGCCTCGACTTGGTATAAAAAATAAAGGATGCATACATTTTGTCTTTTGTGGTACATTGGTTCCATCTTCTACATTTGGAGGAAACCAACAGATATAAAATAAATTTTATCTTCCATTCATGAACGTTAAATTTCATGTGCATGGTCTCAAATACAAATGGTCACCGGTTGCAGCATTCTTTCTGAAAAAAAAAAAAAAAAAAAGATTCAAAAATATATACAGGTGGGGGAAAAAGGGGTGCATTAGGCAAAACAAAATTACTTACAACATTGTCTTTTTCTGCCTTCAGAATCCGCATATGTCTTTTCATCCAGAGGAAGGTCAGGAGGAAATAGAGCAGGGAAAACGTGGTGTGAAACCAAAGATACTTGTCACTGAAAAACAGAGAGTGGTACCGTGACGATCCATTAACGTGGCAACCAGCCATTCACACTGTAAAAACTAATTT
Source organism: Myxine glutinosa (assembly GCF_964187855.1). Taxonomy (NCBI): domain Eukaryota; kingdom Metazoa; phylum Chordata; class Myxini; order Myxiniformes; family Myxinidae; genus Myxine; species Myxine glutinosa. The sequence continues at coordinate 238,609,221 of NC_136261.1, read as the reverse complement.
ATTTACTGTGTCCGCAATATTTACTTCGCCAAAGTAAAATAATGGCCATTCATCATGGTGTACTTATGTGGAGCAGCTTGCGCTGTGTGTGCTCTTACCTCGGAGGAAGATTGGCAATTGTTGTGCGGCCAAAACTCTGGGCATTTCCATCTAAGGGGGAACATTGAGCTCATGATAAAAATATAAAACGTAACAAAACACGTAAAATCATGCATCGTTGACGCCTTTCCATGACGATATTTGCATGGTTAATACCCTTTTCATTTGCCATTCCTGGGAATGACATTCTACCCATCAACCCACACAAATCAAATTGATTCTTGGGATGTAATGCAATCAGGAACGAGATTGAGGACATTAGGAAGCAAAATAAACTTCATGCCCTTTAAACCCAGGACCAATGTGTTGAAACAATTTTAAAAAACGAGCACTGACATTACCCAGGTTTCCAGAGATGTTGAGTGGAAGGAGAACAGCGAGAGACAGAACACCAAGCGTGCACAGCAGAGCCAGAGTGTGTTGCTGGAAGGACAGATAATATAGCGCGTCGCTCCCACAACGAGCTCTGTACTCCTCTGAGCTGCACCACAAAACAAACACCTATAATCACACCATGTGGAAGATCTATTAGTCAGATTCAGTTGTCCGCCACACCTTCGACAAGGTCGGAGACATGGGGACATTAAAAAGAACTCCGTCTTACCGACCACCCGACCAACTGACCAATCATCCGTCCATGTACTCGTACTTTTGTGTACGCGGTATTTCCAAAACCGTTGATAATTTATATCTTTCTTATTGCAGATATCTATTCCCACAACATTATCTCAACCTAATTGAATCATGACTGCCATTGGCTGAATTAGGTTGGCATGAAAGCCATCTCTGGAACTTGGCTTGTGCACGCGATATTTCAAAAGCCGTTCAAGATTTAGCGTTCATATTACACAGATCTCCTCATACCACCCAAAAGCCATGGGACCAAGAGTATCAGCTCCTTGGTATTATTCATTCTAGCTTTTAATCCACCAACAATTTAGGTCAATACATAAGGCTCACAAGTGTGTGCTTATCCTGAGCCAAGGCAGAAAACATGTGTTGCAAATAACAAGGGTGAACACTCTCCAACTAGTCTCCTTCCTCAATATCATCATGACACCTTGTCAAGTTCGTCTCTGGTATATGCTCCGTTCTTCCAATGACATCCCTTCCTTCACCCCCTTCACCTAAACCTCTGCCCAAGATAAGGAAAATAGTCAACTCTGTGTACTCAACCCATCCCGTTATGTCCCCATCTTACTCCCTTGTACCTACCGTGTACTGGACTTTGTGTCCTTCTTTAACTGAGAAGGTAGAGAGGGTTCTATCTAGCATTCACCCTGTATCGATAAGCCCAGATGGCATCAGTGTCCAAGTGTCTCAAATCCTGCTCTGCTTCTCTTGCATCTCCTCTGTCCGACTTATACAGCCTGCACTCCTTTGGCCACCTCTCATCTATATATGGAAGTCAGTAAAAACCACTCCCGTCCACAAGAAGCGTGAAAAACCCTAACAACTACAGACATACAAGCTAACTAGTCATGGAATCCATAATTGCTGCTGATGTGAAGTCATTTCTGTTTCCAAGGAGCCTGATAACAAATCATCAGTTTGGATTATATCCTGGTCACTCAACTTTGAACATAGTGGATCTGCTCTCAGCAATGATGAGAGATGCTAAATCCCAAACAATAGGTCATTCGACATAATCTGGCATCCTGTTTTTATTGCCAAGCTCTCTGCCTCTGTCATACAAGGCAACCTTCATTCCTGGATTTCTGACTTCCTCTTCTCGCATAGTCAATGTGTTGCTGACAATGGAACACTCTCCACTCCTCTTACAGTGAAAGCTAGAGTGCCCGCAAGGCAGTGTCTTGGTTACAGTCTTGTTCCTCATCTACACAAATGACCTCTCTGATGTTCTGCAAAAACTATTTTTGGCAGAAGACTCCATGTTGTATTGTACAACGCCCCCATCACACGAATCAGCAGAGAGTAACAGAGCTATTGTCTTCCTATCTGGAAATACTTAAATGCTCGTCTCACATCTCCGTTTTTGTGGAAATGTTTGCAGATACTATCAAACAATCACCTCCAGGGCTTCAAGCATGCATGGCCGCTTCAAGCAGAGGAAGACAATTCATCATTTGTCTTCCTCTCTCTCTCAACGATACTCCGCACATCCACCTAACCATTCGCATTTCCACTCTTTCCAGCCTTCGTTGCTGCTCTACGTTCATTACCCATGTCTCGCTCCCATAAATCATAACACTTCTCACACATGCAGCATACACCTTTCCCTTCAGCTTCAACGACACTCCCCTCCTCGTCTGCACGCCACTCAGTTCCCGAAACTTCTTCCATGCACATCTCACTCGAGCAACCGTTGCAGAGTCTCATCCACCCTCTCCATTCAGCATGTCTCCGAGGTAGCAAAATGTTTTCACAAATTCCAGCTTCACACCATCTCCAAGATCCAACTCAACATTTCCTCCATATGCAGCTCCCTCTGTGCACACCTTACATTCGAATGTAGCTGCCACACTGGTTAATGACCCTCTCAGACCACTACATTTTTGATGAATCCACTCAGCGCACATTGTACATTGAATGGAGTTCACTCCGACACACTTCCTGCACACAGCACATGGCCACTTCCCAGTTCTTTCGACTTCACCACATGCTTTACCACTTGCCATCACCTTCGTCTTTCCGATATTCACCTTCAGACCTTTTGTCTCCACACATTCCTTCCACTTGTTCATCTTTTCTTTCAGTCCATCCCTACTTTCCACAATCAACACCAGATCATCTGCATACAACAACTCCCACGGTAAACCCTCCTTTACGTTCTGAGCCAGCACCTCCAACACAGCTACAAATAGTAGTGGACTTAGTACCGACCCCTGATGCACTCCCACCTTCACCTCAAACTCACCACTGTTCCCGTCCTTACAGCTGTGCACGCTCTTTTGTACATTGCCATCACGACTCTGATCAACCATTCCTCCACTCCTAACTTAATCAATGCCCATGTCACTACCTCGCATGGAACCCTATCGAATGCTTTCTCCAGATCAACAAACACAAGAAACAACTTCTTCCTCTTCTCCATGTACTTCTCCTGTGACTGCCTCACAATAAAAAGCGCGTCTGTCGTTCCTCTTCCTGGCATGAATCCAAACTGCATTTCGTCGATCTTCACTTTCTTCCTTATCCTCCTCTCCAACACCCTTTACAATACCTTCATTCCATGCTCCAATAACTTTATCGCTTGATACGAGCCACAGTCCAGAGGGTCACCTTTCCCCTTTTATAGAGGGACGAGGGTACTCAGTTCCCAATCCACTGGAATGCGGCCTTCTTTCACAACAAGATTACATATCTCTGTCATTCTCTTCACACCCCAACTTCCTGCTGCCTTCAACTTATCTCCCACAACTCCTGTCGGCCCTCCCACTTTTCTACTCTTCATTGCTTTTATCGCTTCCTCAACTTCCTTCTCAGTTATCTTCTCTGCCGGTCCTAAAACTGGGTTACTCTCGATGTTGCCATCCCATTCATTCTCTGCATTCAACAGCATTTCCATATATCTCTTCCATCTTCCTTTAATTCCATCTGGGTCCACAACGATTTGTCCCACTTCATCCTTCAAGCAACTCACCCCCATCACATCACACCTCTCTTTCGTTATCTGCTTTACAATCCTGAATACCGCTCTCTGACCTTCTTCCGAATCCAAGCGTTCTCCGAACATTTTCCTACATGCCTCCTGCGCCTTTGCTACCTCTTTCTTTGCAGCCTTCTTGGCTGCCTTATAACTTACATATTCTGCTTTTTCTGCCCCCGTACCCTTCGCCTTCTGCCACTCCTTGAACTTCTTCCTCTTCTCGTCAATCCTCTTTCCAACTTCATCATCCCACCACCATGTTTCCGAGTGCCTCGGTGGTCCTTTTGTCCATCCACATACCTCACCAACGGCTCCCAACAGACTATCTTTCATTGACATTCAACCACTTTCAAGCTCAACCACATCATCCTCTACCCTACTCAGCCTCTCTTTTAATTCCTCCCTCACTGTCTCCTCTTTCAACCTCCACACCTTCATTCTCGGTTGGTACTTCACCCGCCGAGCTCTCCTCGCACCTTTCACCCTTATGTCGCAGACAATCAAGTGGTGCTGTGAAACCGCCTCCTCCTCCGGGATCACCTTTGTGTCCCGAAGGTGCCCCCTATCTCGCCTACGCACCATCAGGTAGTCAACGGTTGTCGTTGACCCACCTGACGTGTATGTAACAAGCTTTTAATCCTCTTTCTGGAACTGAGTATTACAAATCAACAAATCAGCTCCATCAGCAAACTCCAAAATCCTTTCACCTTCTCCATTTCTCACACCATATCCGTAACCCCCATGAACTCCCTCAAAACCGTCCATATTCCTTTCCATATGTCCATTTAGGTCTCCTCCTACCACAACAACTTCCTCATCTTTCACGTTTTCCATCAGCTTCTCTATTGCACACCAGAGCTTGTCCTTCTCTTCATCGCTCCGACCAACCTGCGGAGCATATCCCGAGATGACGTTCACCAAGAGCTTTCCAATCATCATTTTCACCATCATTTTCCTATCACTCACTCTATTCACACTCACCACACTGTCTACAAACTCCTCAGAAAACAGGACACCAACGCCATGCATGCCCTCTGGGCACCCTTGCCACACAAACTTGTATTTCTGTCCCTTCACCATTCTCACACCAATTCCCTTCCATCTCATCTCTTGCACACAACATATGTCCACTCTTCTTCTGACCAATACTTCCACCACTTCTCCTGATCTCCCTGTCATTGTCCCTACATTCCATGTCCCAAACCTCAGAAACCGATCTCCACTTCGGCATCAGACGTTTCGTCATCATAAATGGAGTGATTTCCATCCTTGCTTCGATTGGGTTCCCCACCTTGAGTTTTGATGAGAGGGAATGGGGTCCCCCACGGGGTACTTCGGGCTGTACCCTGCCCATATGTAGTTGTAATTGTCATGGTTCTCTTTTTGCGGCAATGCTTTTCTGGCCAGATGCCCTTCCTGACGCCAACCCTTTTAGTCGCCTCTTACGACACGCAGGGATGGAGGAGAAATTTTTGGAGAAATCTTTGGATTTTTGGAGAAATTTTTGGAGATTTTTGGAGAAATCATGGAGGAGAAATTTTGGCCCACTCCTCCATGCAGAATTCTTTCAGCTGTGCGATGTTTGAGGGGCTTCTTGCATGCACAGCTCGTTTCAAATCCCCCCACAAAATATCGATGGGATTTAGATCCGGGCTTTAACTTGGCCATTCCAGAACCCTCCATTTCTTTCTTTTCAGCCATTCCTTGGTGGATTTACTGGTATGTTTAGGGTCATTGTCATGTTGCAAGGTCCACCTTTGCTTGAGCTTCAACTTTCAGACAGATGGCCTCACATTATCCTCAACACCCTCTGGTACAATGAAGAATAAATAGCGGATTCCATGATGATGAGCTGCCCAGGCCCTGATGCAGCAAAGCTGCCCCAAATCGTAATATTTCCACCACAACGCTTTACAGTTGGTATCAGGTTCTTGTGGTCAAATGCTGTCTTTCGTTTTCACCAAACATGTCTTCTGGTACTGTGGCCAAATAGCTCTACCTTTGACTCATCTGTCCAGAGCACATTGTTCCAGAAGTGCTGGTCTTTGCCTAGGTGTTCATTGACAAACTTTAGTCTTGCCCTGATGTTCTTTCTGGACAGCAAAGGTTTCCTCCTGGCACACCTCCCATGTAGATCAAATTTGTGCAGCCTCTTTCTAATGCTAGACTCATGCACTTCGACATCAACAGTGGCAAGAGCTACCTGTAGGTCCCGTGATGACATTCTGGGGTTCTTAGAGACTTCTTTCAGCATCTTGCGGTCTGCTCTCGGGCTGATCTTGCTGGGGAGGCCTGGCCTGAACAAGTTGGCAGTTGTTTGGAATCTTCTCCACTTGTACATGATCTTCCGGACAGTCGAATGATTGATTTCAAATTGTTTGGAGATCTAAATCCCTTCCCAGACTCGTAGGCATCTATAACCTTCTTTCTGAAGGCCTCAGAGAGCTCTTTTGATCTACGCATGGTGACGCCGCACACTTCAACAACAAAGAGCAAACGAAACTAAATGTCTGAGGTTTAAATAAGACAGGTTGGTTCCTCCAAGATCCTCTCCAACGATGTTCTAATAATTTGCACCTGAGCTGGTGCACCTGATTGTAATGTTAGGTATTTGAAGTAGTGATAAATGTAAGGGTGTACTTACTTTTTCCACATGCGAAATTTGCATTTATGTATATTTAAATTATACAATGGACTACAAAATGTAAATGTTTCATGATATTTGTTATATTATATCACCTTTATCTATCAATATTGTTGAAATGAAGATCAAATAGCTGTATGTTGAAATATGTTGAAAAAGCCAAAACTTTACATGGGGTGTACTTACTTTTTCACGTGACTGTGTGTGTGTGTGTGTGTGTGTGTGTGTGTGTGTGTGTGTGTGTGTGTGTGTGTGTGTGTGTGTGTGTGTGTGTGTGTGTGTGTGTGTGTGTGTGTGTGTGTGTATATATATATATATATATATATATATATATATATATATATATATATATACATACACACACACACACACACACACATTCGTGACCGAAAATATTGGCACCCTTGCATTTTTTCAAATAACTCACAATTTTCTCGTAAAAATAAGTTGAAATTGACAAAAGTATTTGGTCTCCACAATTCCTTATTTCACTGTTGCTATTACAGAACCTTTGTTTTTGATTCAGAACTTAATATATCCTTTTAAATCAGAAAATAAAAAGAAATGGCATTGACAAAATTATTGACACCCTCGACGTAATATTTGGTAGCACAGCCATTGGACAAAATAACTGCAGTCAATCGCTTCCTATAGGAATGAGCTTCCTACACCTCTCTACTGGCAGTTTGCCCCACTCTTCCTGTGCAAAATGCTCCAGTTCTCCCAGATTTGATCCCAGAAGGGTGCCTTCTCCTAACTGCTGTTTTCAGATCTCCCCACAGGTGTTCAATGGAATTTAGATCTGGACTCATTGCTGGCCACTTCAGAACAGTCCAGCGTTTCGTCTTGAACCATTCCTGGGTGCTTATTGAAGTGTATTTGGGGTCATTGTCCTGCTGCAAGACCTATGACCTTCGACGGAGACCCAGCTTTCTGACACTACGTTGAACATTGCGCTCCAAAATGCCTTGGTAATCTCCTGATTTCATGATATCATGCACACATTCAAGGCACCTAGTGCCAGAGGGAGCACAGCAACACCAAAACATCACTAAACCTCCTCCATGTTTGAGTGTACGGAAGGTGTTGTGTTTTTTTTTTTTGTTTTTTTTTGTATACAGAATCGAGGCTCGTGAAAGAGCTAACATTTATCACACAAACAAATCAAACAGGCAAACAAAATATATAAAAAGAGGGACCGGTAGACAAGATGGGGAGAGAAGGGGAAGCACACAAACACAACATTTGAGAGCAGGGACATCGGGAGATGTGTGGGAGGGAGAGGGCTTGGGGGGAGGAGGGGTGGGAGAAGTATAAAACACAAGGACACCAAGGACTTCCAGGAAAGAAGTTGGTATTTCAAAAAAGTGGATTTGGGGTGAAATTAGCGGGGGTAGAAAAGATCAAGGTTTTGGATGGGGGAAGATAAGAGATGGTGGTGAACAGCTGTTTTAAAGACCTGGAGGGAGGAGTGGGATTGAAGAGAGTGAGGGAGTTTGTTCCAGAGGTGGGAGAAAAGAGGAATGAAGGAGTGAAGGTGAGCAGAGTGTCTTGATTTTGGCAGTTTAACCATAAGAGGGTTGCAGGCAGATCTTGTGCGACCTGTCGGAATATTTGGGGGACAGAGCCCAGAGAGAGCTGGGGGGGCAAGGCCGGAGAGGATTCGGCAGAAGACGGAAAGACCACCAACCTGCCTGCGGTGAGTGAGTGAAAGGCCCTTGGAGGTAGCTTCATCGCGGGAGATTCCAATGATTCTGAACGCTTTGGTTTCAACAGCGTGAAGACGAGCTAGGTGTGAGGCAGGAGCACCGGCCCAGAGGGGGGAACAGTATTCCATTGAGCTGCGGATGAAAGCCTTGTATGTGGTGAGGAGCTCAGGTGTGCCAAGGAAGGACTTCGCACGACGGAGGATGCCCAGTCGGCGACTGGCTTTGGAGGCCAGATTTGAAATGTGGTTTTCCCAGGAAAGATCATGGCAGATAGTGAGACCCAAAAGCTTGAGTGACAGAACTTCTTGGAGAGGATTATTCAGAAAGTGGATGGGAGGGTTGTCCAGTCGGTCTTTTCGGAGAGACATCGTAAGAGTGTGAGATTTGTCAGGATTGAAAGACATGTTCCACTTGTTTGCCCAGTCTGTGATTTTGTCCATTTTCTTTTCTTTTCTTCTTCTTTCTTTCTTTTGTTCTTTTGTTCGAAGGCTTCATTACTTCTGCCGCCAAAGGTGGATGGAGGTTATGTTTTCACCCCTGTCTGTCAGTTTGTGAACAAAATATCTCAAAAAGTTGTGGACGGATTCGGACGAAATTTGGCAGAGATGTAGCGTATGTCACAAGAACAAAATGATTCGATTTTGGTGAAGATCCGGATTCGGATCCGGCTACGATAATATAATTTTTCAGTGATTCTTCAACATTGGGAGATAGGGCCAAAAACGATACATAGCAGGATATCTCAAAAAGTTGAGGGCGGATTTGGACGAAACATGGTGGACCGGTTGGGTGTGTGACAAGGACGAATCGATTCGATTTTGGTGAAGATCTCAATATGGATTCAGATATGAGGATTTTTTTTGATTTTTTAAAGTGATTCTTCACCATTGAGTGACATGGCCAACCAGGTGGAGGCATGCTCTCGACTGAGTGTCGTTCTAGTTTTGTTTTCTGTAAACATAGAGATGATGTGCTTTACCAACAAGCTATAATTTGGTCTCATCTGTCCACAGGACATTCTCCCAGAAGGATTTTGGCTTGTTCAGGTGTGTTTTGGCAAACGCCAGTCGGGCTTTCTTATGTCTCTCTCTCTCCCAGCAGTGGGGTCCTCCTGGGTCTCCTGCCATAGAACCCCCTTTCATTGAGTTGGTGATGGATGGTGCGAGTTGAAAGTGTCGTACCTTGTGTCAATAGGTCAGCTTGAATCTGTTTGGCAGTTAATCGAGGCGCTTTCCCCACCATTCGAACAATCCTTGCTGCAATCTTTGATCAAGTTCTCTCTTGCAGCCACATCCAGGGAGGTTGGCTACAGTGCCTTGGGCCTTAAACTTGCTGATAACATTGCGTACCATGGACACAGGAACATCAAAGTCTCTGGAGATGGACTTGTAGCCTTGAGATTATCCATGCTTGGCTACAATCTTGTCTGATCTCCTCAGACAATTATCTGGTTTTCTTTCTTTTCTTCATGCTCATTGCGGTACACACAGTGACACAAAACAGCCAAATGACTCCTTTCTCTATACAAACTGGTTGAATGAGTGATTGTTATATGGCAGGCATCTGCAACTCACCACAGGTGAGTTCAATTCCAAAATAAAGGAGAATCACCTGCTTGAAATGTAATTATTTCAAAAAACTTCTAAAAAGGTGCCAATAATATTGTCCGGGCCATTTTAGGATTTCTGTGTGGAATAAGCTGCGATTTTGTATTTTTTCAGTCTTTTTGTTTTGTTCTACTGCAAACCAAAGAAATACAAATGTGGATACCAAAATATTTTTCTACTTTCAACAATTTTCTGGAAGAAATGGTGCATTATTTGAAAAAAGTGCAAGGGTGCCAATATTTTTGGCCATGACTGTATATCTTTTTCCTGTCTGTTCATTCCCTTTTGTGTCGAATTGTTGCTCTGCTGCCCCTTTGTCAGCTCGTCTATGAGCCTCGATCTTCTAAAAATAAAAAATAAAAAATCCAAATATAGACAGACAGACACTATAAAATGTTCATTGCATCTTCATACCTAATCTTGAAGATGTTTCTCAACCATGAAAATGTTCCCTGCAAATAAGACAAAGTTAAAATTCATTTAAGAAAAAAAAAAGAAAGAAAAAGCATTGAAGAAGATAACCACCACCAGTGTTGAATAAAGCAATCTTCCAAGTAAATTTTCCAATCACATTCATGTTAATTAAAACGAGTTTACAGTAGCGCATACTCTATGGTAGTAGGCTTCACTATAAACTTGCTTCTTCATCACAAGGGCAAGCATATTTAATAGTGGAATGAAAGATATGAACAATTGGATGAAAAGGTGATTCATATCAGTTCTTCTGTGGGCCTCGATCTTTGTAAAAAAAAAAAAATATATTTTTTTTTAATGAACCTCGTTATTCTGTAAAGAGACTAAACATAACCAGCCATCATCAATTTACCAGCAAAACAAAAGACACCAGACAAAAATAGGTGAGAAAATAAATTAATTAAGTACACTGCCAAACAAGACCAACAGTCGAACAACGGCGTAGCCAGGCTTGGATCTGCTGAGTGGAGGATCTGCTGAGTGGAGGATGTGCTGTCCCCCTGTCATGTGACCAGATCCTCAGCACTGATTGGTGGATGTTTGCGAGGGGCATACATACATACATACATACATACACCAGATGGACAGACAAATGCTGTCACAGACAGCATTGCCCTACGGGCTACGCTGAAAAATATTGCTGCCGAACTACCTGATGGACGACATCATTTTTTTTTTTCCGACCAATTTATCCCTTGCTCACTCTCAAGAAATTTCATACTGATCGAATCAAACATTGCACTTCTCGATTTATGACATTATAATGAAGGCACCTATATTATTATTAACATGTTATTTCCCATGGGGAGCACTTTAGAATGAGCCACGTTTCATTTGTTTCCATGGAGCGGTTTCGGAGATATTAAAGTGCAAAGTTTTTCCAAGATGGTGCCCATCTTGCACCATCTTGGAACCGCCTTTCGAGGCCAATTTTCCCTGCAGAGCGGGTGTTGGCCTTTTTTGGCACCTTGGCCCCCTTTTTGAAGCAATGTTTTACGGCCGGATGCCCTTCCTGCCGCCAACCCTGTTATCCGCCTATTGCGACACACAGGGAATTACCAGTTAACTGGTACTCAATTTGCCGACCTCAGAAGGATGACAGGCTGAGTCAACCCCCCTGGTGTTAATTCAGTGATCGACCGGGATTCGAACCCAGGACCCTAGGATCCCAAGCCGGCACCCTAACCGCTAAGCCAACACAAGGCTAACCACGTGACCTATGACGTCATAATTATCATTAAAATATATATATATATTGTGAGAAACCCCCGGTGAAACCACCTTTGTTCTCACCCAAATGAGTGCCCCGCCCACCACTGACGTAACCTCCTTGGAGCCTCACGCGATTGGGAGGCGAGTCGGCACGTGATTGGTGGAGGGTCAGAGAGCGCGGCCGCCATCTCATGATACGGACGCAGCTCGGAGGTTCGAGGCCTCGAGGCGAGGGAACTTTCGTTACGCCTCACGACAGCGAGTGGTGCTGATCGTTTATAGTTATGGATTGTACGAGTGAGTGATTCCGGAAGAGAACGAGTGATTCCCGGAGATCGTAGATTGGAACGGTGAGTCCTATATTGCCTGCTTCGTGTTGGAGCTCCTGGCCGACCGTTCCTGGCGGCCTTGTGTGGTATTCCATCCTGGTATCCTTCGAGTCCCGGAGCTCGTCGATTGGAGCCGCGAGGATCTTACCTGCGTCTGGTTGGAGCGTCTGTGGCCGACCGTTCCTGCAGGCTTGTGCAGCCTATTCCATTTGTTACCTTTCATGGTTTTTGTGATCGAGCCAATAAAGCATCGTGCCTTACCCCTAGAAGGCCGATTAAAACACACTTGTGTTGATTACGTCTCTTTTGTCCACTCCGTGGATTACTTGAAGCCCGGACATTCACGTCCGTATTCCGTGCTGGGAACATTTACCAGGCGGGATCGCGACAAATGGGTTGCTCGTCCTAGGATCATTCAAGTAAGAGCCATTCGATTGAGACGGGAATTCTGCAGTGGACGACATCTTCTGGCATCTGTTCATCGCCTTCTCACCAGCGGACGCCGTCTGGGAGGAACTTTCTCGCCGTAGGACGCTGTCTTGGGCAGAGAAGTGAATAGCCTCGGATCCCTCCAAACAACCGACAAAGAATAAGCGAATAGCCTCGGATCCCTCCAAACAACCGAAAAAAAAAAAAAAACGTGAGTATTTGTACGTGGTATTTTTCTCATTGGCAATTTGATGTGCGGGTGATATTGCGTAGTTGTGTCGTATTTCCCCAACAGAGCGTTGTGTTTGAGCGTTGTGTTGAGGTTGTGTTTTGTGCCTGGTCGTATGATAACTCGTAGCCAAGCTATGTCGACCAGGGAAGTGAGAGTTCAACCTGATCATGTTGACAGTCACGTGGGTGGCGAGGTGAGCGACGCAAGCAGCCTTGACCCGGTCACTCAACCCGAGATGTTAGGAAGCGATTCCATCATGACTAAATGCATGCGTTCGCCCTTCTGGACCGGGCTGACTCCGGTTCAACAACTTGACATGTATAACAGGGAGAATGACAGGGCAGAGGCAGAGCGTGCTGCGGCAGCAGAGAGAGAGCATGCGGCAGCAGAGAGAGAGCATGCGGCAGCAGAGAGAGAGCGTGAGAGAGAGAGAGAGCGTGCGGCAGCAGCAGAGGGAGAGCGTGCAGCAGCAGAGAGAGAGCATGCGGCAGCAGAGAGAGAGCGTGCGGCAGCAGCAGAGGGAGAGCGTGCGGCAGCAGCGAGAGAGCATGCGGCAGCAGAAGCTGAACGCGTCAGAGAGCATGAGTTGCGAATGTTGACTGAACGACTGCGGGCAGAGGGGTCTGCTGCAAGAGTCCCGGAAACTGTTCATGTTCGTTTGCCGGACTGGACGGGAGACACAAAGCCAGAAGCGTATCTGGAGATGGCGGAGAAGTTGTTGGCTGCCGGTGGCATTGATGAGAGCTTGTGGGTCGGCCATCTTGTGAGCCATCTATCTGAGAAGGCGAGGGAGGTATATGCGAGGATGGCAACCGAGGACGCAAACAAATACAGGGCATTGAAGGCCGAGATTTTGAATGCCTATGCGGTGTCCGCATGTATTTATAGGAGAAATTTTTTCAGCTGGACTCGTGAGTCCAGTCAAACCTATGAGGAACATTCGCGGGCCTTGTTGGAACAGCTGCAGAGATGGTTCAAGGGGAGCAAGGTGGAGTTACCTCAAGCGGTTGCGGAACTCCTGGTGCGTTACCGTATCGATCAACAGCTTCCGCCTGACTTAGCATTGTTTCTTGTCGACAAAGACACTGTTTCCTTGGCAGACTGCGTCAACCTTATTGATAAACATGTTTTGGCGTGCAAAATGCTGCAAGTCACGCAGTCGCTTCGTAAGACGGAGGAGTCTGCGATCAAGACCGCCCCCCGTCTGCCCGGCGGCTGGATCGAGGGGAAGGGTTCTCCGATGACCTCCACTGGGGGCGCTCGCGAGCCGCAGACCAGGGCAGGGCCCTGGTGCGATTTCTGCAAACGCGTGGGGCACGGTGAAAACCGCTGTTTCTCTAATCCCGCCAGTCCGGCCTACCGAGGCAACCCTCCTGTTAAGTCGGAGGGAGATCAGTGGAACTCATCCGCCGGGCCCTCGCACACGACGGTGGCATCGGTGACCGAGGTCACTGCCACCGGGGCTAATTCCATTCATCCACTGCATCAGGAGTATTCAGGGACAGCCTTAGTGGGTGGCCCCGATTCGATGCTGAAGTTTGAGACCAAATACCTTCGGGATACTGGGG
>NC_136261.1:238567808-238590308 GCF_964187855.1 Myxine glutinosa | reverse complement strand
CGTCTCGCTGTAGAACAATGAAGTGAGGCTGTGAAAATAAAAGGCTAAGCTTTAATATTTATTTATATAGGCTTGCCCCATAAAACGTCACAAGATATTTATACACGTCACCATGGTGTTTGCCTAAGGAGGAAAAAACCCTTGGTGAGAGGGGATATTATTAGTATTAATATTGTTTAGTAATAACATTAATATTATGCTGTTATCATTATGCTAATATCATATTCAAGAGATGAATGAATGATATTTGCCACCAAAGGTGGATGGAGGTTCTGTTTTCAGTGTCTGTTTGTTTGTTTATCTGTTTGTCTTTGAACAAGATATCTCAAACAGTTGTGGACGGATTCGTATGAAATTTGGTTGAGAGGTTGGGAATGGGACAAAGACTAATCGATTAGATTTTGGTGAAGATCCGCATACAGATCTGATAATTTTAGAGTGATTCTTCACCATTGAGAGATAGGGCAAAAAAAACAATAGTTACTTTTGTTATTAGAAGCGACCTTGGGAAAAATTACACAATTAGCTATCTCAACGCGAATATACACCTTAAATAACGCTGATTTCACCCAAGGCAGAGAACCCTCTTAGGGAGGGGGATAAATGAAGTCGCCACAACCCTCATCATTTGACCCTTAGTCTTCCTGTCAAGATTGGTTGAGATTGGATAAATAATGACCGAATGTATCGTGGTCAGACAGACAGACACCAAATTGCATGTTTTCGTATAATTATCAAGTATCTTAGGTGTTGCTGGTGTTGGGTACCTCGGATGTCATCGATTCCCGCAAAATACCCTGGTGTTGGGCTTGCGGCTAGGGTGCCGGCTTAGGATCCTAGGATCCTGGGTTCGAATCCCGGTCAATCGCTGAATTAACGCCAGGGGGGTTGACTCAGCCTGTCATCCTTCCGAGGTCGGCAAATTGAGTACCAGTTCACTGGTAATTCCCTGCTTGTCGTTATAGGCGGCAAAAAGGGTTGGCGTCAGGAAGGGCATCCGGCCGTAAAACATTGCTTCAAAAAGGGGACCGAAAAACAACAACAACCACAGTTCCCGAAAAAGGCCAACCCTCGCTTGCGGGGAAAAATGGCCTCTAAAGGTGGTTTTTTATCAAGTATCTTAGGGTCTGACACACGCCAGCCAACAGTACAACAATAATTTTGGCAGGCACCTTGTCTTATGTACAGTTGTGAACATTACCTCAAGAAAGGCAAGACTCACTTGAGTACAAAGTTTGGCTCCATTGATGTGTGTGTAGCTTCTTGCAAAGTAAAAAAAAAACAATCTGATCCCAAAGTGAGATGAGCACACTTGGAGACAACAACTATTTAGACCAATCGAAGTTTACACTGTTCGGCAACAATAACCAACAAGATATCTGCGATCACAAAGTGATCACCAAGGGTAGGCCTCCACCGGCACCCACCATCCAATGATGGCCATATTCCTTTTGCACAACCGCCATATGACCTTGACGTTCAACATTTACTGAGTACAAATATTTAAAAATGTCTCCCCATGTACAATCTATCTACAAAACTCAAAATCATAGAAATTGGAGAAAAATCATTCAAGTCGTTATAAAAGGTGTTGTTTTGATAATTCGGCCACAATCCCCAAAAAAATATGGCAATGACACGAATCAAATATCAGGTGCACAACTTCAGTGCAGGTACACTATTATTTTTTCTCGTGCAGGTACACGAGAAAAGACACGTTCTATTTTTCAGACCGCCATTTGACCTTGACCTGTAACTCGGAGGGGTTTGATGTAAATTAATCGTAAATGCACCTTGCTCTAGGCTATCTAGAAAGGGCAATTTCGGTCCGATTGAACAAACTTCAGCCGAGTTAAGGTGAAAAACGTTAAAATGTCTATAATTAGGTCATCACCTTAAAGATTAGTAGCGTTCTTGGAGAAATTCAGTAGCTATCTTGCGAGCACTCTACGTAAAACCACGAAGTGCTATCTGCGCCCGACATCTGCTTGATAAACGCAGGTAAGAGCCAGCTGAGACATTGGAGAAGTATACGCAGGTGTTACGACAACTCGGCAAGGACTGCGGGGTGCCGGCTTGGACGGCCATCAAAGACACCGATGACCTCATGCGCGATGCCTTCATTACGGGTCTCCAATTGCCTGCTATTCGTCAGCGACTGCTCGAGAACGAGGCTATGACCTTTCGGGTTGCGTACGAACAGGCCAGGGTTCTGCAACTGGCCCAGGTCCGATCTGAGACATACGGACGCCAATATCTGACGGCGAGCACTGCGACTGCCGAAAAACGCTCCCCCCTCTTGCCTATACCCCTCCCCCGCCCCGCCTCAGCAAGAGTCAGGACGCTGCGGAGAGCGGCCCGATTACCATGGCTGCGACGACTCCTGCAGCGGCGACGTCAAAATGTTTTTTTTGCGGGAATCGATGACATCCGAGGAGCCAGTGCCTGGTCGAGAAGTGCTATGTAATTGCTGTGGCAAGAAGGGACACTTTGCCAAAGTCTGTAGATCGACCAAAGCTAAACAAATGACGCTCGCGGGTTTGCGCACGTCTGGAGCTGCGCCTGTCAATGGGGTCACGCCTCACGGCCTGACAAGAGCGGTGATACCTGTGGTGATTAATGGCGAAGTGGCTGAAGCTTGGATCGATACTGGGAGCAGTGAAAGCTACGTCAGCCAATATATTGTCAGAAGACATGGATGGCCCACTGTTCCGGCCATGCAGCGCGTGTTTATGGCTTCAGCGGCACGATGGCAAAGTTCAAAAGTCAACTCACTGTTAAGTTTGAACTCACTTAAAGGTCGCATGAAAAATTTATAGGTCACACGACAGAGGGCAGGAGAGAAAAGAGATACATAGAAAAGAGAGAAACCATCAGATGCTTCAAAATCGATTTATGATCTGCAAATTATCAGATCATAACTCCATCTGCAAATTATTTTGAAGTTATGATCTTCAAAATCGAGTTATGATTCTTTTCAAAGGGCACATACCCTAAAATATTGACCTGTTGAACCCAAAATTAAATAAGTTCATCTTTGTCTTTTAATACCTTTGACCTTTAGAACCCAAAATGGAATCAGTTCATCTTTGTATTAAATCTCATACTTCTGCCAAGTTTGGTTTGAATCACTTTCAGTGATTCGATAACAGTTCACAAGTTATCGCAGTAAGGAAAATATGCTATGCCTGCATGTACACACAGATGGACAACCTGAAAATATAATAGCTCTGGCCTTCAGCTGTGGAGCCATTAAAATATCCACCAAATTATTTCCACCAACAAGTTACCTTGTACGCGCTATCCAAATCAGGCAAAATAAAGCACGTCAAACATTCACAACATGACTGTTCCCTACCTATCCCGCTCTGACACGAGAGCCACACGGCCATAATTCCAAGCTGCCCTTCGTAGGAGTGAAAACAGCAGAATGAGAAACTGCAAAGAATGAACAGAGAAATCTCAAATCAGAACTCATGAACAGATCCACAAGCAATGCTACACTAAGTTAGTAAATACAAATGCAGTCACTACACACCTTTAAATAGTCACGATCCTCATATTCACAACATTACAATAAAACTCACTTTTATATATAAAAACAAGAATGACCACACTGTGGTCACAGTCTACATCAAAATCCGGTAGCGGGCCATTGGGAAACACGCATTTAAAGCACTATTAAAAGATGAAAAGCATGATTGGGAAACACCCATATAATGCACGATTAAAAGATGAGCAACACGATTGGGAAACACACATAATGCACTATTAAAATATGAATAGCACGATTGGGAAACACATTTAATGCACTATTAAACGATGACTAGCACGATTGGGAAACATTTAATGCACTATTTAACGACGAATAACACGATTGAGAAACACATTTAATGCACTATTAAACGATGAATATCACGATTGGGAAACACATTTAATGCACGATTAAAAGATGAATAGCTCGATTGGAAAGCACACATTTAATGCACTATTAAACAATGAATAGCACGATTGGAAAACACATTTAATGCACTATTAAAAGATGAACAGCACGATAGGGAAACACACATATAATGCACTATTAAAAGATGAGCAACATGATTGGGAAACACGCATATAATGCACTATTAAAAGATGAATAGTGTGATTGGAAAGCACGCATTTAATGCACTATTATAATATGAATAGCACGATTGGGAAACACATTTAATGCACTATTAAAAGATGAACAGCACGATTGGGAAACACCCATATAATGCACGATTAAAAGATGAGCAACACAATTGGGAAACACACAGGATGCACTATTAAAATATGAATAGCACGATTGGGAAATACATTTAATGCACTATTAAAATATGAATAGCACGATTGGGAAACACATTGAATGCACTATTGAATGATGAATAGCACGATTGGGAAACATTTAATGCACTATTAAACGATGAATAACACGATTGAGAAACACATTTAATGCACTATTAAATGATGAATAGCACGATTGGGAAACACATTTAATGCACTAGTAAAATATGAATAGCATGATTGGGGAAACACATTTAATGCTCTATTAAAAGAAAACAGCACGATTGGGAAACATGTTTAATGCACTATTAAAAGATGAGCAACACGATTGGGAAACAAGCATATAATGCACTATTAAAAGAAAACAGCACGATTGGGATACACACATATAATGCACTATTAAAAGATGAATAGCACGATTGGGAAACACATTTAATGCACTACTAAAAGATGAACAGCTCGATTGGGAAGCACACATTTAATGCACCATTAAAAGATGAACAGCATGATTGGGAAACATATAATGCATTAAAAGATGAGCAAAACGATTGGGAAACATGCATGTAATGCACTATTAAAAGAAAACAGCACGATTGGGATACACGCATATAATGCACTATTAAAAGATGAATAGCGTGATTGGGAAGCACACATTTAATGCACAATTAAACGATGAATAGCACGATTGGGAAACACATTTAATGCACTATTAAAAGCTGAACAGCACGATTGGGAAACACACATATAATGCACTATTAAAAGATGAACAGCACGATTGGGAAACAAATATAATGCATTAAAAGATGAGCAACATGATTGGGAAACACGCATATAATGCACTATTAAAAGATGAACAGCGTGATTGGGAAGCACACATTTAATGCACTATTCAAAGATGAACAGCACAATTGGGAAACACACATTTAATGCAATATTAAAAGATGAACAGCACGATTGGGAAACACACATTTAATGCACTATTAATAGATGAACAGCACGATTGGGAAACACATTTAATGCACTATTAAAAGATGAATAGCGTGATTGGGAAGCACACAATGCACTATTAAAAGATGATTAGCGTGATTGGGAAGCACACAATTAATGCACTATTAAAAGATGAATAGCGTGAAAGGGAAGCACACATTTAATGCACTATTAAAAGATGAATAGCGTGATTGGGAAGCACACAATTAATGCACTATTAAAAGATGAATAGCGTGATCGGGAAGCACACATTTAATGCACTATTAAAAGATGAATAGCATGATTGGGAAGCACACATTTAATGCGTTATTAAAAGATTAGCTCAACACTTCTCGTCCTTGTCACCCTCCCCACTGTTACATTAGAATGAGCTGATTTGTCACACGGTCACAGACTGCTTAACCACAACATGGAGCCGTTCGAAAATTATGCAACTATATTTTTTAGGGAGGCACGTACCGTGCGTGCTGATGAGCTTGATTTAACTTTACCAACAATTTTTATTCGACATATGATTTGATATTCGGGGTCCCTCATAGTGAGTATCACTCGTGACCTGACCCAAACAAAGCCAATGGAAATCTGACGCAAAAAACCTGGGTAGTGTATAAAGGTGGGCGCGAATCGGAAAATTTTAAGTCCGCTTACCGCTTATCCGCTCCGCCAGCCCGTGTAGTCCGATTCGCTTATCCGCTTCAGCGGCCGAAAATCTTAGTCCGCTTACCGGTTATCCGCTTCGATTCGATTTTTTAAAAGCGCTTCGACGTTTTTAAAGCGATTTTTGACGTTTCTAAAGGGAATTTAATGCTTTTTAAGCCTAAATAGCCATTTCTAACTACTACAAAGACAAACAAAGCTTTTAAGATCAAAAATATACATTTTTATTTAAATAAAATTTATTCAAAATTTATTGAAATAAAGTTTTCCACTCGACTCTACTCTACTCTACAGTTAATTTAAATATAATTTTAATATATGCAAGTTACATTAAAGAAAAATCAATTTGCCCGTCCTTTCTTTGACAAGAGAGTCTACTAGCAGTCTGTTGACTAGTCCTCGTCTTCCTCCTCCACCTCGTGGGCCTTCTTGAGGATTTGGAGGTTGCCCTTCATGAAGACAAGGGCCTCGAAGTTCGGTGCAGCCAGGGCCGACCTCTTAGGCCTGAGGATGTCCGACCCGTAGCTGAACACGCGCTCGACCGAGGCAGAGCTCGGGAGCGGCGTGTTATGCCTGAGAAATAGAGTTACCCAAGCATCACGGAACTCGAGCGGGAAGAGATTGGGCGAGCCGCTGGGCTGGAGAGTCAGAAATCTCTCCATCTTGACGTTATTGCCGCTCTAGCGTCCAATAAAATATTCAGTTTTCACTTATTATTCACTTAAATAAATATTCACAATTCTAGAATAACGGCTCAGGCTAACAGCTGATTTGGCGAATCGCGATGCGCTTTAATTTTTCGGTAGTTCGCTTACGTTTATCCGCTTCGGTTTCCGGGGGTTGTTCCGATTCGCTTATCCACTTCGAAAACGTTAGTCCGCTGCAGCGGATAAGCGGATAAGCGGACTTTCGAAGCGGACCGCCCACCTTTGGTAGTGTATAATCAGCAAAGGCTTGCAGGCCTGATGTCTTCGGTTCACCAGAAAACCAAAATGGTGGCCTTATTATTTTGGCTGGGTACTATGGTGGGTGGAGTCGATCGACAAATGTGGGTGGGGTCCGGCAACTGTCTGGCCAATGGGTGCACATTTCAAAAATCGACCCCCCAACAACAACAATCACATGGAGATCTTGTATACCTGCGACATGTCATGACGAACAGCATGATTGGGAAATGGCAGGTAAGAGGTAAAAACCTTTTGATTGGCAGGTAAACCTTTTGATTGGCAAAAAACGTGATTGGCAGATAAAAAACCAAAGGTTTTAGTTAGCACTTGATTAATGACAATTTAAATGTTGCCCATTAACTTGACCCGTTACTTGAGTGGCACACATTCTGAAACTGTTCCACATCATGCAAACTTCCGAATATAATCATTGTCATCCTGGTATGGTTTAAATAAATCTCATAACACACACCTAACATGTGGAAACTGGTATCTTCACTTTTTATATCATATATGACAGAAATTTGCATGTTGCACCAGATTGTCAGGTGGAATTTTTTTTACACAAATTTGTGGTTGGAGAGGTTGTAATACTGTTAAATAAAAGTAAAATTTATATCAAGCTAAAGCTCATATGTGCTCGGATTTCCTTACAACAGCTGATACAAGATTGATGATCAGAACCACATGGACACCGCCAAGAGGGAGTCCTTGCAGAACGGTGCTTTCTGACCGGGTCTCGTAGCAATCTGCACTTTCATTAGCCAACATAGGTGGACCTGAAGTTGCACCTCGGTCCAGCATCCGTCCTCTGTAATTGTAGGCCTCAAAAATGGTCTTTCCCATCGAGGCCATTAATACCACAGCTCACTGTACAATGCAGAGAACATACACAGCACATTATTTAGAACAAGCATTTTCTGTCAGATCCAATAAAATGTTTAAAAAACATACAAGTGCACGACTCCCTCCGATACAGTCATAGCCAAAAATATTGGCACCCTTGCACTTTTTTTCAAATAACGCACCATTTCTTCCAGAAAATTGTTGAAATTAAAAAATATTTTGGTATCCACATATGTATTTCTTTGGATTACAGTGGAACAAAACAAAAAAAAAGCTGAAAAAATTACTAAATCTTAGCTTATTCAACACAGAAATCCTAAAATGGCCCAGACAATATTATTGGCACCTTTTATAAGTTGTTAGAAATAATTACTGCAGGTACCTCAGAGCAATCTCTCCATTACAGAACATGGCAGTTGCATACTGCTTGCTGCATACTGCTTGTTGCTTACTGCATACTGCTTGCTAATCTGCAAACTGTGCAAAGGACTTGTTATTATCTCAAGTTTCCATTTCCCATGTGCAGGCTGTGAAAATTGATGAGCCATCCCCAAAGAGCTAACATGATTGTATGATGAGCTAACATGATGAATGCGATTATGATTTCAGTGCACAGGATGACTGTCTGATGAGTTTTTTTAAATTTTCTCTGTGGTCTGGACTCATGGTGCCCACAGACTTGAAATGAAAATAAAAGATTATATGCACAAAATGAAAAATAATACCCCAAGGGTCTTTCAAGGACCTTTGGTGCACGTGTCAGAAGGGTGTGGGCATGCATAATCACTGCGAACAGCAGATCAAAGCAAATACACAAAAATTAATAATAAAAACTTGAACGGGTTGTTCCACTGCTAGGTTCCAAAATTATATTCCAAAAAGTCCCACTGCTACACCGGATCTGCATCAGAACCTGAAGAAAAATCGAATTGGCTTGTCCTTGTCCACTAAGCAACTAATCCACCAAGTTTAGTCCGAATCCGTCGACAACGTTTTGAAATATCATGCTATACATCATTGTTGGGCTCATCTCTCAATGGTGAAGCATCACTTTTAAAATTCTCGGATCTGGATTCAGATCTTCACCGAAATCGAATCAATCTGTCCTCGTCACACAGCCAATCTGCCCACCGAATTTAGTCCGAATCCATCCATAACTTTTTTTAGATATCCTGCTCACAAACAGAGATACAAACAAACAGGGGTGAAAACGTAACCTCCACCCACCTTTGGTGGCGGAGGTAATTAACGGAGCAAAAATAAATCATTGTTACATTTACATTTGCTGTGAAATAACATACGCAAAGGCATGTGCCATTTGCTGTGTCCTTTGGAATGCAGTGCCTTCACAAAGTATTCACCCCCCTGACTTTTTCACATTTTGTGTTACAGCCTGCATTTAAAATGGATTAAACTGAGATTTTTTGTTACTGATCTACACATAATACTCCATAATGTCAAAGTTGAATTTTTTTTTGTTTGTTTGTTTTTTACAAATTTTTACAAAATAATTAAAAATGAAAAGCCAAAATGTCTTGAGCAAATGGGTATTTAACCCCTTTGCTACGACACTCCAAATTGAGCTCAGGTGCATCCAATTTCCTTTGATCATCCTTGAGATGTCTCTACAACTTGAATGCAGTCCACCTGTGGCCTGGCCAATTAAATTGATAGGACAGGATGTAGAAAGAAACACACCTTTCTATACAATGTCCCATAGGTGACAGCGCATGTCAGAGCAGAAACTCAACTATGCAGTCCAAGGAACTGTCCTTAGAACTCAGAATTGTGAAGAGGCATAGATCTGGAGAAGGGTATAAAACAATTTCTAGTGTTGAAAGTTCCCCAGAACACAGTGATGTCCATCATTAAGAAATGGAAAGAATAAGGAAGTACCCAGACTCTTCCTAGAGCTTGCCGTCCGACCAAACTGAGCAACCAGGCAAGAAGGACCTTGGTCAGGGAGATGACCAAGAACCCAATGACCACTCTGACAGAACTACATGGTTCCTTGGTTGAGATGGGAGAACCTGCCGGAAGGACAATAGTCTCTACAACAACAACAACAGGCATTTTAAAGGCCATTTTCCCTGCAAGAGCGGGGGTTAGCCTTGCGGTCCCCATGACAATCTTCTCCATTTTGCCCTATTTTCTGCATCTCCCCTTGTTAACCCCCTTTCCCACATTTCTTCTTCCACCATCTTCAGCCAAGTCTTTCTCGGTCTTCCCCGTCCTCTACTTCCTTCCACATTCATTTCCATCACCCTTCTCAACGCACATGGCCAATTCCCAGTTCTTTCCACCTCACCACATGCTTTACCACTTGCCATCACCTTTGTTTTTCCGATATTCACCTTCAGACCTTTCATCTCCATACATTCCTTCCACTTGTTCATCTTGTCCTTCAGTCCATCCATACTTTCTGCAATCAACACCAGATCATCTGCATACAACTCCCACGGTGAACCCTCCTTTACGTTCCGAGCCAGCACCTCCATCACAGCTACAAATAGTAGTGGACTTAGTACCGACCCCTGATGCACTCCCACCTTCACCTCAAACTCACCACTGTTCCCGTCCTTCGTCCTTACAGCTGTGCGCGCTCTTTTGTACATTGCCATCACTACTCTGATCAACCATTCCTCCACGCCTAACTTCCTCAATGCCCATGTCACTACTTCACGTGGAACCCTATCGAATGCTTTCTCCAGATCAACAAACCCAAGAAACAACTTCTTCCTCTTCTCGATGTACTTCTCCTGCAACTGCCTCAATAAAAAACGCGTCTGTCGTTCCTCTTCCTGGCATAAATCCAAACTGCAAATCAATAAATGCAATCCAATAAATCCAAATAGTCTCTACAGCACTTCACAGATCGAGGTTTTATGTTAGAATGGCCAGATGGAAGCCACTCCTGAGAAAAGGCACATGACAGCATGCCTGGAGTTTGCAAAAAGGCACGTGAAAAACTCAGATCATGAGGCAAAATATTCTGTGGTCTGATGAGAAAAAATTGAACTCTTTGGCCTGAATGCAAAACGCTATGTCTGGCGGAAACTGAGCACAGCTCATCACCCATCTAACACCATCCCTACCGTGAAGTGTGGTGGGTGGCAGCATCATGCTATGGGGATTCTTTTCAGCGGCAGGGACTGGGAGACTTGTAAGGACAGAGGAAAAAATGAATGGAACCAAATACAGGCAATTTCTTGACGAGAGCCTGCTTCAGAGTCCAAAATACATTCGAATGCAGCGAGGATTTACACTCCAACTGGACAATGACCCCAAGCATACAGCCAAAGCAACACTGAAATGGAACCTTGAGTCCTTGAGTGGTCCAGCCCAAGCCCAGATTTGAATGCCATTGAGAATCTGTGGAAAGACTTGAAGATTGCTGTTCACCAACACTCCCCATCTAACTTGATAGAGCTTGAGAAAATGTGTAAGGTAAAATGGGAGAAACTCCCTAAATCCAGATGTGCAAAGCTGACAAAGACATACCCAAGAACGCTCGAACCTTTAATTGCTGCCAAAGGCACTTCTATGAAATATTCACTCAGGGGGTTGAATACTTTTGTTAATTAGATATTTATGTCTTTCATTTTTAATCATTTTGTAAAATTTTCTATTAAAAAATGCCACTGATATTAGATGGTGTTATGTGTATATCAGTGACAAAAAATTAATTCATTTTTAATTCAGGCTGTACCAACAAAATGTGAAAAAGGTAAGGGGTGTGAATACTTTCTGAAGGCACAGTAGATGTAGCGATACATTGATGGCCAGATATTGCATAGGCATACGTTGTATGAGTGGTATATAGGCAGACACATAATCTTTTACATATACTAATTCTTCCTTCCAGAATTACAATATTAGTGATGTGGTCAAGTGGTGAATATTAATATATTATTAACATGTTTATTGTCCGCTCTTGAGTTTGGGAGTTAGGTGGTGTGAACCTCAGCTAAGTCACACCAAAGACTTAAATTTTTTTACATCTTCGATGCTTTATGCTCAGCATTTAAAAAAGGCTAGAGCACAGAAAAACAATCATAGGTTGGCAACCAGTGCACAGGGCTTGATGGTGTCCTAACTCCTAATAAATCGTCTTCTCCTGCATTACGTTCCTTGATATGGTAATATTTTTCAGTTTAAATTTATGGTTTTGTAAATGATTGGTGTTTAACCCTTTATAAATGAAAATACAGTAAAGATTGCCATATCTTTAGATACCCACGAATGGCAAGCCAGAGTAAATACCTGGTTTTACTTTGGTTTTACTTTAACACGTTGACTACAACCAGAGAACCCTAACCCTAACCCAATAACAAAGTTATTGTACTGATTTGACATACTCCACAGCTTTATCATGGTGATCATTACAGATCTGAAATTCAGCAATTTATTTCAATATGCACTGCTGTATACCTGCAGGTATTTATGGTCGAGATCAGGAGTCCTCAAATATTTTGGGCCAGAACCATAATTCCTTAGAACCTCACGGGCAACGAAACCAAAGACATTTTAAGCGACATTTTGTGCGCACCACCGCTTAAAATGTTCTTTAAAAAAAAAAAAAAAAACTTTTTGTGTGTACAACATTGAGGTTCGTGTAAGAGATAACATTAATCACATAAAAACAAACTGACAAAAAACATATGATAAAGGGAGCGGAAGACGAGATTGAGAGAGAGAGAGGGAAGGAAACACACAAATACAACAGTAGAGAACAGGGACATCGGGAGATCTGTGAGAGGGAGAGGGCTTGGGGCGAGGGGCATGGGAAAGGGGGTGGGGAGGATTGAAGAGGTAAAAAAAAAAAAAAAAACATGGCCAATGCTATGCTTCCAGGAAAAAAAGATGGTATTTCAAAAAAGTGGTTCTGGGGTGAATTAACAGGGGTATAAAATATCAAGGTTTTGGATGGGGGAAGATAGAGAGATGCTGGTGAACAGCTGTTTTAAAGACCTGGAGGGAGGAGTGGGATTGAAGAGAGTGAGGGAGTTTGTTACAGAGGCAGGAGAAAAGAGGAATTAAAGAGTGAAGGTGAGCAGAGTCATGATTTTGGCAGTTTAACCATAAGAGGCTTGCTGGCAGATCTTGTGCGACCCGTAAGAATATTTGGGGGACAGAGCACCGACAGAGCTGGGGGAGCTAGGCCAGAGAGGAGTCGGTAGAAGACGGAAAGACCACCAACCTGCCTGCGGTGAGTGAGTGAGAGGCCCTTGGAGTTAGCTTCATCGCAGGAGATTCCAATGATTCTGAATGCTTTGGTTTCAACAGCGTGAAGCCGAGCTAGGTGTGAGGCAGGAGCACCAGACCAGAGGGGAGAACAGTATTCCATTGGGCTGCGGATGAAAGCCTTGTATGTGGTGGGGAGCTCAGGTGTGCCAAGAAAGGACTTCGACGACAGAGCATGCCCAGTCGGCGACTGGCCTTGGAGGCCAGCTTGGAAATGTGGTTTTCCCAGGAAAGATCATGACAGATAGTGAGACCCAAAAGCTTGAGTGACATAACTTCTTGGAGAGGATTGTTGAGAAAGTAGATGGGAGGGTTGTCCAGTTGGTCTTTTCGGAGAGACATTGTAAGAGTGTGAGATTTGTAAGGAGTGAAAGAAATGTTCCACTTGTTTGACCAGTCTGTGATTTTGTCCAGGTCTGCAGAGAGTGAGGAGGGTGCAGATTGCCCATCTGAGGGATGAGGTGTGGAACGACAGAGAGTGGAATCATCAGCAAAGAGATAGAAAGGATTTTCCAGAGAGTCAGAGAGATCATTGATGAAGACCAGAAAAAGCACAGGGCCCAGAACACTGCCTTGGGGAAATCCAGCTTGAACAGGAAGGGGAGATGAGAGAAACCCATACAGGGCCACACGTTGACTACAACCAGAGAGGAGGTCCGCAACCCATGCGTGGAGATTTCCATGGATACCATAGGAGGAGAGTTTGGTGAGCAGAGCAGGGTGCCAGACCGTATCAAAGGCACATGATATGTCAAGGGAGACAGCTCTAATTTTCTGTTTGACATTGAGGACCTCCATCCATTGTTAAGACAGCAGAAGCACCATGTCCAAAGTAGAGTGACCTGTTTTATTTACCTTAGTGACCAAAGTTTATCTATTTGTTCCCTTTTATCACTAACATTCTTCTCTCAGGAAATTGGGGTCATTAAGAATGAGTATTACAGTAACAATTGAATAAAAGTGATAGACAATAGTACCCTACAGTCACAACGTCACCTCAACACCTGGCCTACACAACACGATGATGTGCCAACCTTTATTAGTGGGAACGAATAAAACAAATAGTTTTTCAAAATATTGTATTATAATTATAGCAAGGCAAACTATGAACGGTCAGGGAAGAGCAGTGCAGTGCAGTTGCTTTTGCTCGTCATGATTTTGTCAATGCGGGGCCCGAACTGAGAGTGACACAGGTGAAGACAAGTTCAAGATGAGGGACTGCTACTTGAATATAAAGTGCGACTTGAATGACCTTTTTCTCAATAACTCCAAACTAAATCTTCCTTGAATGTAACGTTTGTAAACAATTCTTCCTTCTGTCTGCAAAAGTATTTTTTTAACATTAAAAAGTGCTCCACTTTCACGATATCACCGTCAGAGATTCACCATATGTTCTTCTTCACCACCATATATCACGCTTCTTTTTCTTCAGAAAGATTATTTTGTTCATTTTTCCTGTTCCTTTTGTTCCTGTTCCGTTGCATCCTCATCTGTTCTGTGCTCTAACTCTTCAAGGAGCTTGCCTAAGTGTACAAAGAAAAAAAAGATTCCATTGCCAGGAGATTAGGTAGGATTAGCTCCACCGTCCAGACTGATGATGCCCACAGTTTGAATGTGGACCGCGATCCGCCTTTTGAGGACCCTTAGTCCAGATAGAGTTTTTAATTGTTGTATAACATAAATCACTGTCTCTCCAAAAAGACAATCTGGGCAACCCTTCCATCTACTTTCTGAAAAATCCTCTTGAATAAGTTCTGTCACTCAAGCTTTTGGGTCTCACTATCTGTCATGACTTTTCCTCAAAAAACCACATTTCCAAGCTGGCCTCCAAAGCCAGTCGCCAACTGGGCATCCTCCATCATGCAAAGTTCCTTCTGAGCACTTCTAAGCTCCTCACCACATACAAAGCTTTAATCCGCAGCTCAATAGAATACTGCTCTCCCCTCTGAGCTGGTGCTCCTGCCTCACACCTAGCTCGGCTTCACGTAGTTGAAACCAAAGCATTCAGAATCATTGGAATCTCCCGCGATGAAGCCGATTCTGAGGGCATTTCTCCCTCTCACCACAGGCAGGTATGTGGTCTTTGTCTTCTACCGACTCATCTCCGGCCTTGCTCCCCCTGCTCTGTCTGTGCTTTGTCTCCCAAATATTCCTGCAGGACACACAGGATCTGCTAGCAACCCTCTTCTGGTGAAACTGCCAAAAGCAAGACTCTCTGCTTACCTTCACTCCTTCATTCCTCTTTTCTCCCGCCTCTGGAACAAACTCCCACACTCTCTTCAATCCCTCTCCTCCCTCCAGGTCTTTAAAACAGCTGTTCACCACCATCTCTAATCTTCCCCCATCCCAAACCTTGATCTTTTCTACCCCCGTTAAAACACCCCAAATCCACCTCTCTCAATCCCCAACTGCTTTTCTAAAATTCCTAGATGTGTTTGTTTGCTTTATACAATGTACCCCTCCCTCCTCCCCGGCCCTTCCCCTTCAACAGATCTACCGACGTCCCTGTTCTCTTCTATTGTTGTGCTTGTGTGCTTCCCTTTCTCCCCCCTCTCGTCTCCCGCTCCCTTCATTGCACGTTTTATGTGTTTGTGCATGTTTTCATGTTCAATGTGATAGCTCTTACACAAGCCTCGACTCTGTATACAACCCCCCCCCCCACCCCAAACAACAACAACAACAACAACAACAACAACAACAACAACAACAAAAAACGTATTGTTGACTGAAACCAGGCAATAAAAAGCAGATTGGATACAAATAAAAGTGACGTTTTGTCATTTGTCCCAAACTGTGACATTGGTCGTACACCAATGATGAGGCCGTATCCTTTAACTATCCTGGCATTATTTTTGTCACGACAGCACAGTGCATCTGTTGCCAATCACAACATATGCAAAGCAATGGCTGCTTAAGCACCAAAGGAGGCATTCAGGAAGCAAATCATGAATAATTGAATTGGAAGCACTTTCCTTATTATCAAAAAAAAAAGATATGTCACGACTTATCTTTACAGGACCAGTAGGTGGTACAAAGGTGAATAACAAGACATGAAAGGAGGCCAACAGCATTCATAAGCAGACACAGCCTTGCCTTGCACATAGGTGTGAACCTTCTCTGTTTATCATATCAGCAAGGCAGCAGATCAAACCAGACATCATTACATGATTCCCATTTAAGCTGAATATTAACAGCCATACATAACTACAAATCGTGTTGCTATAATGTCAAACTCCAAGTGCACCAACTCCACCTCGACACTTTTTGGTTAGGGTGTTACGTGATCCTTTGTAAACAGAGTTACAAAAGGCAGTTGCTGTGGTTGTTAAAACAGCATCACAGTCAGAAAACGCTGTCCAAGTCAATCCAAGGCACTTGCGAGAGAACTTGACCAGTAAAATCCATATTGTCATGTTGGTTACCTCTGCCACCGAAGGTGGACGGTGGTTTATATAGTTCACCCCTGCTTATCTGGCTGTGAACAAGATGTCATAAAAATTTATGGATAGATTTGGATGAAATTTGGTCGACAGGTCGGGTGTGTGGCAATGACGAATCCATTAGATTTTGGTGAAGATCCGGATCCGAGGTTTCTTGTTAAGTGATTCTTCACCATTGAAAGATAAGACCAAAAATGATATTTGAAAAAATTGTGGACAGATAATGCCAAAACTTGGTGGATTGACAAGAACAAGCCAATTCGATTTTGGTTCAGGTCCGGCCTATCAATAGAATACCATCAATTTTTCAGCCTGGCGGATGTATGTGCTCCACAGAGTGCCGTTGTAGTTCATGCATGTCACACAAACCACCGCAACCGCAACTGCAACACCATAATGGTTTTAGTGGTGGCCATGCTTGATGCTTGCGTGACAAAAATGTTTAGCGCAGTCTTGTCGAAGGTAATTTCAGAAGTCATGTTGTCTTGAGGAACATAATTTATTAAAACACATAAGGACCTTTCAAATCTATGACAGAGCTGAGAAATGGCAGTTTAAGTGAAAGAGCCAATGTCTGTAACCATGGCAACCATAGTTAATCGGCTGGATGAGAAAGTGCACATTAAGCATGAGGTTTTGCACATTAATGTCCAGCAGGCCTCTAGAGTGAATTATGAATATCCTGGCTACGACTTGCATTCAATTTCAATGAATGGAGTCACTATAAACATGGCGTGACAATGCCAGCAAGGATTATAAACATTGAAAGTGGGTGTCCTGGGAACTTGGGATTGCTGGTTTGGTGTTTGTATTTGAGTGCACAGGTGTGGATGCTGGAATCACAGCTTCAAATTCTGTGCACCATGTTTATTTGTCCATTGTGTACGGATGCCCTTCCAATTCAGGTCAAAGTATTATCACGATACCTACTTGTGATTCTTTCCCTACCCCTCTTACCTCCCCCTTATCCAAATCATAAACAATCAATCAAATCTATTTCTATAAAACACAGTTTGTGTGTGTGTGTGTGTGTGTGTGTGTGTGTGTGTGTGTGTGTGTGTGCGTGTGTGTGTGTGTGTGTGTGTGTGTAATGTTACCGATAGACTCCAAAACGGAGAGGCTCACGTGCTTGATATTTGGCATAGACATGGCCATTGAGCCTGGGACGAACATGGCCGAGACCATATTTGATGAGATCCATATTTTTTATTCATATTTACCTCAGCGCATTTCAGCGAAGTACCCGCTAATCTCAGCCGGTGCCAGAGCAGCTCGCTGATTCGCTCAGAGCGATCACGTGATGTTCCATCCCGTCACACGTCATACGTTTGCACGTAATTCAGGGCGAAAAGCGATTGCGTTTTTTCACCTTTATGCGATCATGTTTTGTGTCGATTTTGTGCGATATGAATTAAATTTTAATTAATATCTCGTGTTTACGAATTCGAATACGAAGGATTTCCCCTTTCCCCTTTCGAATACGAATCGAATACGAGCTTGAGTCGAGAGGGCGAATGTACGGGTTGGGAATGTACGGGTCTCCCTTCCCCCGCCCGGCAACGCCGGTACTGGAGGGCGTGGGTCACAGGATCGGTGAGTCTCCAAAATCTGCTTCGTGCTCTTGCGAAGATGCAGGACGATGTCGCGATTGTTGTGCTGCTCTCAGACCATGAGAACTGCAACGTCATTGTTGACTGGCCCTCCCCTTCCCTCCCCCTTCCCCCTCCCCATCCCTCACCCTCCCCCCTCCCCTCCCATCCCCCTCCCCCCTCTTCTCCCCTCTCACCCTCCCCCTCTTCTCCCCTCCCCCCCTCTTCTCCCCTCCCCCCCCCCTCTTCTCCCCTCCCCCCCGTTCCCTTCCCCTCCCCTCCCCCACCCGGCAATGCCGGGTACTTCTGCTAGTGCACTATATTGGTGACAGAGTGTCGGTGCTGCTGAAAGTGTTCTTTGACGAGGGTGGATGGTTTACCATTGCCTTCCCAGCAGTCAGGGCAGGAATTTGTTTCCAGGATGCCGGCAATAACTCACCTACTCTTCAGGAAAGACTCCACAAAATCTTTTACGACCACCATTAACATTCAATGTTGATAGATAGACAGGTCCTCCAGCTAAGCATCCCTCCCATTGGTGGCACACACATTGATGCATCCCTAACCTCCCCCTTTACGAGGATATATTTTCATATCAAGTGTAATTCAGGGGGATTACATTAAGGAACCACAATTCGAATACAGTACAATGTGAGATATATATATTGTTATGAATTTTGGGGTAGAGTGATACAGTGCATTCAGAAAGTATTCGGACCCCTTCACTTTTTTCACATTTTGTTATGTTGCAGCCTTCTGCTGAAATCGTTTAAATTCATTTTTCCCAAGACACATGAAAGCCCACAGAATCTTGTTCTTCACAGTCTGAGAGTCCTTTAGGTGCTTTTTTGCAAACTCCAAGCGGGCTTTCATGTGTATTTCACCGAGGAGAGGCTTCCGTCTGGCCACTCTGCCATGAAGCCCAGATCGGTGGTGTGTTGCAGTTTTGGTTGTCCTTCTGGAAGTTTCTCCCATCTCCACACAGGATCTCTGGAGCTCAGCCAGAGTGACCATCGGGTTCTTGGTCACCTCTTACCAAGACCCTTCTCCCCCGATTGCTTAGTTTGGCCGGGCGGCCAGCTCTAGGAAGAATCCTGGTTGTTCCAAACTTCTTCCATTTAAGAATTATGGAGGCCACTGTGCTCTTGGGAACCTTCAATGCAGCAGAATTTTTTTGTAGGCTTCCCCAGATCTGTGCCTCGACACAATCCTGTCTCTGAGCTCTGCAGGCAGTTCCTTCGACCTCATGGCTTGGTTTTTGCTCTGATATGCATTGTCAGCTGTGAGACCTTATATAGACAGGTATGTGCCTGTCCAAATCATGTCCAATCAATTTAATTTACCACAGGTGGACTCCAATTAAGGTGTAGAAACATCTCAAAGATGATCAAGAGAAATGGGAGGCACCTGAGCTAAATGTCAAATGTCATAGCAAAGGGTCTGAATACTTATGTCAATGTGATATTTCAGTTTTTTCTTTTTAATAAATTTGCAAAACTTTCTACAATCCTGTTTTCTCTTTGTCATTATGGGGTATTGAGTGTAGATTGATGAGGGAAAAAATGAATTTAAACGATTTCAGCATAAGGCTGCAACATAACAAAATGTGAAAAAAGTGAAGGGGTCTGAATACTTTCTGAATGCACTGTAAATAGACCAGGTAGATCTGTGTAGGTATCATGCTCGACTGTCGTGAAGAAGAACCATCCCGATGTACAA
Source organism: Myxine glutinosa (assembly GCF_964187855.1). Classification (NCBI taxonomy): domain Eukaryota; kingdom Metazoa; phylum Chordata; class Myxini; order Myxiniformes; family Myxinidae; genus Myxine; species Myxine glutinosa. The sequence goes on along the minus strand of NC_136261.1, from coordinate 238,570,574 downwards.
AAGGAGAGGACCCGTCTAGCCCGGATGTCGGATTAAGTTTGTATAATTGTGGTCATACGAGGATGGCCTTGTGCTAACTAGAGTAGGGATTACGTTAATTCCCCTGTGTGTGAGACCTGTGATCTATTCTTTGTCCCATATGGCACTACACCAATAGACACGAGACAGACCCATTAGCACACACGTACTAATTAAATTCCTCCCCCCCCCCAATTTATCTCGCACAATAAAACTCACCGGAAGTGCAGGCAGGAAGCGCCCATGCATTGCGCCAACACGGCGATAAAACATCGAGCAAGCAGGCGATACACGCCCAGAGGGGCAGCGATTGGACGAGACACCACCAGTAGGGAGATGAGGCAGGATGAAGCCCACCGATTGGTAGAGGGAGGAGCAAGAAGCGACTCGCTGTTGGGCGGGAGTTGACCATTGGGAAGGACTGAGTAAGGAAGGACTCGTGATTGACCAGGGGCGGGGCAAGAAGCACCCCTCGGATTGGTGGAAGGAAGGCCGAGGGGAAAGCAGGGCGCAGATTGGCCAGGAACCACCGATGACGTCAGGGGCAAGTAAGAAGCGGCACGCTGATTGGTGGAGAGGACAGCTGACGTCACGAGACGGCCAATAAAAGAACTGGCTGGCCAGAATTTTCCCTCTCTCGTTTTGGATCCCTTCTTGGTCGGACCTTGTTCCCTGATGCCCTCGTGATTCCTCTACCTTGACTACTTGCCCCTCTCGTTCACCTCTGCCCTCGACTCTTGCTGACGGTGTTCCTTTGAAGAGCGAAGAGTGGGATCTCATCAAAGCGGCTGGGAGACAAGCTGCACGTCTGCCATTCAAGACGGACAGTGGGGCCTGGATAGCGTGTACGCACGTCCTTGGTGTACGCACATCATCCTGCCTCATCTCCCTACTGGTGGTGTCTCATCCAATCGCTGCCCCTCTGGGCATGTCTATCGCCTGCTTGCTCGATGTTTTATCGCCGTGTTGGCGCAATGCGGGGGGCTTCCTGCCTGCACTTCCGGTGAGTTTTATTGTGAGGGTGTGGGGGGAGGGGGGGGGTGAAGATAACGTGACTTTTTTTTTCTTTCTTTTTTTTTGTTGTTGTATACTGAATTGAGGCTCGTGAAAGAGCTAACATTTACTTCACAAACAAATCAACCAGACAAACAAAATATATAAAAAGAGGGAGCGGAAAAACAAGATGGGGAGAGAAGGGGAAGCACACAAACACAACATTTGAGAGCAGGGAGATGTGTGGAAGGGAGAGGGCTTGGGGGGCGGAGGCGTGGGAAGGGGGGGGGGGGGAGGGAGAAGTATAAAACACAAGGACACCAAGGACTTCCAGGACAGAAGTTGGTATTTCAAAAAAGTGGAATTGGCGTGAAATTAGCGGGGGTAGAAAAGATCAAGGTTTTGGATGGGGGAAGATAAGAGATGGTGGTGAACAGCTGTTTTAAAGACCTGGAGGGTGGAGTGGGATTGAAGAGAGTGAGGGAGTTTGTTCCAGAGGTGGGATAAAAGAGGAATGAAGGAGTGAAGGTGAGCAGAGAGTCTTGATTTTGGCAGTTTGACCATAAGAGGGTTGCAGGCAGATCTTGTGCGACCTGTAGGAATATTTGCGGGACAGAGCCCAGAGAGAGCTGGGGGGGCAAGGCCAGAGAGGAGTCGGTAGAAGACGGAAAGACCACCAACCTGCCTGCGGTGAGTGAGTGAGGCCCTTGGAGTTAGCTTCATCGCGGGAGATTCCAATGATTCTGAATGCTTTGGTTTCAACAGTGTGAAGACGAGCTAGGTGTGAGGCAGGAGCACCAGCCCAGAGGGGAGAGCAGTATTCCATTGAGCTGCGGATGAAAGCTTTGTATGTGGTGCATGACATGACGAATGCTTCAGTCAACCGACTGAAGAAATATTATGAGAGGAAGCCTGTGGAAAAAATGGTTCCTGTCTCACCTGTCGTGCCTGTCGTCGGGGTGCAAGAGAATCCAGAGGTTGAGGCCGGTGTGAAATTGTGTTAGTGTTGAAAAACCACTTGTGCGACCTGTAGGAATATTTGCGGGACAGAGCCCAGAGAGAGCTGGGGGGGCAAGGCCAGAGAGGAGTCGGTAGAAGACGGAAAGACCACCAACCTGCCTGCGGTGAGTGAGTGAGGCCCTTGGAGTTAGCTTCATCGCGGGAGATTCCAATGATTCTGAATGCTTTGGTTTCAACAGTGTGAAGACGAGCTAGGTGTGAGGCAGGAACACCAGCCCAGAGGGGAGAGCAGTATTCCATTGAGCTGCGGATGAAAGCTTTGTATGTGGTGCATGACATGACGAATGCTTCAGTCAACCGACTGAAGAAATATTATGAGAGGAAGCCTGTGGAAAAAATGGTTCCTGTCTCACCTGTCGTGCCTGTCGTCGGGGTGCAAGAGAATCCAGAGGTTGAGGCCGGTGTGAAATTTGATAATATTGATGACCAGGCTTGTCCCAGATTGACGAACACGGAAGTGTTGTCATTTATATGAGAAATTAGGTCATTTGACGAGGGAACAACAAGGACAACTATCCAGCCTAATTTTTGAGTTTGCACATTTGTTCACAGATGTACCTGGTCGTACTGACTTGGTATATCATGATATTGAGGTGGGGGAAGCCACTCCTGTGAAACAACACCCCTATCGGATGAACCCTGTGAAGATGGAGTATCTTCGGAAGGAGGTTCAGTATATGTTGGAGAATGACATCATCGAACCAAGCAGCAGTGAATGGAGCTCACCATGTGTGT
>NC_136261.1:238467808-238560308 GCF_964187855.1 Myxine glutinosa | reverse complement strand
TAGAGCCTGCGTTGGTATACGATGGGCTACAATGGCCCAAACCTACAATGGCCCACGATCACTCTGAACAAGTCGGCATGAACTGATGATGATGAAGTGATGGCTGATGGCTGGGGTTTATATACCCCCAAACTAGCTACCCCCAAAGTAGCTACGAGGATGCACGAGAACACAGGATGATCCTGTGTCCTCGCAGGATTGTCGTACGTTGTCGTACGATGGTCTACGATTGTAGGATCGTGGACCATCGTAGACCATCTTTTGAACATTTCAAAAGATGATTTTCCAACCTAAGATGGCCACAAAATCGTACGTCGATGCAGGATGGGCTCCTCGATGCTCCACGATCCTACCATCGTAGACCATCATATACCAACGCAGGCTCTATGGGACCACGGTTTTACAGAGCCTTTGTGTGAAGCTCGTCCTCCTCGGTGAATAGCTGTGATGGTGCGAAGGGATCTCACTTCCTAACTGCACTAATAGCATTACACACTGTTAAACTACCCGGGGTCGTACCCTGCCAATCGGCCTCTTTAAATTATGTGGTTCTAAGAACCCGAATTCCCATTGCCAAGACTGTGGTGCCCTCCTGAATTTGGGTCTTACCCAACAAATTTTCTCACTGTGCCCTCGCACAATTTCGGGGCTGGGCCGTGTGGCTCCACCAGCAGGTCTACCTACCTGGGCACCTCCGTCACTGAAGCCGCCTCCCGAGCTTGCCTGCTACTTACAACTACACTAACTGGGGAAGGCCCTCACTGGCACATACCCCCTCGATGCCCACCTCGGCATTGGGCAACCCGGGTCCTTCCCTGGGATCCTCGGGCCCCACTCAAGTACTAACCTAACCGGCTCCCAGAGCCTCCCTGCGGCCTTACCTGGCCGACAAGCTACCAGTGATGGAGTGCCCCAATAACCACACTCACCAATTAAGCCACACGCCCAGCCATTCCACCATCTCCTGATCTCCTGCACCTCACAAAATACTACTTTCCACTACCCGCACCACAGGTGTCAATATCCATTCAATTTACCTATGCCCTCCACCTGGCTTTAAACTACCCCACCCCCTGGGCTTTTGTGAATGGGTTCCACTCCGCCCCCCCCCCCCCCCATTCAATCCTTCGCACCATGCATTCCACACCATACATTCCACACCATGCATTCCACACAATTTATTCTCACACCACTACTTTTACACACCATTACACAATTCCTCAAACGCACAGCATCATCTATCTAACTAATTTCCCCTGCAACTCGTGCTTCCCTCGTCATCCCTTTACACTATGCACACCCTTTGTTAGCAACCACCTAAACTCTCTACGTCCCCTCTGCAGTTCAGGTGTCACTACTTAAATCTCAGTCCCTATGGTCTTCCAAATCCCTAACATTATCCTAGCCCTCCCTCGGCTAGCTTCGGTGCCCCATGGAGGCAACCATTTCTGGCCCCTCCATGGGCCTAACACTGCCAACCCCCTAAACTAATGCTCATGGGCCCCCCGTGGGAGGAATGGTTACACTACCATTCCCCCACGTGGGGTACACCACTCCCCCCAGTCCTCTAAACTATGAGCCCCTCCATGTGGAGGCACGTCGTCACGGCTCGGCCTCGAAGGGCCGAGCGTTCCATGCGGGTGGTTGGTCACCTGTATGTGGTGTCGGTCCGGAATTGACGATCCAAGGGGGGAGGAATTGATGGGCCCAGGTGCCGGGCTCCATCCCCGCACGGGGCCCTTCAGTCCCACGCACGATGACCCAAGCGGCCACGGTCAGAGCACCTCACCCAATAAGGTGCGTGGCTCCGAAACTCCAAACCTCCCCTCGAACCCGGCCGATCGCCCTTGCCGCCATACGGCGCCAACCATACAGTGCGGGTGCCGGAGGCACGAACCGTGCACGCCGGTCCTTGCGACACCGACGCAGCACCAATTCCCTCTGGTCCCCGCGGCACACAACTCACCGGGGGCTGGCGTACGCTACTCGTCCCGCTAAGCTCTACCCCGGTCTGCGTCGATGCCTGGGCCGCGTCATCGCATCTCACGACCCACTCCACACTCGCACACCCAGGCGCACACGCGCCTTTCACACACTCCGTTATCGCACACACTTCTTTTACACACCCAGTCGTCGCACATGCCGGTGCACACTCTTCTTTTACACACTCGGTAATCGCACACGCCGGTGCACACTCTTCTTTTGCACACTCGGTCATCGCAAACGCCGGTGCACACTCTTCTTTTACACACTCCGGTGTGCTCTCACACTCCGGTGTGCACTCTCGCTCCACGCACTCCGGTACGCACTCTCTCTCACGCTCTGGTACGCACTCTCTCTCACGCTCTGGTACGCACTCTCTCACGCTCTGGTACGCACTCTCTCTCTCATGCTCTGGTACGCACTCTCTCTCTCACGCTCCGGTACGCACTCTCTCTCACACTCCGTACCACTCGCACACCGCACAATGGGCCCTTCACGACCGCCCGGGTCTTGCCTCTCTCCCAAGCTTGCCGAGCACCCGTCCGCACCAAACACATTCCCGCCATTTTTACTCACCTCGGGGCTCTCCTTCCCCCTGCTTCTCCGCCAGCACCTGCAAACTTTTTATTTGGTCAGCAAGCACGGCATCACGGTGTGAACACGAACTTTGCACATGTTCCATTACCTCCTCCAGTGATTCACTCCGTCTCTCCTGTCTCTTCAACCCCAATTATTTCTTTTTCCCGGGTGACCTCCTCTATTCTCCAGTGCGCTTTCACTATTTCCCCCTCTAACTCAACGATCGTCGGCACCCCCAAAATTTCCTCTTCCAATTCGACCATCGTCGGCGCCCCCAAAATTTCCTCTTCCAATTCGACCATCATCGGTTTCTCTACCTCCCCCGTCGCTACTCTCATTGCCCCAGCCAGTTTGGCTGTACTCCACTTTAACCCACTCTCCACGCGTTCCTTGTACCGCTTCACCCCGTCGCGTACCACCGCGACTTCCCTGCTCATCCTACACCCAATCTCCTCCCCAATCTTTTCCATGTTACACCTGGATTCCTCCCCCATGGTTTCCATCCGATTAGCCATGGTGTCCATTCTATTAGCCATCTTTTCCATGTTGCCCCTCGATTCCTCCCTCATCGTTTCCATGTTACTTCTTGACTCTGTCCTCATTTCTTTCACATCTTCACCCGACTTGACCATGTAGGCCCTCATTTGCGCCATAAATAGGCCCATGTCCCCTGGCACCGCGGGCTCGGCTTCCTCCGCCACACGCGAGGCGCCGCCATTTTCTTCACTTACTGCCACACCCTCATTAATTTCCCCTTCTACCAACTCTTCCTGCTGGTCCTGGCCCATTAGTTCTTATTCATTTCTTACTCCCACCGGCAATCGGTCGCCTTGGCCAGCCATTGCACGAACTCAATTAAATTTGGTTTTAAAACTAAATTTCGTATGCTCGTAATTTCGAGTACGTGAAGTGCACTCCAGGTCCAAATATCCCACTTCCGGACACCAATTTGTTGCAGATCTCGAGCCCGTCGACGTCCTGAGGGGGGATTAAGCCCTTCTCCCCCTCGAGCTTCGAGTCCACGAGGCCGCTACCCACTCTACACTCGTGCAGGGCCGGCGCCATACTATTTTGCACCCTAGGCAAGGCCAGCTACTTCCATCCCCTCCCCCCCCCCCCACCCCCCCAACTTTTTTTTGCCAACTTCGATTATTTAAAAGATGTTTTGTAGAAAAAATAAAAAGCAGAAAATTTGAAACTGACAAATTTATTTTAAATTGCAAGAATAAGTACCGTAAGATGCCAACAGCACCAATATTAAAGGCGCAATATCCATTAATATGGCAGTGGCCCTGTTACCCCACGCTTTGGGGCAAATGGGCTTTCCCTTAAAAAAAAATGACACTACATGTGGTTTGCAATGCAAAATAAAGAAAGTGGTCCCTTTATGAGTGTGTGAATGGAAATTACAGATAAACAAAACAGTTTTTGGTTTGAGCAATAAGTTTTAGATATGCAAAATCAAAATTTTAAATAATCAGTCTTTGATTATCTTTCGCAAATACAAAATAAAATATTTTGGCACACAAATCATTTTGAACTAAATGGCACTCGGTATAATGCATACCTCAGCCATTGGCAACACAACATTCAAAACTTTTACTTCACACACCTTTAAGTATATTGTAACGGATTTGGGAAACCGTGCACTGTGTGTAATTCATTGTAAATATACCCCCATTGTAAATAATGTAATGATTCTTGTAAATACCTCCATTCATGTAAAGATCAAAGGTCGTCTTTTAGTTAGTCCATCGCACACATGTAGAAAACCATAGAACCTCTCTATAGTTATTTCTTTATTATGTGTATCAGTTAAGGCTGTGTCTCCACTAGTTGACCTTGCGCTGCACCAAATGAAATAAGATAGAGCCCCATTACCAACTGCATTGCCTCCATTGCCAACTGCATTACCTCCATTGCCAACTGCATTGCCTCCATTGCCAACTGCATTACCTCCATCACCAACTGCATTCGCCGCCATTCAACATGTGCTCCAACTCGGAGAGGAAGGGCGTGGCCCCACCTCGTCATCAAGGGTGGAGCCCCCGAACGACCAACCAGAGATCAGGGGTATGGCTTGAGAGGCGTGACCAAGAAACATCGAGCAGTTTCGCGAATGTTCCAGGGTGTGGCGATATACAACCCGTTGCACGGAGCCCCCACCTCAGTTGAGGAGTTCCGTGGCAAGCAGTTCTGCAAGAGAGTTTTTTAGGGAGGTGCTTGCGCAGGTGGCGGTCCTGCTGAGAACTTCGGAGACGCATGAGGCGGAGACGCGCAAACCTACAACGCTACAGACAACAACGTGCGGGCACGCCAACCTCGACGTGCCGCGATCCTCGGACCTCCCTGTCGCCCGTTCTGTGGACCAGATTGCGGTGGAGTCGGCGGCCGATCACCTCCAGCCTGCTGTCCTGCACGAACCCTTCTCTCCCTCCAGCCAATCCAACCTGCAATTCCCCATTCGTGTGAGTCTGCCCATCGTCTGTCCTCTGTGTTGTCTGGGGTATAAGTTAAGTTTGTATAAGGATTTGCCCTGTGTATCTGCTTCTTCCTCTTCCCTGTAAATTACTTCATTCTTCTTTTCTTCTTTGGGTTTGTGTAAATAATAATAAATATCTGTTCCTCCATTCTTTGATTTCTTCTTTCTCATCCGATCGTTTTAGAGATTTCCCCATTGAGTTACTGTGGTGCGATTTCGGCCAACGCTTTATAATCGGGTTAGTCTTTGCTAACGGCTCGAACTTCGGACTGCTAACCCGCTCGGCAAATACCATCTTGGCCGTGGTTTCGAGCGGAGTTACGCACCTGCCTTGTGGAGGGATTGGCGGGGGTGTACGGGAATCCCTTGACCAATCACCTCGGCCAATCCCACCCCACAGGGGAGCGGGGTAGCTTCAGGATCGGAGACGGCCAGTGCAAATAGAAGGGGGATTAACCCTCCCCCCCCCCCCCTTGCTAATGGGAGCGCCGTCCCCGTTTCCGTAACAATATATACCATTTAAGGATACTTGGCGTAACCAACATGTCATGTCACCACAGTATTTCGCTTACAGTCAGACAGAGAAACGAACAAAAAAACAGACAAACAGAGTTTAAAATGTCTCATAAAAGTTTCAATTTCAGACACATCAACATCTCACTTTGCGTGCCTTTTCCTTTGCAAATTTTGTCACAAATTCAACCAGATCAAGTGCTGATGCCTGGGCATGTTCAATTGATATAGTTGCCAAGCCAACTCGTCTTTTCCAACATTGTAGAGCGTTTGTAAGTTTTTATAACTTTGAGCTTTGAGAAACTACGTTCACCACTTGCCACTGGTACTGGAAGTGTGAGAAGGATCCTTAAAGCAACGGAAACATTAGGCACATTATCCAGGAGTTTTTGTTGTAGTATGAAGAGAAGTACTTCTTGTGGCAGCATAGACTTTGGAAGTCTTCAAGCTATTGCTACAAGTTCAGTAATGCGCCCCTCTGATGTCTGCGCCCTAGGCGGCTGCCTAGTTGGCCTAATGGTAGCGCCGGCCCTGCACTCGTGGGGGCGGATTGCTGAGCAATTCCAGCAGCCAAACCTGCAGCGAGCACGTGGAAGGGTTTCCGGTCAAATACCCAAGTACCTTTGATACACACGCCGCTGCGAGGACAGGGGCTGGACCTCACACGCGTCACACTGGTCTGATACGCCCGAGCGGTTTGCGTTTTACGTAACTCGTGCCGTTAATTGCCGTTAGGAACCCGATCGAGCGGTTTTATTTCGTGCAATGCGAGGCCAATGGTGAAAAGACGTAAACGGCCAGGTTGGAAACAAACACAGGTTTATTAACAAATGTACAACGATGAGAGAAAAAGGGACACAGGAGAGAAACTTAACCGTTCTTACTTCCTGTCCCAGACAAGGGCCCTCTGACTCACTCGGGGAAAGGGAGGAAGGAGAGGACGCGCTCAAAGCGCGGCCGCTTAGTGCAGTTCGCCCCGGACGGCTCGTTGGGCGTTTCCCCTTGGTGATGTTCGCGGCAGGGACGTCGGCTTCAGTCGTGCACGAACGGGAGCCCACACAGCGTGTCCCGAAGTCAACGAGGCAAAAGCGCACGTGCCGGGAGTCCAGGCAGGGAGATCGTCAGAGTATAGGGCCAATGAGAGAGATCGTCCTGCGAGAGCCGGAATCCCAAGAGCGAGGGCAAGAGAGAGACCAGAGCCAGCGAGAACGGGGGCAGTAGAGAGCGGGGGCAGAGCGCAGAGAGCTTGCTCGAGGGTCCGGGGCGGGTCTTATATCCCCCCCGGGGCCCCACTAGAATGTTCCACGGGCCTCCACAGGTCACATGTCGTGATAGCCCCCCATCAGTTACTCCCCTTAGTCATTGGCCGCCGTTGTTGGCCACTCCCCTTTAGCTCCCATTGGCCACCGTTGTTGTTGCAAAACTCAGTTACCGACCTGGTTTCACAGTGAGACTTTTGAAATTTTTTTTTTTTTTTTTTTTTTTTTTGACATTTTTGACATCTGGGCGAAACCAGGTTGGTAACTGTGAGTTTTGCATGCACTTGTGATGAGTATCTGAATTTAAGATCCATAATGACGCACTGCTAGATGGCTCCCCTGGAGCTTTGCAGGCAATGCGGACATGCATGGCGATGACGTCATGACGTTCGCTCATTTGGTTGGAGAACCAGATTACAGATACTAATTAGTAACTCCCAACCGCATCCAGGTCGACTCCATATAATGAGTGGATACCAGAGATAATGTTGCCGTGTGGCAGGCGGTGCTTATCGCTCCCAGTAAGGTGCAGCAGCAGCTGTATGGGACACCTTACTGGTGGTTCCCCACTGATGGTATGAAGTCGCATAATGACTGATTATATATATATATATATATATATATATATATATATATATATATATATATATATATATATATATATATATATATATATATATATATATACACAATTTCAAAACAAACCTGGTCACAAGTGTGCCTCACTGACCGATTCCTCAGTCGAGGTCCTTAGCATCATCCCGTTTCGCCCCTTCAACCTCAATATTGCCAGCTGAGGTGGGCAGTAGGGGCACATACGCCTCCACATGTAGCAGCTACATCCAGATGCGTACATACCCCCACCCCCAGCTAGTGAGAACACAGACTACAACAACAAAACCGTCTCCACTCCCATAATCCACAGCCCCTCATCCACTCATCCAATCTCACACACGAAAAAAAAGATATAAAAAAAAAAAAAAACGACCGAACAACAATGTGTGTGTGTGTGTATATATATATATATATATATATATATATATATATATATATATATATATATATATATATGATTATGGACGAGATGTATTTAAACAAGTACAAAAAGTTTTAATTAAAACAAAAGCCGTGTCGATGTTACACAATGCCTAGATGCAGCTGTGCCTATAACGTCGATGTTATAGGCACAGGACATTCCTATTGATTCGATTACTTGACGTTATTTTTGTGCAAAGTGAAAATATATCTCGGCAATTTCCCGTGTGTGGCGACACGTGAACGAAGCTATGCTCCTCTCTCCACATTATTGTGACGACATATAAATTAAATATTTCATCGTGACGATTGTCATCAAATGGACGAATTTTTAATATATCTCGGCATTTTCCCGTCTGTTATTTCGGGCGGTGTATGACTGACCATTCCGCGATTTAAACAAAATATATATATATATATATATATCTTGGCATTTTCCCGTCTCTTATTTCGGGCGGTGTATGACTGACCATGCCGCGATTAAAAAAATATATATCTCAATGGACTTGAAGTTACAGGCCTTTGAGAATTCATTTCGTTCTATAAAGGGCAACTTTCATCAGATTTTCTTCCCGTTTTTTTTCAACCGAGTCTAAAACTATGTTAGCGACTGTGAAAAATGAAATGATATATCGAATTTGATTTGAAATAAAACTGTGTGAGAGAGGAAGACACCACGGGCCTACAAAACAGGCCTCAAAGCTATGCGAGTTAATAAAATGGTGGATATTTGTTTATATGAAGGCTCTCCCAGAATGGGTGGAGCTATGGTTCCCAGAATGGGTGGAGCTTTTGTCTTCTCTGCAAGAACAAGAAGAAGAACAACAACAGCAGAGGGCACTCTATGAGCAGCGTCTGCGACACGGCTAAAAATCTTTACCATCACAAATCAATTTTGGCTTTTCATGTGAAATTGATAAAATGCAAACTGTGACCATTAGTCAAAATAACGAATATGTACAAAAATGGATTTAAAACTTAGTCGTTAAAAAAAATCTTAGCCAGCTGGTTTGTAACGCATATGACGTCATTCCTCTATTCCGTTTAATATGTGAACATGAGATGTTCAACGAATATGACTTTTCGTTGAAATTCCTCAAACCAAAAATCATAATGGAGCACAACGTCTCAAACAGCATTGCGTACCTACCCAGAAATAGCCAGTGGAAGCTTCAACTTGAGATAATTTCACATCTTTAACGCGCCGCCAGATCCTCGCCTCGCACGAACTGAAGGTACCGCCCCGAGCACGCGGCACGTATATGACGTCATTACGTTAATCACGTCCCCTGCACGAGCTGTTTTAACGCGCCAACAGATCCTCGCCTCTCCAAACTGAAGGTACCGCCCCGAGCACGCGGCACGTAAGTGACGTCATTACGTTAATAACATCGTCTGCACGAGCTGTTTTAACACGCGGAACGGTCGCTTTTGCAGCTTTTTGAGTACTGTATTTTAAAAATTCCGTTTTGCTCGAACTACGTACTTTTTGGAAAATAACCTTTAATTCAAACATTTACTTTATAAACGAGGTAATTTTAAAACGACGGGCCAGTTCTGAAATATTGTAATTGATTTTGTATGCACCGTGAACTTCACACAATTTAGCAAAGATTGTCGATTTCAAGTTATGTATTTCAATTAAACGACACAAAAGTAAAATCCCGTCATCAAGAACCCTAATTGAGCCATTTAATAATTAGCTAATCATCATTTTTATTTAACCGGTATTTGTGAATGGGACGACAACCTTTATTTTACCGGTGAAGTGATCCCCCAACTTTTTCGCTATTACAAAATATTTAAACTCTCAATCGGCTCCAAAAAGATCAGGTCGTAATTGTTTTAGATGTGAAATGTATTTTGACGAAAATATTTACACCATTGAACGGACAACAACCCTTAAAAAAAGGAATCGATTATATTATCAGGGAGCATCACGGTCGCTGACGCGGTAGCCAATATTCATTTCCTGTCGGCGTCATTACGTCACCACGCACGATCAAGTTAAACCGAGGCCTCAAGCGAGCGTTTCAAGAATATTAGGCAGATTTATTCATAAATTGAAACAGCTGCAGATTATGCTACTTTGTATAGGCCTAAAATAAAATAAAGCATTCGTCAGCAAATCACCTTACTAAGATCACGTGACGTCGTGACCTCATCTCACCCGTGTGTTCAAGGAGCTCGGTAAGTGCGTGTTTTACAAGCTCCTGCTGCCCGTGCTCCTGCTGCCCGTGCCCCTGCTGCCCGTGCTCCTGCTGCTCCTGTTGCCCGTGCTCCTGCTGCTGCCCGTGCTTCTGCTCCTGCTCCTGCCCGTGCTCCTGCTGCCCGTGCTTATGCTCCTGCTGCTGCCCGTGCTTCTGCTCCTGCTGCTGTCCGTGCTTCTGCTCCTGCTGCTGTCCGTGCTTCTGCTCCTGCTGCTGCCCGTGCTTCTGCTGCTGCCCGTGCTTCTGCTGCTGCCCGTGCTTCTGCTACCCGTGCTTCTTCGCCTGCTACCCATGCTTCTGCTCCTGCTGCCCGTGCTCCTGCTGCCTGTGCTTCTGCTCCTGCTGCCCGTGCTTCTGCTCCTGCTGCCCGTGCTTCTGCTCCTGCTGCCCGTGCTGCCTGTGCCAAGTTTTATTTTTATTATTTTTATTTTATAAATAATCGTTTTTCCTTTTTTTTTTTTCCACAGAACAGACATGCTTCTTTCCAGGAGCGGAGCACGCGTGGTTCAACAGAGAAGCTTTAGGTACTGGCTTTTATGGTGAAAAATCGTCAAAATACAGATGAGATTGTGACAAAAGATCCCGTCGTGTAAATTTCTTTTTAATCAATGAAAACTACTGGAAATCTCTATGTCTAAGGCAAATGCTTTTTTTGTAACCCTCCCCACATCCTCCCTCCTCCCCCCTCACTACCTCTCCCTATAAAAATGTGGACCTCCACCTAACTAACTATACTGTACATCAGATACCACAATTATATATTACTATTATAGGCCACAAACTCAGATGTCTTATATATATATATATATATATCAGTAAATCTCGACCGAAAAAAAAGATTGTTTGTAATAATTTGTTGAACATTTAATTAATTTTACCCCTCTTTGGATTTTAGTTTTCTCACCTGAGAGTTTCCTTCTGTATCCATCTTGTCCACCCCATGCATCCTCTCTCGCCTCCCATTCCTCCTCAAACCCTTTTGCCCAAGTCTCACTCTATGTTGGCCTTCTACTCTGCTGTTGGTGTTTCCCGCTCTCACCACTGTTCCTTTTGTGTCCTGTTACGTCCTGATCCATTCATTGTACTAGCTCTTCCACAAGTCTAGACTATGTATACAAAAAAATTGATGCTCAATTTCCATGTTTTACATGTTCAAACCGAAGTATAATAAATCCTTACAATGCCAGTTAAACATGTCCATCCATCAACTCTCTTAGCCTAATGGTGCAATGGTAATGCAACAGTGTCAGGACAGAGAAGAGAAAGATGAAGACATAAAGAAGCATAAGGTGAGTGAAAGACATAAAGGGAGAGAAAAGAGGAAGACATGATTAAGTGTGTTTGTTATTCATTTCATCTTTTTCATATATTGTTCTTGAAATTATACAGCCCTCAAAAAGGCTGTCGGTGTTTGCTGTCAAATCAAAAGATAAGGAACTCTTCATAGTCAGTGTCTTTGTCGAAGACAGCTGGGAGTTCATCGGCAGTCAGCATACAGAAGAGTCCTCGTCATCGCTCCCCTCAAAGTTGCTGCTTGATGACCTCTGCTCCTAGAGGGTGTTGTCTTCGGTGCCATCAAGTGCCTTGGAAACATTGCACTTTTTTTGTGCAATGGAGCAGGAGCACGGCCTGTGGTGAGTGAGTGAAAGTCCCTCGGAGTTAGCTTCATCGCAGGAGATTCCAATGATTCTGAAAGCTTTTGTTTCAACAGCGTGAAGCCGAGCTCGGTATGAGGCAGGAGCAACGGCCCAGAGGGGGGAACAGTATTCCATTGAGCTGCGGATGAAAGCCTTGTATGTGGTGAGGAGCTCAGGTGTGCCAAGAAAGGACTTCGCACGATGGAGGATGCCCAGTCGGCAACTGGCTTTGGAGGCCAGCTTGGAAATGTGGTTTTCCCAAGAAAGATCATGGCAGATAGTGAGACCCAAAAGCTTGAGCGACAGAACTTCTTGGAGAGGATTGTTGAGAAAGTAGATGGAAGGGTTTTCCAGTCGGTCTTTTCGGAGAGACACAGTAAGAGTGTGAGATTTGTCAGGATTGAAAGACATGTTCCACTTGTTTGACCAGTCTGTGATTTTGTCCAGGTCTAGAGAGTGAGGAGGCTGCAGACTGCCGATCTAAGGGATGAGGAATGGAGCGGCAGAGAGTGGAGTCATCAGCAATGAGATAGAGAGGATTTTCCAGAGAGTCAGAAAGATCATTAATGAAGACCAGAAAAAGCATAGGGCCCAGAACACTACCTTGGGGAACTCCAGCCAGAACAGGAAGGGGAGATGAGAGAAACCCATTCAGGGCCACACATTGACTAAGACCAGAGAGGAAGTCCACAAGCCATGCGTGGAGATTTCCATAGATACCATATGAGGAGAGTTTTGTGAGCAGAGCGGGGTGCCAGACCGTATCGAAGGCACGTGATATGTCAAGGGAGACAGCTCTGATTTCCTGTTTGGCATTGAGGACCTCCATCCATTGTTGAGACAGCAGAAGCAACATGTCCAGAGTAGAATGACCTGGTCTGAATCCAAATTGATAATCGGAGATCAAGCCATTGGAGAAGAGGAAGGATTTGATATCCGAAGCAATGATGGATTCCATGACTTTGCTGATAATTGGGAGCAGGCTGATTGGTCTGTAGTTGCAAGGATCTGTTTTTGCACCTTTTTGTGTAAAGCGGTAATGTTTGAGGATTTCCAAGATGATGGCAGATGACCTTGAGCAAAAGAGAGCGTGAATTTCCACTTTGGAATTCCCTGGAGATTCTCTCGTTCAGATGCTCCCGCCAGACCTGGTATCCATCACACCTCATTGGCAGATCCACCTTCCTCTAGTGCCCACCCTGGGTGAACGACTTTTGTCCAGTCCTCGTACATTCTGACCAGCACCTGTGAAAGCCATCCTTGAATGTCTTGTTTGTGTATGGTGAAAAGTTTTATCTTCGACCTTCTCCATGGGTACGTTATTTTAACATGCACATTTTAAGAGGAACACATTTCATTGAAACAAATTTGATGCAAATGAAAATAAATCTCTTGCATGTGCTAAATAAAATGAACAAAAACTTGTGATGTAACATGGCCAGACAAAAGATACACCCCCAACCCTGCACCTTGCCTGGCCTCCACTGGTTCGAGAAGATGGATCACACGACACCCTTAGTCTATGTAAGCTGTTGCATACAACACTGCCTTCCAACAGCATACAAAAACAGGACGACTTTATTATTATTGAAGTTCGCCTTAAGCTCGGCTAAAAGCCACAAAATGTGAAGGGCTACATTAGACAAAGAAGAGGAAAAACTGTCAAATCCAAGTCCTGAAACAAGGAAACCTCTTAACAGGATCACTGTGCAGCAGGTGGTAACTCGGCCAGGTGGAAAAATAAATTTCCTACCCACATTAAAGTCCTTAATCTAATTCCAAGTCCTTGAAGTCCTTGATGCAGGTGAAAAGAATCTTATGTGAGCACATGGTCCAGGCTAAGGCCTAACCATTTAATAACTACCCTGTACACATAACGATATAATTATATATTGTTGGTTTGCCCTTCCTATGCCACAGTGTATCTACTTCAGTGATGGCTGTACAGAAAATGACAAGAGTGCGCGTCGTGGACAACAGCGCTTTGGGTAACACGCCGTACCACCTGCCACCACGTTGCATCCATGTATACAACAAGACAGGTGTCGGTCGAATTGGAGACAAAGTCCTTCTTGCCATCGGGTACTTTCCATTTTTCTCTCATTTTCCTTGCTTCATGGTTCACGAGATTGAGTAATTATTTTGTTGTACCAATGGATATGCTAAAAGGCTAATGGGAATTCTATCATTATCATTTATGGTACTGTACAGGTGCTAGTTTATACAACTGCCTGACCTGTTCTCGAGAAACACAAAATGTAAAAGTTTGAGTTAAGACATTTTTACATTTTTTTTCCCCATAAGTTCTCACATTAATCTTGTTAATATGTTTACCACGAATGTAAATGAAGAAAGTAACAAGTCCAGTGCAGTAATGGTGATAAGGGAAATAAAGAAACATGAAGCCATTTGACCCGATGACCATCTAGTTAGCCTCAGTTGTTTAAATCAAGTTTTGTTTGTTTGCACTGAATGGGATTAGCATTTTTCACTGAATATTTTTTTTTGGGCATTTTGCTTGAATTCTTATTTTTACCCTCCGCCACCAAAGGTGGATGGAGGTTGTTTTCATCCCTGTCTGTCCGTTTGTGAACAAAATATCTAAAAAAGTTGTGAACGGATTCGGACGAAATTTGGCAGAGATATAGCGTATGTGACAAGGACGAAATGATTAGATTTTGGTGAAGATCCGGATTCTAATCCGGCTACTCGAATTTAAGTGATTCTTCACCATTGGGAGATAGCGACAAAAACGACATATAGCAGGATATCTCAAAGTTATGGATGGATTTGGACGAAACTTGTTGGACCAGTTGTGTGTGTGACAACGAAGAATTGATTCAATTTTGGTGAAAATCCGGATCCAGCTAGTATAATTTTTTAAGTGATTCTTCACCATTGAGTGATATGGCCAACCAGGTGAGGTTTACTCACTACTGAGTGCCGTTCTAGTTATTTATGTATTTATTTTGCATACAAACCCGAGGTTTGTGAAAGAACAAGGTGACAGAAAATGCATAGAAGGAACAATTATGTTGATGGTGGGGTGTTGGGAGAAACTGTACCAGACACAAACAAACAAGCACTTTGATGATTAAACTGGAAAAGAGGAGAGGAGCTGCTAGTGTATCTTGCGGAATGGGTGTGAGGAGGGTTAATTGGAATATAAGATGATAGGTAGGGATTGAATACATGACATGGTGATGCATTGCCATCTTTAAGCCCAGGATGAAAAGTGGGATTATAGTAACTCGGCGAGGTGATTTGACGAAGTAGAAAAGGGGAATAGAGGAGTGATCACCTCCAGGTGATGGTGTGATGGGCAGTAGAAAATGATTTTGCAAGTCTGAATTTGAAACATTAACCGGAAGGGAGATGCAGGGGTGGGGATTGAAAGAGCAGTGGAATAAAGTCCAAAAGAGAGGTGGTACAACATAGAGACCATCTTCTTTCATGTGGTTGAAATGAGTGAATTAGCAGGTAAACCGGGCAGCTCTCAGCCAAGCCTGTGCCTGCACGGTGAGCCGTTGGAGCGAGTTCCAGCCTCCATCAAAACGGTGGATTGTGTGCTCCACCACCAGGTAATCGACCATCTGTATGTTGCCGCAGCCACAGATTGCAATATCAGCGAGGTTCCAAAGAGGCCATCAACTTATCCATGATAAAAGAGCAACAGGTCCGATGCAGCTGCTGCTTTACTGGTCCAGGAGAGGTATGAAGCAGGGGCACCAGAGATGAGATTGAGTGCAGTACTCCATTGAGCTTCAAAAAAAGACCTTGCAAGCCATGAAGATGTTCATATTTAGGAGGAAGGATTTTGATATATGGTCTGCCCAGGAGATGTAGCTGATGGTGAGGCCCAAAAATGAGGGACTTAACTTGTTCCCAGTAGCCTACCAAGTAAGTGGATGGGTAGGTTCACTGGATTGGCTTGCATCGACCACAGGCAGCATGACATGTCTCAGACACATCCTGTTGGTAAGAATCCATGTGAAAGTAACTGATGAGGCACATGGTTACTGGTCCAACAGCAGTAAAAAAAAAATTATATCTGATGTTACTGAAAGTTGTTAGAACAAATTCAACTGAATAAACCGCTGTTTAAATGTGACGTGCACGGTGAGTGACGTGCAAAAACCCTAACACTGGCCAAGTGTGAGTAATATAAGCGATGGGTGGGAGGTGAAGCGATGAGTCGACTTGTTTTTAAGATGTGAAAAATTAACTGATGACGTTAATGTCCAGGTTGTTTACAAGAACATTTAATTAATACTCACACAGCCTTCCTGCAGACAATGTTTGCTTTGCTTGTTAAATACGATTAACATCACTGATCGAACGGATGATGCAGAGGAAGTGCCACTTCCCTTTGAGCCATCTCGTCGGGGTCTGATTCTAAACGTGTGGTTTGTGTGTTGCATCAATGTGTGTGCAATCCCTCCAATTGACATTAAGCTGAGGACCCATGTGCTAGCAGTGATTGCTGGTGACGTTAATGTACTCCAGTTATTACCGTTGTCCTGGTCACATTCAAAATTATTGCCCAAACTTATTTTGGTGGTTCCTTCGGGCCCACCACAACCACCAGCCCCCTAAGATAAATATTGATACAAAAGTGTGCCGTAGTTGTTTATATTAGGATCAAAGATGACAACATGATTATTATGACGAAACCTCAAGGCCAATATTTTTCTCCATGCAGAGGACAGAAAAAGAAGGCTCTGATCGTTGGCGATGCCATGCCAGGCCCTCCAATGACCCCTCGCTTTGACTCCAACAATGTGGTGCTGCTCGAAGACAATGGGAATCCAACAGGAACGCGGATAAAAGCTCCCATTCCAAGCTCTTTGCGGTGCCTGCGTGGCGAGCATTCTAAAATACTAGCACTCGCACAGCTCTTCGTGTGATACTTGACAACAATGGATTGATTGCTTGGCACCTGGGTTTGCAAACAAGCTGTTCAAGGGGTGTGTATATATATATATATATATATATATATATATATATATATATATATATATATATATGGCCTGGCCTGGCAACACTTTCAGTATTTTGTGCCTTGGTTCGATCAGACACAAAGAATACAGAGTCAAAATACTTTCCTTTAATTTCTAGCCAGTATCACAATTCTACCCAGCAGTGGTGAGTTGCCCTATTACACTTTAAAACTTTGACTCCACTACAACACAACAACAACAACAACAACATGCATTTTAAGGCCATTTTCCCTGTTAGAGCGGGGGTTAGCCTTGCGGTCCCCATGACAATCTTCTCCATCTTGCCCTATTTTCTGCATCTCTCCTTGTTAACCCCCTTGCCCGCATTTCTTTTTCCACCATCTTTAGCCAAGTCTTTCTCGGTCTTCCCCGTCCTCTACTTCCTTCCACATTCATTCCCATTACTCTTTTCAACCAGTCACTTTCATCCTTCCTCAACACATGACCAAACCATCTCAACCTGTTCCTCTTCACAGCATCAATCACAGGCTCTATTCCCATCATCTTTCGCAATTCATCATTTGTCTTCCTCTCTCTCTCAACGATACTCCACACATCCCTCGAACCATTCGCATTTCCACCCTTTCCAGCCATCGTTGCTGCTCTACCTTCATTACTCATGTCTCGCTCCCATAAATCATAACACTTCTCACACATGCAGCATACACCTTTCCCTTCAGCTTCAACGACACTCCCCTCCTCATCAGCACGCCACTCAGTTCCCGAAACTTATTCCATGCACATCTCACTCGAGCAACCGTTGCCGAGTCTGATCCACCTTCTCCATTCAGCATGTCTCCGAGGTAGCATAATGTTTTCACACCTTCCAGCTTCACGCCGTCTCCAAGATCCAACTCAATATTTCCTCCATCTGCAGCTCCCTCTGTGCACACCTTACATTTGAATGTAGCTGCCACACTGGTTAATGTAGCTGCCACACTGGTTAATTCTAGCCAGTATCACAATTCTACCCAGCAGTGGTGAGTTGCCCTATTACACTTTAAAACTTTGACTCCACTCACATGAAATTGCCTGAAAACCTTTGATGTAAACAATTTAAAAAGTGAAAAGTTTGGTGATATAGTCTTTTAAAAGTTTTGTTTTTTTTGGTGGTAATATGAAACAATCACCTGACTATATTTGCCATTTGTGATTAAAGTTGCAATTCAGTCAGTTGTCCCCAGAATAACATTGAAATAAGGCAATCGTAACATGTTGATTCCATCTGTTGCTGATAAGCACCAAGTTTGTCAGATATAATTGCACGAAATTTATTTAACGGCTTCTATTATTCCCACCTTGTCAGGTAGGGAAACAATTCTGGGACTAGGTGCTGGCCAAGCCTGAGGCTCGTATGAAGGAGCAGGAACTTTGAATTTGTTCATGGTGCCAGCGATGGCTCGCCTTCTCTTCAGAAGGACACCATGGGATCTTTCACGTCCACCAACTAATGCTGGCAGACAGGATGCCAAGTTTAACGTCCATCTGTGGGACGGCCCACACATTGAGGAATCACCCAACCTGTGAAACACCATATGATGATGGCCACTCCTCTATCTTCAGATGCATATGGCTGCCAAAGCAGTTTCTTAACTATTGGGCACAATCCTGGTCGGGGCATCACTCCGATGCAGGATACTCGAATGGCACATTCATCCCAACAAGCTGATACTCATTTTGCCAACCTCGGATGACAGGCTGAGTCAACCCCACCTGGTGTTAATTCAACGACCGACCGTGATTTGAACTCAGGACCCAAGAATCCCAAGCCAGCACCCAAACCGTTAAGCCAACACCAGGCTTTTTGTGAAACACCAGGATGACACTTTATAGCTGGGTCGAGATTCAAACCCAGGCTACACAACTTGGAGGGGAACGTGTGTACCTCTCCACTATCCTGCCAGCCCCTCAAATTCTTAATTGAATCTGAAAAATTGAGAAAGTAAATGATACATAAACAAGACCCAATGTCTAACAGTGGCGTAGCCAGGCTTGTAAAATATTATAAACCACAAACACATATTATTAGCTTTTTAAACAGTCGCTAATGCTGTTTATAACATTAAACAAAGAAATTTGGAGGAATCCTGACATCCATGAAGTAAGTTTTACTTACAGAACTGAGCGAATATCTACTGTAATCTATATACCCCATAAGGGTTGGAGGTGTGCAACATTTACCAAGCAGCTAGCTAGCGCTTGCCAAGCCAGCCGTTCCTTAACGGTTTTGAATGGAGTGCTTGCTCGAATGCTTAAACCACTTGGCGATCTCTCCACAAGAACCTTGGTAAATGAACACATACCCAATGATCTTGAGACCCGACCATAGATAGACTGTAATCTATATACCCCAAAGAGGAATGACCCTTCCAGCAGTCCCATAGTGAGCGGGTGTACTAGTAAATTAAAATGTCAGTCGGTGGAGTCAGCCATGATAATGACATCATAGACGTAATGGACACAAAACTGCCGCTACTTTAATATGTAGAAGATGATATATTTTAACTTCCAGTACGTTTGCAGTCACTAAGGAGGGATTAGTGTTACGATTAGATTTACTATAATATTAACGTTACAACAACACAACATGCATTTCAAGGCCATTTTCCCTGCTAGAGTGGGGGTTAGCCTTGCAGTCCCCATGACAATCTTCTCCATTTTGCTCTATTTTCTGCATCTCCCCTTGTTAACCCCCTTGCCCGCATTTCTTCTTCCACCATCTTTAGCCAAGTCTTTCTCGGTCTTCCCCGTCCTCTACTTCCTTCTACATTCATTTCCATCACTCTTCTCAACTCACTTTCATCCTTCCTCAACACATGACCAAACCATCTCAAACTGTTTCTCTTCACAGCATCCATCACAGGCTCCATTAACGTTACGTTATCATTATTTCGAAAATGATATTACCAGTAAAAAACCGATGCTAATTCCTTACTTTTATTCTCCGTTAATACTGCGGTTATTAATATTAGTGCCAAACACCGTTCCATTAATTCATGAACCATACACCGCTTCAATCCATCCATGACATTGGGATTAAAGTGTTATGGTTATATTTACTATATTATTATTATTATTATGAAAACGATATTACTGAAATGATACACTACTGTATTAAGAAACCTGGGCTTAATTTGCCCGAAACGGTCCGAATATGAGGCATGAAGCCTAATGCCTATATGCACCGTATTGTTGGAAGAGCCGTAACGTCTATGCTTTCGATATTTCAAGGCCATTTTAACAATCGGTTTGTTTGTGTGTCACACTGAATGAAAAACGTAAAGGTAGAGCATGGCGATTGTGATATATGACGGGTTCGACGATATGAGCGGCATATAAATCAAAATGGCGGTGTGTGGAGAGTCGACCGCCGTAATGACATCAGACTTAATCACATCACCCTGTCATATGACCAGATCCTCAGCTCTGATTGGGATACGTTTGAGGGTACATACATACATACAGACGGACAAACACTGTTCT
Organism: Myxine glutinosa; assembly: GCF_964187855.1. Taxonomy (NCBI): domain Eukaryota; kingdom Metazoa; phylum Chordata; class Myxini; order Myxiniformes; family Myxinidae; genus Myxine; species Myxine glutinosa. Next base: position 238,540,127 of record NC_136261.1, on the reverse strand, counting down.
AGATGGCTTTGCCCGAGATGGGCTACGCCGTAAAAAGACATGTGTTGGGAGTTTTGCAACCTTTCAAATGACCACTCCACTCCAAAAAAAATTATATTGGGTAATGACTCATTTTGATGACCTCCAGCATTGCCTCAGTGGTTTGAAAACTTTTATTTGAAAAACAAAATAAAATTTGTAATACAACTTTACAACAAAGACAAATAAATAGACTATACAGAAAGACAGTAGAAACTGGCTTGTTCAGTTTGGGGCCTCCTACATACAAAGTGCAACTCAAAATCAGAGGCAAAATATATACAGAAACCCCAAAAATAAGACGAAAACTCAATTCATGACAATTTTGTAAACAATGGCAGTAGTGATTTTACAGGCAACAGCAGGGAGGACGGCCGCCTTCACCCGAATCCACCACAAGCAAAATGTTGTTTTTGAGCTGACAACATATCTGAGAGAAAATAGAAAGATAAAAGAACGTTTCATAGAGGTCGATCTGTATACCGATAGTGTGCTCTTTCATAGTCTCTCTCCTTCCCAACCCCACAACCCACCCCCATCTGCTAGCAATAAAGTTCAGTAAACCCTCAGAAGGAAAGGATGTTTTCTTTTCATAAGTCAAAGTATCAACCCCAAGATTAGGTTTCGGTTGATTATGTTCAATGCCTTGACAAAGCAATTTTATGGATGAGTAAATTAATATCCAACGTCAATAAATAATGAATAGTCCCATGTGGGACAAACGCTTGTCTCCCGATGGAGGGTGGTCGTAGTTGGGCTGCATTAGGTGATAAAGCAGATATTGGGGTTTGAAAGGGTCTTAATGTTCAAAGGGTATGATGGGGTCTTAAGGAGTCCAAAGTGTTGATGAAAGGGTCTTGAAAGACCAAAAGGGACTAAAAAGTATGAAAAGGACTGTCCCATATCTGCTGCCAGCCCAACTCTGTCCTCCCATCCTCGTCTTCTTGAAAGCAAGATGGTATTAATGATATTAAGGGGTTAAAATTTAATCAAGGTTAAATTAAATAATGGTAAGATCAAATTAAGAGGTTAAAATTAAATAACGAGGAAACTTTGACGGAATCTCGAGAAATGTGATGGACATACAATCATAGATTCGATTTTGAGTTAATTAGCTAATTATCTCACCACCTGGATGGAAATTTTAAAAAGGGCTCCATTTTTTCCATCGACGTCATGAATCGTCATGCCGGTGATCCGTTATAGCCTTGGAGGATTTGGGAAAAAACGAAAAAAATGGTAATGGACTCACGGACTGATGGAAGGAAGGGCATCGTTATGGCGTTAACAGCTCATTTCAACTTAGAGCTAAAAAGTGTGCAAACAACTACCTTTCCCAATTGTTTCATCAAGTCTGCTTCCTGAGAACACTTTCCCCTTTACTCAAAACGATCCGTCCTTACACCTGCGTCCAGTCAAAACAATCCATCCTTTTTCGATTCAATATTGTTGAGCATTCCCACAAGTAAACTACTTAATTATACATGAAGCATTACTGGGCATCACATGTACATGTTCTTAAGGAGTCGATATAAAGGGGTCAAAAGGGTCTTCAAAGGACAAAGAGTAAAAGGGATGAAAATGACTGCCCCTTATCTGTCCGCACCCTAATTTTCTGTCCTCCATTCCTTTCCTTTCCTTAAAGCAAAAGCACAAAACAAATATATGATCCGGGTTAATATTCTTTACATTTGAAGCCATTCTCTAGCTTTCAGTATAATTCTGCATCATGTACAAATTCTAAACACTCAAGATTATGTTCAAGCTTGGACAAGTCACAGAGACCGTTAATAATAATCGAATCTACTGAACTTCCAGGTGAATTTTCATGCAGAGTGTGATAAGTGAGTGGATGTGCCATAGCTGATGTTGTAGTTGGACAACAATGTGAAACTTTTTCTCAGTTCGTTTGAAAAGTGGCAGATTGTGGAGATACAGCAGAGTATACCAGGACAACACAGACATTTAGACATTCCCATTAGAGAGCAATACCTTGGCCAATGAACCTTTTTACAACAAATAAGCTTTCAACATTTTAAGAGGGATCGATAAGCAAACCTGTTTCAATTCGGCATTGGATATTTAGCCGATACCTTTACAAATTACATTGGTGAAAGAAAAGTGACCACCAATAGGAAGAGCAAACATTACCTTTATGCTTTCATCAGTATAATGCTAACCCTCACCCTAAAACTAGCCACAATAACCACATTTCATAATTTATTTTTCTTTCCCAATGCCAGTACCAAAAACAAATCGAACAAAGAAATGACAGGTAAATAATATTAGGGCAACTATTACTGATACAGACTAGATGTATGTATGTACACTTCATTTTAATTAAAGTAGCTCCCGCTATTGCGAAAGCTCCTTCAGCAAACTAAGCTGTTGTCTTTACGGCGCAGCCGCCATTCGATGCCATCACCACAGATTGGGGCAGCAAGAGGAAACAAGAAAGGTAAAATCAAGTTTTGGCCGAAGACTTGGTGCAAGTTGTCAAGACACCCTAAATCGTATGTGTTCACGCCGACTTGCGCCTCATGCGCAGTCTGCCCGTCGGACGCGAGCACAAGCTGAAAGGCAAGGGCGGGAGCACACACCACACAGTGCATGGCATGCACGTTAGCCAGGATGCAGACCACAAGGTCCGTGGTGCTCTCCCAGCCATTGGCGTACCGCCACACAGCCGCAGGCCACACGTAACCAGGTAAGGCACGGAGGTTCAGTGGACCATCCCTCTCCACCAGATAGCCAAGAGAAAGCAGCAGTGAATACAGGCTGGCAGCAAGGGCATGAAGAGACAACCCCACAGCAAACCGGAGGTTACGGTGTCCCACGCAACATGCAGTCAGTGCGCAGTGCCGTTCACGCCGCAGGATGCAGGCAGAGCAGGTGGCACAGTGGCGAGCACGGGGTGGCACATAAGCCTGGGGCGTCACGAGCATCAAATAAACGTCTAGCACACATTATCAATCGACAACCTTCTGACCTCCAAATAAATGATCAAAAACACTAAATAATGCTACCGTAGATCTTACAGGGATTTTAATTTACATTTGACCGTAATAAAGTGTATCACTTGACCAGCCTGTCATCCTTCCGAGGTCGGCTAATTGAGTACCAGTTCACTGGTAATTCCCTGTTTGTCGTTAAAGGCGGCAAAAAGGGTTGGCGTCAGGAAGGGCATCCGGCCGTAAAACATTGCTTCAAAAAGGGGACCGAAAAACAACAACAACCACGGTTCCCGAAAAAGGCCAACCCCCGCTTTGCGGGGAAAAAATGGCCTCTAAAGGTGGTTGTTTTTTTTTATTACTTGACCATCTTCACTGCCATTTTGTCTTTCTTAGCCAGCTCTGGAAATGTTTAAATCTTATAGATTGTACATATCGATACATTACCAACAGAATTGCCTTCGCCGATTTTCCTCGTCGACGAATGGACGCTGCTCCCACAACACGTCGACACAACGACGCCGAAGTCCTGGATACCACTGTTCCAGGCTCCTCTGCCGATCACCCTCCGTAAATTTCGGGATTTACAGACATTGAAAGACGTGATGCCCATAGAAAACCAACGTTTCTACGATGAACTCCCTCATACCGAGGCATAGACTTTATTCGAAAATAATGATTTTGATTTAAAATTTGCTACAAACATTTCGTTGTCGTTTGAACTTGGTTGAAAATTAATTTACCTTCGCTGATTTTGAGACCGCTTGTGTGCTCAGCGCAATTTGTCAACTTGCCTTTGCCGATTTTGAGACTATTTTTCTACATGAGGCAATTTTTCCAAAAATAAAAATCACGTTTTTTGGATCGAAAATTAGTTTGATCGTCATGAAATTTTCTGGAGATGTTGGGTATAGTTAGGCATTCTTAATAGTGAAGACAAATTTTTTTGCAAACAACGATCGAAGGCAATTATGTAAGTAACGTATCGATATACTGTAAGCAACGCTGACTCCATCAGACCCATTTCATCTGCCTGTCCGTATTTCCCAGGAATGTGTTCGTGGTCCACAAACTTCCGTTTCGAAGCAAAATCTCAAAGTGCTTTACAAAACCCTAGGCCTGAGGAAGTTTGTAAGACCTGCAAACGAAAAATCACCTGAGGTGAAGTCTACTCGCAAAATTGGTGGTGTAGATCTTCATTACATTTGTTAGTTGGCTGTGCCTTCTCTGAAGGCTAACCCCCGCTCTAGCAGGGAAAATGGCCTTAAAATGCATGTTGTTGTTTGTTGTTGCTGTGCCTTCTCTAATGAATGATAAAGGGTGTTCACAAGTTACCGTTCCAAATTCAAAACGTAATAAAAAGTCAATTAAACGGGATGCAATGATGTGGTTTGGGTGCATGTGAAAGAACATTTCTTAAAGTTTTATTTGCTTTTTCCATTTCCAGGTGTCTCCTGTGCCATGTGACATCACATTTACTGCAAATGGCATCCCCATAAGAAAAATGCGCAGTGTGTTCCCTGGTTTTGAGAGACCAAATGAGCTACACAGGTTCAACGAAGCTTCAGGATGACCTGTGGATGGCAGCCACCAGTGAGAAAAATGATTTGTGAGTGGCTCAAAAACTTTGTGGAGACCGATAGGACCGTGCGGAGGAAGGGGGGGCAGACTGGCCAAGCACAAACGGTGAGGATGTTCAACATGTTCGTGAGTCGTTTGAGCGCAGTACTCATAAGTCCATTCAGATAGCTGCAGGTACCATGCTCAACGGAATGTGAAGTACTGCACATGTGACTGCGGCTGAGGTTCAGCTGAGTGCAGGCACCGAAGGTGGAAGACTGCACATGACACATAACGATTGCTGTATACATTTTGGAACGCTTAGATCAAGACCGATTTCTATGACGTGTGCTCTTATCAGGCAAGTCAATTTTCTACATTACAGGGTCAACTTTAGCATGTCGGCAACAATTACGATGATTCACATTATGAGGAAGAGAGACTTGGTATGAGTGCTTAAAGGTTTGTCCATGTTGTTCGAGAGAGAAATGCAGATGGAGTCGTCACTATCATGAGGACGGTACAATACACAGACAAATAAGAGGTGCGAGCGGACGGGAAGTCGCAGCCCGTGGTACTCCTGGGGAATGGGAGGTGTAAGATCAGTACAGGGACAGTAGTCCAAGCCATTTAGCCCAAATATGGGGCCAGATAGGAAAAAACTGCAACACTACATATCAGTGAGAAATTGAGTTCTTGATTCTTAACCATTAAATCCTTTTCGACTCTACAGGGGTATAAAGGGTCTAAAGTGGGCAAAAAAGGACGAAAAGGGTCATAAAAGGTATTTAAGGGTCTAAGGGGCTTAAAGTCGGTAAAGGTCTAAAGAGCCGATAACGGTAAAGGGTCACAAGGGGTCTAAAGTGTTGAAAGGGTCTTAAAAGGGTCTTAAAAGGGTCTAAAGAGTCGAAACAGTTCAAACAGTCTAAAAGTCAGAAGGGCCTACAGGTGTAAGAGGTATGTAGGGAAATAAGGGGTCTAAAGGTCTGTTGGGTCAAAATATCTAGAGTACGTTCCAAAAGTAGTTAGTGTCGAAGGCCGAAAGGGGTCTAAATGTCTAAAGGCATCAAAAGGGTCTTACAAGGTCTAAAGTTGAAAGTGTCTTTAGGTGTAAGAGGTTTACACGAGTTTAAATGGTAATAAGGGGTGTAAAGGTCTTAAGGATCTAAAGGTATAAAAGGTACTTTCCAATGGTAGTTATGGTCTAATGGGTATATAAGATATAAGGGTCCAAAAGTTACTTTCCAATAGTAGTTGGGGTAAAAGGGGCCAAAGAGTTTTAAGGGGTTGAAATGTTGCAAAGTATTGAAAGGGTCTTAAAAGGACTAAAAGGTTAAAATTTTAAAAAGGGCTTCATTGGTTTTTGTGCATCGACAGCATGAATCATCATGCCGAGTTTCAAAACGATCCGTTGAGCTGCCACGAAGTTGGTAAATCTCTCCCACCCCACTCCCAATAGATCCAATCAATGCCGGAAGGATGGACTGACCGATTGAAGATCATCGTTATGGCTTTTATAGCTCATCTCCACTTCACCATAGACGCTAAAAACGCTACTTTACCGAGTCATTTCATTAGTTAAACGAGAACGGCACTCGGTAGAGAGCAAACCTCCACCAGGCTGAACAGTTTGTTTTGTATATCACTAAACCACCGTTTAGAGGCCATTTTTCCCCGCAAGCGGGGGTTGGCCTTTTTCGGGCACCGTGGTTGTTGTTGTTTTTTGGTCCCCTTTTTGAAGCAATGTTTTACGGCCGGATGCCCTTCCTGACGCCAACCCTTTTTGTCGCCTTTTTACGACAAACAGGGAATTACCAGTGAACTGGTCCTCAATTTGCCGACCTCGGAAGGATGACAGGCTGAGTCAACCCCCCTGGCGTTAATTCAGCGATCGACCAGGATTCGAACCCAGGATCCTAGGATCCTAAGCTGGCACCCTAGCCGCTAGCCCAACACCAGGCTTGTTTTGTATATCACTGATGAACCAAAATCGAATCGGCTTGTTCTCGTCACCGAACAAACTCCCCCACCAAGTTTAGTCATAAGTCGTCCATAACTTTTTTAAATATCATGTTATATAATCGTTTTTGGCCTGATCTCTCAATGGTGAAGAATCACTTTAAAATTCTCTTAGCCGGATCCGAATCCATATTCAGATCTTTATCAAAACTGAATCGATTAGTCCTCGTCACACACACCTGTCCAACAAGTTTTGTCCAAATCCGTCCACAACGTTTTGAGATGTCCTGCTATGTATCGGTTTTGGCCTGATCAGTGATCTCTCAATGGTGAAGAATCACTTTAAAATTCTCTTATCTTAGCCGGATCCGAATCCAGATCTTCACCAAAATCGAATCATTTCGTCCTTGTCACATACGCTACATCTTTGCCAAATTTCGTCCAAATCCGGCCACAAATTTTTGATATATCTTGTTCTTAGACAAACAAACAGAAGGACAAAGACAGGGGTGAAAACGTAACCTCCATCCACCTACGGTGGCGGAGGTAAAAAATTGAATGACGTCACTACCGGAACCGGAGAGCCAACGCGATTTCACGGCAACTCTAATGGTCAGTCATGCGTTCAGATTACGTGGTGACGTCACTTATCCTGACCTCACCACGTAAGAACAAAACCAGTTTGACGTTAACGTAAATATTATCGATATCGGTTTAAATATACTGGTACCTGACAAAACATGCAATGCTTCCAATCACGCGACAACGGAAGAGGTAGTTCGAGGGGAGGAACTACGGACTGGTAGCGCACACATTGCACGTAGTTCCCCAGCACGTTCAGCACGACGTAAACAAAGATCACGTAGCGCAGAAGCAGTTGGCTCGGCCCGTACGCTTTGTAGTTCTCGGGCAATGTCACCACAAGTCCCACGAGGGCCGAACACAGGGTCACAGCCCAAAAGTATACCACAGCAAGACGGTCTAGTCGTCGCCACCACACAGGAACCGCCATTGGTCACACCTGATCGGAAATTGATCCGCAAACTCATGCGCCGGCTCCATTCAGGACGATATTTTGACCCCGCCCCTCGGAAGCGTTTCTGGCCACCAGAGGGCAACCGCGACACGTCACAAAGGAACTTTTTTGGAAGTGACGTCACACCGACATTGGCGCGTGTCGTCACCTGATCAGGGCGTTACAAAATGACGCTTAATCACACGTGGACCTATCTATGAGAGGTAGCGTATGACGATCACGAGAATGTATGTTTGGGGTTAGGGGTTCCGAGCTTACTGGTAATGGGGGCGTGGGGGTTGGGGGTATGGGGGGGGGGGGGACTGCATCAGCGGCACATCCGCGCCCCCAGGAAAATGATGCAACCAACAGCCACAGGCTACACACGAACCACCACCAACTCTATGGTGTGTGACAGTCACTCTACACTGTATTGCTTTGCATTGGTCCCGGGCATTGGTTACTAACTCCACAATGAGTGACCGTTTACATTGGTTGCGTCACCCTGATTAAAAGAGTACCGTACATAATAAATGAACTGATCCCAACTCTGTGGGATTTGTAGCCATCCCTTGCTTCCCAGGGATTTCTAGTGAACCTTGTATTATTGTCCTACATTGCCAAACACTATAATCCATATAAAAAGGCGATCATGTCAGATTTACACAAAATCTGCCGATTGGTTAAAGCACCTGGGGTGATGACGTCATGTGATGTCACGCGTTCATATAACACCTGCAGTCGGGCGAGCTGCTGTGGCATTTCGTGCGATCTTAGTCTGCCCATCTGTGAAGGACATTCGAATGTAAAAGGCAGTGTGGGGTGGAATGACGGAGTCATAGGGGTGCTGGTGAGGTGTGAAAGGGGGGAGGGTAGGTAGGAGAAGGGTGTCACATCTGATATGATGAAAACGCAGGGAGATGTTACTACATTTAGATTTTTCCCATCACATGTGCCCATGGACTGCCAGGTTCCTTGGTTGGCGGGGAGAGGGTGTTGGGAAGAGGGGGACGAGGGGTGGATTGTGGTGATCAGGGTACAGCACACGTGGAGTACTGAGAGACCTTCATGTTTACGTTATTCTGGTCTCACTTTGGCTTCTGTAAATGAATATTTAAAAAATAACCTTTAACCTTAAACGTATCCATAACATTCTCAATTGGCAGGTAATGTGCTGCTGATTTTTTGACAACATAATTAATGGTGAGTGGTGGTAGTTAATGCTAACAATGGATGAATGTATACGTGTGTCGTGATTGTGACGTGTTCATTAAAGAGGAGTTCGACAATAACTCAATGCGCTGTCTGTCTGTGTCCGTTCCTCTCTAAATTACCCATTCATCCCCATCCCCATCCCCATCCATCAATAATAATATTATAATAACCCTGGTGAATGATGATGCCACTGTGGCTCCTCCGGTTTTTCTCCCCACTCCCCCTACCTCTCCCACTCCCTACCTCCCCCACTCCCAACCTCCCCCTAACTCCCCCTAACTCTTCATACCACTCCCACTCCCTCCCTCCCCCACTCCACTCCCCACATTCCACTCCCCCACTCCACTCCCACTCCCTCCCCCACTCCCCCACACGTGGGACCTTCCTGGGAGAGAGTAAGAGTGGGAGAGTAAGAGTGGGAGTGAGGGTGGAAGCGTGAGAGTGATAGTGGGAGTGGGGGTGGGAGAGTAAGAGTGGGAGTGGGGGTGGGAGAGTGAGAGTGATAGTGGGAGTGGGGGTGGGAGAGAGAGTGATAGTGGGAGTGGGGATGGGAGAGTAAGAGTGATAGTGGGAGTTGGGGTGGGAGAGTGAGAGTGATAGTGGGAGTGGGGGTGGGAGAGTGAGAGTGGGAGTGGGGGTGGGAGAGTGAGAGTGGGAGTGGGGGTGGGAGAGTGAGAGTGATAGTGGGAGAGGGGGTGGAAGTGCGGGAGTGGAAATGGGGGAGTGGATGTGGGGGAGTGGAAGTGGGGGAGTGGAAGTGGGGGAGTGGAAGTGGGGGAGTGGAAGTGGGGGAGTGGAACTGGGGGAGTGGAACTGGGGGAGTGGAACTGGGTTTGGGAGAGTCATCTGAGCTATCTGGGTGACCCTGACTGAGCATGCAATTTTTCCACACATGGCATAGAACTGGTACGGCTTTCCAGAGGACCTGGGTCCGATTTCTGGTCTGAGCATGTATTTTTCCCACATATATCAATTTCATTATTTAATCTTGTTCATTAATCTAATATATATATATATATATTGTTGCGGTTTTTAGAACCCTCCACTTTGTAAACATTTGTAATAATCCCTTATAAATAATCCCCTGTAAATATTCCCATTTTGGTGTAAAGGTCAAAGGTCGCACCCTAGTTAGGCCACGAGCAACACGTACAACACCATAGGATCTTCTTTAGTTATTTCATTAGTATGTGTTCTAGTTAAGGATCTGTTTCCAATAGTTGAATCTGTGTTGTATTAATTAAATAAGAGTAGGCCCCAAAGATCCCTTCAACATCAGTGCGAGTGGTCTTCTATCCCGCAAGCCGCCATAAGCCACGTGGCAGAGTTGGAGAAGAAGGGAGGAGTGCCAGGAAGGAGGCGTGGCCCACCAACGCACCATCTAGGGGCGGACCGGTGAGCCCTCACGACCAATTAGTGCCGAGGCAGCTCACCGATGGGCGGATCCAAAAAGGCAAGCGGCTTAATACGCGATCGGCCAATATAAGCGGCCGCAAGGGACTACTTAGGGCGATGAGTGATACGGGAGAGGACGGCAGACGCGGAAGACCCGAGAGTGGTGAAGGAGTCCCTGCTTGCCGTTGTCACGGACCATTGGAGGCGCACAACTGGCCGAAGGCTAAGGGTCAATTTATTATGTACGCCGCATCCCAGTCTTCCCCCCCCCCCCCCCCCCCGCGATATAATTGTCCGCTCACGTTAAACGCCACGCGAAGCTGCCGGCCGTTCGTTGCCGCGGTACGAGTGAACACCTGGAGAATGGACCGGAGTGCGAGGTCGGAACCGGACCTCGCCGCCTACCATCGACGCCTACCTACCACCTGCCCAGACCCTTCTCTTCCTTCCCACCAGCCCTGCCATTCCATCCTTTCGTGTAAGTCCGTTTGTTCTGTCCTGGGAGTGATAATATAAGAGTGTATAAGGTTGCCCTATGTCCTTTTATTTCCTTCTTTTGTATATTCCTCCCCTTTCGTTTCCTCTTTCATTATTGTATAATAAATTCTGTGTTCCTTCTTATTCTTTGGGTTTTCCTCTCATCCGGTCACTTTAGTCTTTTCCGTGATTGAATACCTGTGGCACGATTAGGAACCGCTTAGAATCGGGTTTAGACTGCCGCTAACGGCTCGGGCTTCGGATTGCTAAACCGCTCGGCAATATTCCATCTTGTCCATGGCTCGGGCAGGAGTATCGCCCTGCTTCCGAACGGAAGGAGCGCGATATCTTCTAAGGATTCGGACGGCCAGCTTAATAGACGAGGGGATTAACCCCCCCTCAGTAAGGGGATTGCCATACTCTGAGATCCGCAACAATATATATGTGTGTGTGTGTGTGTGTGTGTGTGTGTGTGTGTGTGTGTGTGTGTGTGTGTGTGTGTGTGTGTGTGTGTGTGTGTGTGTGTGTGTGTGTGTGTGAGGCATATTTTTGTGAAGTTCTCCTGGAGTTTTTTGATGTGGAATGTGATACACTGAAATGATCATCATGATCTCCTCATCTGATTAGGCTAATTAACTACATAAAGCCTGGAAGAATTCCCATGTTTCTAGACATGCGCTATGTTCAAGTGTATAGAGCAGCTTTATAGGTCCTTCCCTGCCGGGCATGGCATTCTAATTACACAATAAATACGAAAAGCAATGATAACATTGTAACAAAGCATATATTAATATAAATAATATTAACAATATTAATAATAGTATTTGGCAATAATAATAATGAACGTATTGTCGCGCAATTGCCCTCGGTTAATACCTTGGGATCGCGGATGGCCAAACAAACTTTAATGGAGGCGTCCACATACGGAAGGAAGAAGGAAGAGGAAGAAGCAGCGAGCTCTTACCTGTAGCAATCTCACCGGCAGCTCCGATCCTGTAGGAAATGAACTCAAATGAACACGGGGGTAAAATGTACAAAAATAAACAGGTTTATTTTATGGAACCCGATACAAAGGAAACGCGACGGAATAACTAATTCTAAATTGGGACGTCCCCACACAGATTTCAAATACGAGACAAAGGGAGAGTGAATAAAATAAATGTCTCGTCGTGTATTTGTAGATGCGAGCTTATCTGTGTCTGGCAGTGTAGCATCGGGTCGATGCTCGAGCGCGTCGTCCGATGCAGCTCCGGTTGGCGTGAACTGCCCAGTCCTTGGCGCAGAGCGGCCCTCGGCACGCCTGCTCGTCAGTGCTCCAACGCAGGCCCATCGTTTGCACACCAATGCAAGGCAGATAATCGATGGTGTTCCTTCTCTCCACCGTCTTTCGAACTGCTCATTCCTCCACAATGTCTGAAGCAAGAGAAGGCCCAGCACGAAGGGACAATCAGGAGCAAGAGGCCAAGGGAAGAGAAGCGAAGAGCACGAGGGAAGAGAGAGTGAAGCGCCAGCCAGCGAAGAGACAGCCAAGAGCCAAAATGCCGGCGAGCGAGTCGTTTTGTCACTCGCGGTGTGACGTCAGCCCTCCTCTCTCCCAACCAGTGCCTCGTTTCTTTGTGGTCTTTCGCACCTTCTGACGTCACTGGCACTTGTCCTCCAATCAGCGACCGGCTTCTAAGTAGTCGTTTTGCGCCTTCCGCACTGATTGGCCGAATGTTCGCGCCTTCCGCACTGATTGGCTGAGGTGTCAACGGTCGGTGGCCAATCAGTGTGCCGCTTCCTTCCACCTTCCTTTCACCAATCAGTGGCCAGCTTCTTACCCCAACCAATCACACGTTCTCCTGGGTGTGGCTATTGCTTGTTGGTTCTTCCAAAGTCATTGTGGTGGTGTGGGAATTATTAAATGTGTGGTGCACTAATGTGGCTATCTAATGTCTATGGGATGTATTGCCATAAGCGACACTGGGATGCTCACCGAGGGAACGACACACAAGGGAATTTTACCCATAATCCCTGTACTAATTAGCATGCCGCGCCCCCTTGTGGCGGGGACGAAGGTACAATCATAATCCGACATTCAGGCTACAGAACTTATTACATCTAGATTCCCTATCACAACAGTCGAGCACCTACCTATGCAGATCTACCTGGATCTAGATATTCCTTTACCCCTAATTTTCATAACAGTATAATCCCCACCCTGGCCCAAGCACATATGGCCTTGGTGAAAAGTAAGCTAATGCTCAAGTAGTACAGCAAGCAGGTATATGCTACAAGGCCGTGAAAATGTTTGTGTTTGTCTCCCACTTTGTTTGTCCTTGAAAATTTGGTCAAATAGACCAACGGGCCCTACTAGTTATTGAAAAAACAAAAAAACAGAGAAGGTTCAAATGTCTCTTCAAGGCTAACGAAGACTTTTCTTCAACCAGTATCAAATGAATTATAAAAATTATTTGTTCTCTGTTTGACCTTTTTGGTCTGTTTGACCTGCTTTGTGTTCTGTTTGACCTTTGTGTTCTCTGTTTGACCTTTTTGGTCTCTGTTTGACCTTCTCCGTGTTCTGTTTGACCTTTTTGGGCACCTTTTTGGTCTGTTTGACCTTGTTTGTGTTCTGTTTGACCTTTTTGGTCTCTGTTTGACCTTCTTTGTGTTCTGTTTGACCTTCCTTGTGTTCTGTTTGACCTTTTTGGTCTCTGTTTGACCTTCTTTGTGTTCTGTTTGACCTTTTTGGTCTGTTTGACCTGCTTTGTGTTCTCTATTTGACCTTTGTTCTCTGTTTGACCTTCTTTGTATTCTCAGTTTGACCTTTTTGTTCTCTGTTTGACCTTCTTGTTCTCTGTTTGACCTGCTGTGTGTTCTCTGTTTGACCTGCTGTGTGTTCTCTGTTTGACCTTTTTGTGCACTGTTTGACTTTTTTGTGTTCTCTTTGACCATTTTGTGTTCTTTGTTTGACCGTTGTACTTGCCAGCAGTTAAGGTGCTTTCAATTTTTGTGTTGACCACTGTTTGGGTTGGCTGAGTAGCAACCCCAAGTTTGCAGTGATTCTCCACCACACTTCACTATAAATGTTGTACATTGACTGTCATACAGTTATTCGATCTAAGAAAGAACAAAGTATATTTTCTTGTTGCTGAATAATTTAAACTTTGATTCATACATAAAGCGTAGGCTTTCACATCTCCGACTTTGCTCATCCCACTATTTTGGCCATATGTTTGTAACTATTTTTAGGGAGGGCTATACAGGCTTGAATAAACCTTATTAAGCAGTGAACACTGGACCCAAACAAAGCCAATGGAAATCTGAATCAACAAAACCCGGCAGTATATACTCAGCGGAGGCCTACAGAGCGAGAGAATACAGTATGGTACAGTTACATGGAGTTTTGATGTTGGAGGTCATTTGGCTCATCATGCCTGCACTCTCTCAGTAGTCACTTTCGTTTATTTGCTTAATTAACGTGACTAGGTGTCACGTTTGTGTTCTCTGCATAATGTTTGTCTCTGTGTGTAAGCCATAAAACAGCACGCCGGTGATAAGGCCTGAGTTAGGCCCACTAGGAAACAAGATGGCAGCCATATTTCGTCTTGGTGCTATGGTGGGTGGAGTCGAGTGACAGATGTGGGTGTGGTCGGGCGGCTGTCCGACCAATGACAACACATTTCAAAAATCCCCCCCCCCCCCCCAAAAGAACCCCAAAAACAACAGGCGCATCGTGGAGCATCACCTGCAGGATAAAGACTTTACCAATACCACATGTCACTGTCAGTGTACTTTTCCATGAATTATAAAGACATTATAGCGCACAATAGTATGCGTACTACGTAGGCATTCTGCAAATAGCATAAACATGGGTTCCCAATATTCGGTTCAGATTACAAATCTCGAAAACAAAATTAGAAGATGTATGACAACACGTGACATTGCAAACTATCAGCAAGGTGACTGCAGCATTCTTTACCTGTCACCTACATATTGACCTGATAACGTGGCTACATCATTACCGACGGCATTCTCCTATTGCACCCTCTTCTTCACCGTTACGATAATGATCCAATACAGTCCTGCAGGTAAATCGGCATTGATTTTCAGAAGCTAATCATAATCCTAATATAGCACATTTTTGCTAGGAAAGTAACAACTATTAAGCCACATGAGTTCAGCATGGTGTGCAACAACCACACAACCACGACATGACTCCTGATTGTCAATATAAGCATCATGTTCGATTGTATTTTTGAGACTTTTCCTAAACATGATATTGCCGGTACCGGTAATCATGAACTTAGAATAACCTATTGCATTGCAATTTGTAATTGAGCTTGTGCTACTCGATGTTCCACGTGCTCTCTCATGACACTGGACGAATTATTGTGCTCTGTACATTCCGACCTAGAAGGTATTTTCCGGTCTACTCCATGGCTATTAATGACAACATGGCACCTGGCAAGGAAGGTGGTTACTGAATCTGTCGCGCACAGTTTTCTTCTTCTTCCTTTAATGGCCACGATTATTCCCACGTTTTTGTGGGGTTAACCGGGGGAAGTTTCTGGGCCAAGTTTTTCACGAACCGGCTGACCAGGCCGGAAGCAGGCCTGACGTTCGACTAAGTAGTTTGGGCAAGAATTTGTTCATGATGCCGGCGATAACTTGCCTACTCTTCGCGAAGGACACCGTGGGATCTTCCTTCCGTGCAAGTGTTGCTTCATCAGGATGAAGATTACCGATCTTTAACATTCACCAACGAATGCGGGCAAGCCTGGCAGTGGCAGGCAGCGGGGAAACCACTTTAACGTCAATCCGAGGGACGGAACACGCATTGATGATTCACCCCGCCTATGAAACATCAGATTGATGGTTTATAGCTGGGTCGGGATTCGCACCCAGGCTGGACAACTTCGAGGCGAATGTGTGTATGTACCTCCAGGTCATATAGTGCCAGCCCGGTACTGCATCATCGCAAAATACGCCAACGTATGTATTATATGTATGTACGTATGCATACTGTATGGTAGGCTATGTATCAGTATCATGTAAGTATGTATGTATGATTGTATGTATGTATCATGTATGCACGTATCACGTATCACTTGGAAAGGCACACACCTGTCTATATAAGGTCTCACAGCTGACAATGCATATCAGACCAAAAACCAAGCCATGAGGTCGAAGGAACTGCCTGCAGAGCTCAGAGACAGGATGGGGTCGAGGCAAAGATCTGGGGAAGCCTACAAAAAAAAATCTCTGCTGCATTGAAGGTTCCCAAGAGCACAGTGGCCTCAATAATTTTTAAATGGAGGAAGTTTGGAACAACCAGGACTTTTCCGAGAGCTGGCCGCCTGGCCAAACTGAGCAATCGGGGGAGAAGGGCCTTGGTAAGAGAGGTGACCAAGAACCCGATGGTCACTCTGGCTGAGCTCCAGAGATCCTGTGTGGAGATGGGAGAAACTTCCAGAAGGACAACCATCACTGCAACACCCCACCGATCTGGGATTTATGGCAGAGTGGCCAGACGGAAGCCTCTCCTCAGTAAAAGACACATGAAATCCCGCTTGGAGTTTGCAAAAAAGAACCTAAAGGACTCTCAGACTGTGAGAAACAAGATTCTGTGGTCTGATGAAACCAAGATTGAAATGATTGGCTTCTGTCTGGCTCTGCAGGCAGTTCCTCGACTTCATGACTTGGTTTTTGCTCTGATATGCATTGTCAGCTGTGAGACCTTATATAGACAGGTGTGTGCCTTACCAAGTCATGTCCAATCAATTGAATTTACCACAGCTGGACTCCAATCAAGGTGTAGAAACATCTCAAAGATGATCAAGAGAAATGGGAGGCACCTGAGCTAAATTTCAAGAGTCATAGCAAAGGGTGTGAATACTTATGTCAATGTGATATTTCAGTTTTTTCTTTTTAATAAATTTGCAAAACTTTCTAAAATCCTGTTTTCTCTTTGTCATTATGGGGTATTGAGTGTAGATTGATGAGGGAAAAAAATGAATTTAAACGATTTCAGCATAAGGCTGAAACATAACAAAATGTGAAAAAAGTGAAGGGGTCTGAATACTTTCTGAATGCACTGTATGTATGTAGATATGTTTGTATGTATGTAAGTATCATGTATGTATGTATCATGTATACATTGTATGTATTATATATTTATGTATGCTTGTATATGTCATGTATTTATGTATATCATGTATGTATTGTGGTGTCCTTGCCGATAATGACCGGCCTCGGACGAATGACCGATCGAGCTGACCGAGGCTTTCAGTCAACCTATGGCAGTGTTAATACGCGCAGGGGTGGAGGGCAGCGAGTGCTTACCTGCATGGTCGGACACGGCACGGGGTTTCTCCGATCCACCAACAATTAAACGGGACAGGACAAGGAATGAAAGTTCAACACATAAAGGATTTCATAAAAATAATGCCAGGGAACAAGAAATGTGCAGTACTAAAGCGCGGCGTTACGCGCGCTACTTGTGAGCAAGGAGGAAGCGGACAAGCGGTAACATATAAACGTCTTTATTGTAAGACTACAGTGTAACACTGAAATGCTCCGGGGTGGTCGCCCGGTGTATATCATGAGGCCACGCCTACCCCTCGGGCGTGGCCACCGCCCACTTGGTGCGTGGAATGATGTCACCACGCCAGTGGGCTTTTGTGTCCGCCACACGCGCCCCCCCAGAATTCCCGCGCACCTGGAAGGCCAGTTTGCGGGGCAGACGAATGACCTGGCCGAAGCGCCCCCTGGCGATCGGCGGCGTCCGGGGTGCAGGGATGCCAGGTGGGATGCCCCTGGCTGCCCCTGGGATGGGTGCAGGACCGGGGGGCGGCGTGGCGGCGGGGCTGGGCGGTGCCGGGGGTCCGCCCGCAGGAGGGCGGCCCCGACGTGGGGGTCGGGCCACTGGCGGTGGATGGTCCACATCGAGGTGGGCCGGCTTGAGGCGGTCTACCGAAACGCGGTCAGGAGTACCGCCGATGTCCAGGGTGAAGTGCTTTGCCCCGGTCTCCAGCACGCGGAAAGGCCCGTCGTACGGGGGCCGCAGTGGTGTCCGATGGGCATCGTGGCGGACGAAGACGTACTCCGCCGTGCGAAGCTCCGGGGCGACGTGCGTCGGTGGGTGCCCGTGGCATGCCGTTGGCACCGGGGCGAACCTCTGGGCGGTCTCTTGCAGAGCGGAGCGCTGCTGTGCCGCGGCCGTGGAGTCGGGGAGGAACTCGCCCGGCACCCGCAGCGGTTGCCCGAAGACCAACTCCGCCGCGGATGCGCGCAGGTCCTCCTTGGGCGCCGTCCGGAGGCCCAGCAGGACCCAGGGGAGCCTGTCGACCCAGCCGCCGTCGCGGAGGGTGGCCCGGAGCGCGGCCTTCAATGAGCGGTGAAATCGCTCACACAGGCCGTTAGCCTGGGGGTGGTAGGCCGTGGTTCGGTGCAGCCGGACCCCGAGCCCCTGCGCAACCGCCCCCCAGAGCTCCGAGGTGAACTGGGGGCCGCGGTCGGATGAGATGTCTGAGGGGGCGCCGAACCGGGCGACCCAGGTGGCGATGAAAGCCTGCGCGACATCGGCCGCCGTTGTCGACGCCAAGGGCACGGCCTCCGGCCACCGGGTGGTGCGGTCCACCATGGTGAGGACGTAGGTGAAACCCCGCGAGGGGGGCAGAGGTCCCACCAGGTCCACGTGGACGTGGTCAAACCGGCGTTCCGGCACCGTGAACGGGGCCAACGGGGCCTGGGTGTGCCGGTGCACCTTGGCGCGCTGGCACGCGAGGCACGTCCTGGCCCAGCCGCGGACGGCCTTCCGGAGGCCATGCCAGACGAACTTGTCGGCGATCAGCCTTTGGGAGGCCCTCGCGCCCGGGTGGGACAGGCCGTGGATGGCGTCAAACACCTGGCGCTGCCAGCCCGCGGGCACGATGGGGCGAGGACGCCCGAGGGAGACGTCACACAAGAGGGCCGCGCCCGCGCCGTCGAACGGCACCTCGGTGACGCGGAGGCCCGTGACGGCGGTCCGCAAGGCCTGGACATCGGGGTCAGCGGCCTGGTCCGCTGCCATCCGGGCATAGTCGATGCCGAGGTGGACTGCGTGGGCGACGGCCCAGGAAAGGCAATCCGCCACCGGGTTGTCCTTCCCCGCGACGTGCTGGATGTCCGTCGTGTACTCGGACACGGCCGAGAGGTGACGCTGCTGCCGGGCCGACCAAGGCTCGGTGACCTTGCCCATCGCGAAGATCAGCGGCTTGTGGTCGACGAAGGCAGTGAACGCCCGGCCCTCGAGCAGATGGCGGAAGTGCCTGACCGCCAAGTGAAGTCCGAGCAACTCGCGGTCGAAGGTACTGTAACGGCGTTCGGGCGGGCGAAGCTGCCGGCTAAAGAACGCCAGCGGTTGCCAAGCTCCACGCACCCATTGCTCGTGCACCGCGCCCACCGCGTAGTCCGAGGCATCGGTGGTGAGGGCGATCGGTGCATCGGGCGCCGGGTGCGCAAGCATGGTGGCGTTAGCCAAGGCGAGCTTCGCGCCCGTGAACGCCGTGTCCATCTGCTCGGTCCAGGTAACGTCGCCTTTGCCCGGCTTACCTCGGAGAGCTTCGTGCAGGGGGCGCAGGAGCTGGGCGATACGGGGCAGGAACCGATGGTAAAAGTTCACCATGCCCAGGAACTCCTGCAGCCCTCTGATCGTGCGGGGGCGTGGAAACCCCTTCACCGCCTCCACCTTGGCCGGCAGGGGGACGGCTCCGTGCCTGGTGACACGGTGCCCCAGAAAATCGATTGTGGCGGCGCCGAACCGGCACTTTGCGGGGTTTACAATCAGGCCCTGCTGGCCCAGGCGTTCGAAGAGCGTGCGGAGGTGGCGTAGGTGCTCTTCGCGGGACGCGCTGGCGACGAGGATATCGTCCAGGTAGACGTAGACAAAGTCCAAGTCGCGCAGGACGCTGTCCATCAGTCGCTGGAACGCCTGAGCCGCATTCTTCAGACCGAAGGGCATGCGCAGGAACTCGAAGAGTCCGAATGGCGTGATGACCGCCGTCTTCGGGACGTCCTCCGGCCTGACGGGGACCTGATGGTAGCCGCGTATGAGGTCCACCTTCGAGAAGAAGGACCTGCCCGCCAAACGGGCGGAAAAGTCCTGAATGTGGGGGACGGGGTAGCGGTCGGGAGTCGTGGCGTCATTGAGACGGCGATAGTCCCCGCACGGTCGCCATCCCCCGCCGGGCTTCGGTACGATGTGCAGCGGCGACGCCCAAACACTCTCTGAGCGCCGAACGATGCCGAGTCGCTCCAGGGTAGCGAACTCCGCTTTTGCCACCGCCAGCTTCTTCGGCTTGAGGCGGCGTGCTCGGGCGTAAACCGGTGGCCCGACGGTGGGGATGTGATGGGCCACCCCGTGCTTGACGGCCCCCGCCGAGAAGGTGGGCCGCGTGAGGGCCGGGAAGCTGGCGAGGAGGTGGGTGAATGCGTCCGCTGCCGGAAGCGTACAGACCAACGTGGCCGGAACCGAATCGTTCGGCAAGCCGCTTGGCAAGCCGCCCGTTGAGCTGGGCAACGCACAAGCGAGCGAGCTGAACGTCTCGGCCTGGACAAGCCGTCTGCGCTTGACGTCGACCAGGAGCCCATTAGCGCACAGGAAGTCCGCGCCAAGCAGTGCCATGGGCACGTCGGCGGTGACGAACGTCCATCGGAAAACCTGCCCTCCAAACCGCAGAGAGAGGCAGCGTTTTCCGTACGTACGGATGGGCGTCCCGTTCGCGGCAAGCAGCGCGGGGCCCCCACCCGCGGCGTGCTTGTCTGACGTGCCGGCGGGAATGACACTCACCTGCGCTCCCGTGTCGCACAGGTAACGGCGCCCGGAGAAGGTGTCCGTTATGAACAGCAGGCTGCTCGAACGGCTGGCGCTCATCGCCACTATTGAGCGCCGGCCCGGGCGTTTCCCGACCCGTTGAAGGAGCACGGCGGATGACACCGCCGAGCTTCGTGGCCGAACCTGGCGTGGAACCAGCACCAGGTGGTGGAGCTGGAGGAGCGCGGCTGGCTCCGCCAGGCCGGTGGAGTTGGCGGGTTTCCCCGTGGTGGCGGTTTTCGCCGCGGCGGTGGGCGGGGCGTGGCGGCGCTCACGAGGCGCGTATCAGCATGCTGCTGAACATCAGCGTGCTGTAGAAGCGGATGCTGTGGAACATGCTGCTGAACATCAGCGTAGAGAGCCGTGACGGCCACGCCGACGCTCGCCCGCGTGTCCGAAGCGGCGAAGTACCTGTCCGCCTCGGCTGCCAATGCTCGGGGTTCCGTTCGCTCGGTCCCGGCCAACGCGAGGCGAACCTGCGCTGGAAGTTGGCGCCGGAAAAGCGCCCGGAATAGCGAACCGGGGGCCTCGTCGACCAACAGGGACAGCATATGGTCCATTCGGACCGACGGGCGCGTCTCACCGAGCTCGGGGAGATCCAGGAGGCGGTCGGCACGTGCGTCGTCCGTGAGGCCGAACGTGGCTAGGAGTAGCCGCTTGAGTGTCTCGTACTTGTGGCCGTCCGGTGGGTGGCGAAGGACGGACACAACTCGAGCGGCCGTGCCGGGCCCGAGGGAGGCGACGACATGGCAGTAGCGCAGGTCGTCGTTGGTGAGGCGCAGAAGCTGAAACTGGGCTTCGGCTTGAACGAACCAGACCTCGGCCTGGGCCTCCCAAAATTCGGGAAGTTTAATCGCCATTGCCATGGCGTCGTGTTCGGAAGGATCGCTACGGCAGATCCAACGTCGAGGGTCACCAGTAAAGCGCAGCGTTACGCGCGCTGCTTGTGAGCAAGGAGGAAGCGGACAAGCGGTAACATATAAACGTCTTTATTGTAAGACTACACTGTAACACTGAAATGCTCCGGGCTGGTCGCCCGGTGTATATCATGAGGCCACGCCTACCCCTCGGGCGTGGCCACCGCCCACTTTGTGCGTGGAATGATGTCACCACGCCAGTGGGCTTTTGTGTCCGCCATAGTACAAAAATTCCTATTTGGGGCGCCCCCAAAGGACGCGTAAAACACTACAAGGGGATAAATAACTGAAAGTAATAAATGTGTGTGTAATGAATGTTAGTGGGTACTCAGCTCTGGTTCCCTTGACCGTCCGGGGTCGTCACAGTCCCGGCGTCACTGCGCGGGAAAACACGCTTTGGCTCGAAGCCGTGTTCACCGCCACGCCGACGCCAAGCGAACAGGCCCTCGTTCCGTCCTCGTCCCACACTCCACAAAGCCCCCGAGGTCTCTCAGGCACACCCAGCCGCCACAAAGTCAGCACCAATGAATCAGGGAAAGGATGCGTCCGCTCCTCCACGCAGCCAGGAACAGAGTGTGCACGAATGCCACCAAGAGCGAGCGCGAAATACTACCGCACACAACGAGTACCCAGCGCAAGAGGGAGAGCACGAACTCTGACCGCTTGCGACCACATCCCCAAAGCAAGAAAAGGAAAATGCCGGGACATGTCCTTTTTACCCTCGGTCTCGAACGTTCCATGATGACGTCCGCGCACGCTCCAATCAGCGAGTGCCATCTCATCGCTCCATCGCCCTGACCAATCATCACCTTTCGGGACAGGGCCTCATGGCCCTGCTTGCTTGGTGTTGCCATGACTCGGCTGGCGGCATCAGTGGCCTTGTTCAAATGTCTGAATCCGGTCAGTTTATTTAATGTTCATAATTAAGCGCCGTTCGCTTGGCTGCTAGTGTGTGTAGTGTAGTGTCATAAGGAACAAGGGAAAAATCACAGAGTTCATTTTCATACAAGGGATTTACCCTTAATCCCTAAGCTACATAGCACAAGAGCCACCCTCCATATGGCCACACATCACACTTAATCCGATCACACGGAGCTGTCTTAAGTTACAGGTTTCTTCTTCTTCATGTAAGTCGGAGCACACTACCCTATACAATCCTATCTGGCCCTAAAGTATTTCATTGCCTACCCCCACAAACATAAAAGTATTCATTTGTTGTGTATGTATGTATGTATGTATGTATGACTGTATATATGTATACAGTTGTAGCGGTTACCGGAAGCATGACACAATCACCTTGCACCGGCCGATGACGTAACCGGCGGGCGGTTACTTGCCCGGACTCGCACGGACGTGTCTGGACTTGCCTTGCCCGGGCGGACTCTCGATTTGCATACCACGCCCCGTTGAGAGGCGTGGCTGACTTATTTGCATATCACGCCCCACCTGAGAGGCGTGGCTTTTGTGTGGTGAACTTTTGATATAAATTGCCGGCCGTGTTAACGGGATATTCATTGCTTTTGAGTCCTTTCGAGTTGAGCTAGAATAAATAGCTCAGTGAAACTTCGTTCCTGGTGTCGTCCATTTTGTCCGGCTTTATTGTGAGAGCATAGCTCCACAATTGGTGACCCCTTTTCGAGAACACGGCGATGGAGTCATCTGTAGCTTTGAAGCTCCCTGGCTTTTGGGAATCGCACGCAGCCGTCTGGTTCGCCCAAGCGGATTCTCAATTCGCCCTGCGGAACATCACGGAGGACACGACGCACTACCACCATGTGGTCTCCACGCTCAATGCCTCCACTGCTGCCCAGGTCCTGAGCTTCCGACAGAACCCGCCGAACGCCGACAAATACGGCGCGCTCAAAGGCCTACTCCTCGGTGCGTTTGGACTCACGGAGACCGAACGCGCACGACAGCTGCTCGGCCTCCGCTGGATGGATGAGGCCCGTCCATCTGGATGAGGATGAGGACTGGATGAGGCCCGTCCATCCAAGCGCATGGACCACATGCTGGCTCTACTCGGCGACCACAGCCCGGATTTCCTCTTCCACGAGCTTCTCCTCCGGCAGCTACCCGGGCAGGTACGGTTATCTTTGGCTAACTCGCCCATCACGGACCCTCGCGCCCTGGCCAAGGAGGCCGATAAATGTTTCTCGGCCAGGCGACACGTCGGAGCGGCCGCCTGGAACCCTGGGCCGACCGAGGCAACGCCCGTGCCACGACCGGCGCCACCACTGGCCGAGTCAGCGCCACTGGCGGCAGCGGCCGCCGCGACGCCCCGTCGACCGAACCGACGTGACCGCCGGAGCCTCCACCAGAGCGGACCATGTGCTACTACCATGCCAGGTTCGGGCAGAAGGCCAGAGCGTGCCGCCCACCGTGCACTTTCGGCAGGTCGGGAAACGACCAGGCCGGTGCTCGCTGCCTGCCATGAGCGTCGGCCATTCAGGTAGCCTTCTGTTTATCACGGACACAGTGTCCGGGCGGCGTTTTTTGTGCGACACCGGTGCTCAGCTGAGTGTGATACCCGCCTCGGTGCAGGACAAACAGGCCGCACTTTGCGGCCCCGCCTTGGTCGCCGCAAACGGCTCCTCCATCCGCACCTTCGGTTTGCGCAGCGTTGCACTCTGCTTCGGGGGCCAGCGCTTCAGGTGGGACTTCATCACGGCGAACGTGCCCATGCCCTTGCTGGGCGCAGATTTTCTGTGCGCGCATGGGCTTTTGGTGGACGTCAAACGGCGTCGGCTCATCAACGCGGAGACCTTCAGCTTGCTCGCTTGCTCATTGAGAGGCTCCGCACCAACCAAGCTAGCTTGCGCGCTCCCGGCCTCGGACGATTTCACCCGCCTGCTCACCAAGTTTCCCGCCCTCACGCAGCCGACGTTTTTGGCCATCGCCGTCAAACACGGCGTCGAACACCACATCCCAACCACAGGTCCACCGGTCTACGCCAGGGCTCATCGCCTCGACCCGACCAAACTCACCGTGGCAAAGGCGGGTTTCGACGCGCTGGAGCGATTGGGCATTGTGCGGCGCTCGAATAGCACGTGGGCCTCGCCCCTGCACATCGTGCCCAAACCGGGTGGAGGATGGCGACCATGCGGCAATTACCGCCACCTCAACGACGCCACCACCCCCGACCGGTACCCGATACCACACATACAGGACTTTTCCGCCCGTTTGGCGGGGCGGGTGATCTTTTCCAAGGTCGACCTCATTCGGGGTTACCACCAGGTACCCGTCCGGCTGGCCGACGTGCCGAAGACGGCGGTAATTACACCTTTTGGCCTCTTCGAGTTTCTTCGCATGCCGTTCGGCCTTAAGAACGCGGCCCAGGCCTTCCAGCGGCTGATGCACAGCGTGCTGCTTGACCTCACCTTCCTTTTCGTCTACTTGGACGACATTCTCGTCGCCAGCACTTCCCGGGCGGAGCAACTCATCCACCTGTGCACGCTTTTTGAGTGCCTCGGCCAGCACGGCCTCATCATCAACCTGGCGAAATGCCAGTTTGGCGTAACGGCCGTCGACTTCCTGGGGCACAGCATCACGAGGCGCGGGGCCGTCCCGCTGCCTACCAAGGTGGAGGCAGTCACAAGTTTCCCGCGCCCCCGCTCCATCAAGGCCCTACAGGAATTTTTGGGGATGGTAAATTTCTACCACCGGTTAGTGCCTCGCGCAGCCCAACTCATGCGCCCCCTGTACGAAGCCCTCCGGGGCAAGCCGGCCAAGCACGACGTTGCCTGGACCAAAGAGATGGACGAGGAGTTCACAGGCGCTAAGCTGGCCCTCGCCAACGCGACCATGCTGGCGCACCCGGCGCTCGACGCACCCATCGCCCTCACCACGGACGCTTCCGACTACATGGTGGGCACCGTGCATGAACAGTGGGTGAACGGGGCTTGGCAACCGCTGGCCTTCTTCAGCCGGCAGCTTCGCCCTAACGAGCGCAAGTATAGCGCTTTCGACCGCGAGCTCCTCGGCCTTTACCTGGCCGTTCGCCACTTCCGCCATCTTTTAGATGGCCACCCATTCACGGCGTTTGTGGACCACAAACCCCTGGTCGTCGCCATGGCCAACGTTGCAGAGCTGTGGTCGGCCTGCCAGCAGCGCCACCTCTCCGCCGTGTCCGAATTTACGACGGACATCCGGCACGTCGCGGGCAAGGACAACGCTGTGGCCGATTGCCTCTCCCGGTCCGGCGTGAACGCCATCCACCTCGGTGTGGACTTCGCCCACATAGTGGCCGACCAGACCGCCGACCCCACGGTGCAAGCCCTCCGGACAGCGGACACAGGCCTGCGGTTGGCCGACATCCCCTTCGAGGACACAGGCACAGTTCTCCTGTGCGATGTTTCCCTGGGCCAACCTCGCCCCATCGTGCCCACCGGATGGCAGCGGCACATTTTTGACGCCTTCCACGGCCTTTCCCACCCGGGCCGGAAGGTGTCGCAGAAACTCGTGGCAGCAAAGTTCGTCTGGCACGGGCTCCGTAAGGACGTCCGCAACTGGGCCAATGCCTGTGTCGCCTGCCAGCGCGCGAAGGTCCACCGGCACACCCAGGCCCCGTTGGCACCATTCGACGTGCCCGCGCGGCGCTTCGACCACGTCAATGTGGACCTGGTGGGACCCCTTCCCTCCTCGCGGGGCTTCACCCACCTCCTCACGATGGTGGACAGGACCACCAGGTGGCCGAAGGCCGTCCCGCTGGCATCAACAACATCCGCCGATGTGGCGCAGGCCTTCATTGGCACCTGAATTGCCTGTTTCAGCGCCCCCTCTGACATCTCCTCCGACAGAGGCCCGCAATTCACCTCCGAGCTTTGGGGCGCGGTCGCCCAGGCCTTGCGGGTCAAGATACACTGCACCACGGCCTACCACCCCCAAGCCAACGGCTTGTGCGAGCGGTTCTACCGCTCGATGAAGGCCGCTCTCAGGGCCCGCCTCCAGGACGACGTTTGGGCCGACAGGCTCCCGTGGGTCCTATTGGGCCTCCGAACGGCCCCTAAAGAGGACCTCCAGGCTTCCACCGCCGAGCTGGTCTACGGCCAGCCACTGCGCGTGCCGGGCGAGTTCATCCCTGATGCCACCGGCCCCTGGTCCGCGGCTTGCCAACGCTCGGTCCTCCAGGAGGCCGCCAGGAGATTTGCCCCCGTGCCCACGTCCCACCAGGGCTGCCCCCAACCCCACATCCACCCAGCACTTCGCACTGCGGAGTACGTTTTTATCAGGAACGACGCACACCGGGGACCGCTCCGGCCGCCGTACGATGGACCTTTCCGGGTCCTGAAGAGGGACGACAAGTCATTCATCATTGACATCAGCGGCAAACCGGACCGCATCTCCGTGGACCGCCTCAAGCCGGCCCATTTGGACCTCGACCAAACTCCACGGTTGGCCCTTCCTCCGCGACGGGGCCGTCCCCCGTCAACCAAGCCCCCCGCCCGACCATCCACCGCCACGCCACCTACCACCCCCATACGAATCGCCAGGGGTCGTTTCGGCCGGGTCATTAAGACCCCCCTCAAACTGACTCTCCCGGTGCAAGTTAATTCTGCGGGGGGCGCATGTAGCGGTTACCGGAAGCATGACACAATCATCTTGCACTGGCCGATGACGTAACGGGCGGGCGGTTACTTGCCCGGACTCGCTCGGACGTGTCCGGACTTGCCTTGCCCAGGCGGACTCTCGATTTGCATACCACGCCCCGTTGAGAGGCGTGGCTGACTTATTTGCATATCACGCCCCACCTGAGAGGCGTGGCTTTTGTGTGGTGAACTTTTGATATAAATTGCCGCCCGTGTTAACGGGCTATTCAGTGCTTTTGAGTCCTTTCGAGTTGAGCTCGAATAAATAGCTCAGTGAAACTTCGTTCCTGGTGTCGTCCATTTTGTCCGGCTTTATCGTGAGAGCATAGCTCCACACAGTATTATTTACTAGCGGGGTCACCCGTGGGAATCCCACGGGCATGGATGTGTGTGACATTTCGACATATTGAGTTATATGCTGCACATTCATTTTTACAAAATGGTTACTGGCAAGTCATCAGATCCAGAAATGGTGTGATGAACACAATTTATTTATTTCACATAATATGTGACCCCTCACTCCTCTCCACCTGACACTCTCCTGTCTCCACCTGACACTCTCCTGTCTCCACCTGACACTCTCCTCTCTCCACCTAGCACTCCTCTCCTCTCCAAACCCTCACATCCCTCTCCTTTCCAATCCCTCACCTCTCCAATCCCTCACACTCCTCTCCTCTCCAATCCTTCACACGCCTCTCCAATCGCGCCTCACACTCCTCTCCAATCGCGCCTCACACTCCTCTCCAATCGCGCCTCACACTCCTCTCCAATCGTGCCTCACACTCCTCTCCAATCGTGCCTCACACTCCCCTCCAATCACTCCTCTCCAATCGTGCCTCACACTCCTCTCCAATCACGCCTCACACTCCTCTCCAATCGTGCCTCACACTCCTCTCCAATCGCGCCTCACACTCCTCTCCAATCGCGCCTCACTCGCCTCTCCAATCGGCTTTCCCCGTCTCGTTTCTCTCCTTTTTCTCCCGTCTCGTTCTTTTTCTTGCTCCAAATCGGCCCGTCGGAATCGGAAATCGGCCCGTCTCGCCCGTCGGCCCGTCGGAATCGGAAATCGGCCCGTCTTGCTTTTGTGCTTGTGCGTAAATAAATTGTGTTCATGACACCATTTCTGGTGTTGGGCTAGCGGCTAGGGTGCCGGCTTAGGATCCTGGGTTCGAATCTCGGTCGATCGCCGAATTAATGCCAGGGGGGTTGACTCAGCCTGTCATCCTTCCGAGGTCGGCTAATTGAGTACCAGTTCACTGGTAATTCCCTGTTTGTCGTTGAAGGCGGCAAAAAGGGTTGGCGTCAGGAAGGGCATCCGGCCGTAAAACATTGCTTCAAAAAGGGGACAAAAAAACAACAACTACCACGGTCCCCGAAAAGGCCAACCCCCGCTTTGCGGGGAAAAATGGCCTCTAAACGGTGGTTTTTACACCATTTCTGGATCTGATGACTTGCCAGTAACCATTTTGTAAAAATGAATGTGCAGCATCTAACTCAATATGTCGAAATGTCACACACATCCATGCCCGTGGGATTCCCACGGGTGACCCCGCAAGTTTGCATTGACGTTCGTCGATGGACTCGTTCGCCCGTCTCATTCGTTTTCTTGCTGCATCCTGTTCAAGTCTGCGTTCTTCATCGATCGTCTCATTCATTTTGGAAATAGAAGTTTCCACGCAGCGCATGAATTGTCACGATCCTCAAGAGGAATTTGTCTCGTAATCATCAAATGATAAATGGCAAGTAAATTATATTGTGGAAAATTAAAGATTTCAAATAAACCTATTTAAAGTGTATTCGCACATAACTAATTTTAAAAAACGAAGAAATATCTCTCGGTAATTTCCTGAAACATATTTTACTTCCGGCTAATAATGTTGAATTAAATAAAAACGAAGAAATATATGTCGGCATCATTGTTGACGTTTTTGTGACGACTGTCATCAAACGAAAAAGTAATATATCTTAACGGAAAAGCAAAAGCGAATTTTTAATATATATCGACACGTTGCCGTCGGTGTCATGTTGGGCGGTGTATGATACACCATGACGCGATTTTTAAAAATATATCTCTGCATTTTCCCGCGTGTGTGGAATGTTCTCAATTATTGCTGACACCGAGTCCAAAACCATCGATAAAAATGAAATCATATGGTGAGTTAGATTGGAGATAAAGGCGTGAGAGAGACTCAATGGCCTTGAAGTTGAAGTTACAGGCGTTTGAGAATTCATTTCGTTCTATAAACGGCAACTTTCATTGGATTTCCTTCCCGTTTTTTTTCAACCGAGTCGAAAACTATGTTAGCGACTGTGAAAAATGAAATGATATATCGAATTTTTAATATGTATCGACACGTTGCCGTCGGTGTCATGTTAGGCGGTGTATGATACACCATGACGCGATTTTAAAAAATATATCTGCATTTTCCCGCGTGTGTGGAATGTTCTCAATTATTGCTGACACCGACTCTAAAACCATCGATAAAAATGAAATCATATGGTGAGTTAGATTGGAGATAAAGGCGTGAGAGAGACTCAATGGCCTTGAAGTTACAGGCATTTGAGAATTCATTTCGTTCTATAAACGGCAACTTTCATCGGATTTTCTTCTCGTTTTTTTTCAACCGAGTCTAAAACTATGTTAGCGACTGTGAAAAATGAAATGATATATCGAATTTAAAATAGATATCGACACATTGCCGTCGGTGTCATGTTGGGCGGTGTATGATACACCATGACGCGATTTTAAAAAATATATCTCTGCATTTTCCCGCGTGTGTGGAATGTTTGTGGAAAATTAAAGATTTCAAATAAACCTATTTAAAGTGTATGCGCACATAACTAATAAAAAAAACGAAGAAATATCTCTCGGTAATTTCCTGAAACATATTTTACTTCCGGCTAATATGTTGAATGAAATAAAAACGAAGAAATATATGTCGGCATCATTGTTGACGTTTTTGTGACGACTATCATCAAACGAAATAGTAATATATCATAACGGAAAAGCAAAAGCGAATTTTTAATATATATCGACACATTGCCGGCGGTGTCATGTTGGGCGGTGTATGATACACCATGACGCGATTTAAAAAAATATATCTCTGCATTTTCCCGCGTGTGTGGATTGTTCTCAATTATTGCTGACACCGAGTCTAAAAGTAAAACCATCGATAAAATGAAATCATATGGTGAGTTAGATTGGAGATAAAGGCGTGAGAGAGACTCAATGGCCTTGAAGTTACAGGCCTTTGAGAATTCATTTCGTTCTATAAACGGCAACTTTCATCGGATTTTCTTCCCGTTTTTTTTCAACCGAGTCTAAAACTATGTTAGCGACTGTGAAAAATGAAATGATTTATCGAATTTGATTTGAAATAAAACTGGGGGAGAGCAAGATACCACGGGCCTACAAAACAGGACTCAAAGCTATGCGAGTTAATAAAATGGTGGATATTTGTTTATAGCCACTCCCAGAATGGGTGGAGCTATGGGTGGAGCTACTCTGCAAACCGAGTAAGCCACACCCCGGACAGACACCCAACAGATAGACAGACAGACAGACAGAATAATCTACGGCTATTATAATATAGATGGTATGAACCTTGTAGGATTGAAAATGGCTTTGCCAATGTGTACTAAATTTTGCATACATGGTGGAGGTACCTGTGAGCCGGTCATTGCCTCAGTGTAACAATTTGAATTGGTCTCTTACCCCCTCAGGGTGGGGGAGATGACCCAGATAAAAGGTAGAGTGATGCTTGCAGGTATATTAGTCCAAGTAAAATTTGAATATGTCAAAGGGGGCACAATGAAATTGTGCGAAAATGAAATTTTTTACAATGGGGGTGCAAACAAAACATGTTTATAATGGGGGAAGGAACACAACCAAAATATTTATAAGGAGAGGGTGGGTGCAAACATAATTTTTATTTTACAAAAGTGGCTCCACCAGAATTTTTATTTTACAAAGGGGGAACAACCAGAATTGTTGTTGTACAAAAGGGGGCACAACCAGAATTTTTATTTTCCAAACGGGGATCAACCAGAATTTTTATTTTACAAAGGTTGAAAACCAGAATTTTTATTTTCCAAAGGGGGATCAACCACAATTTTTATTTTACAAAGGGGGAAAACCAGAATTTTATTTTTTACAAAGGGGGTGCAAACAGAATTTTTATTTTGCAAAGGGGGCTCAACCAGAATTTATATTTTACAAATTGGGCACAACCAGAATTTTTCTTTTACAAAGGGGGCGCAACCAGAATTTTTTTTTTTAAAGGGGGCGCAACCAGAAGTTTTATTTTACAAAGGCGGCGCAACTAGAATTTTTATTTTACAAAGGTGGGCGCAACCAGAATTTTTATTTTACAAAGGTGGCTCAACCAGAATTTTTATTTTACAAATTGGGCACAACCAGAAATTTTCTTTTGCAAAGGGGGCGCAACCAGCATTTTAATTTTACAACGGGGGCGCTACCAGAATTTTTATTTACAAAGGAGGCGCAACCAGAATTTTTATTTTACAAAGGGGGAAAACCAGAATTTTTATTTTACAAAGGGGGAAAACCAGAATTTTATTCTTTACAAAGGGGGTGCAAACAGAATTTTTATTTTACAAAGGGGCACTACCAGAATTTTAATTTTACAAATTGGGCGCAACCAGAATTTTTATTTTACAAAGGGTGCGCAACCATAATTTTTATTTTACAAAGGAGGCGCAACCAGAATTTTTATTTTACAAAGGGGTGCTACCAGAATTTTTATTTACAAAGGAGGCACAACCAGAATTTTTATTTTACAAAGGGGGCGCAACCAGAATTTTTATTTACAAAGGGGGTGCAACCAGAATTATTATTTTACAAAGGGGGAACAAACAGAATTTTTATTTTACAAAGGGGGAACAAACAGAATTATTATTTTACAAAGGGGGCGCAACCAGAATTTGCATTTACAAAGGGGGCGCAACCAGAATTGTTATTTTACTAAGGGGTCACAAACAGAATTTTTATTTTACAAAGGGGGCATAATCAGAAATTTTATTTTACAAAGGGGACGCCAGCAGAATTTTTATTTTACAAAGGGGGCGCAAGCAGAATTTTTATTTCACAAAGGGGGCACAAGCAGAATTTTTATTTTACAAAGGGGGAAACCAGAATTTTTATTTTACAAAGGGGGAAACCAGAAATTTTTTTTTACAAAGGGGGCACAAGCAGAATTTTTATTTTACAAAGGGGGAAACCAGAATTTTTATTTTACAAATGGAGTGCAAGCAGAATTTTTATTTTACAAAGGGGGAAAACCAGAAATGTTATTTTACAGAGGGGGCGCAACCAGCATTTTGATTTTACAAAGGGGGCGCTACCAGGATTTTTATTTACAAATGGGGAACAAACAGAATTTTTATTTTAGAAAGGGGGCGCAACCAGAATTATTATTTTACAAAGGGGGTGCAAGCAGAATTTTTACTTTACAAATGGGGGGGGGGTGGTGGGGGCTCTATACACATGGCATTATGCTAGATATTTCAACACCACCATTTGTTACCAGAGGGAGCGAGAATTAACTGGTGTCTGTCTATAAATACCTCCTGGATGATCTGTATATATTCTGTGAAGGCAAATTGCCAGAGGCGGACGAAAGTCTACAAGCGGAAAACTGTTCACTGAAATTGAAACCGAAACGTAATCGAGGTGTGTGTGTGTGTGTGTGTGTGTGTGTGTGTGTGTGTGTGTGTGTGTGTGTGTGTGTTTGTGTGTGTGTGAGTGTGTGTGTGTGTGTGTGTGCGTGTGTGTGTGTGTGTGTGTGTGTGGTGTATGTATGTAAGTATGTATGTATGTGTATATGTATGTATGTATGTATGTGTATGTATGTATGTGTGTATGTGTATGTATGGTGTGTGTATGTTTGGTGTGTATGTATGTATGTATGTATGTATGTGTGTGTGTGTGTGTGTGTGTGTGTGTGTGTGTGTGTGTGTGTGTGTGTGTGTGTGTGTGTGTGTATGTATGGTGTATATGTATGTATGTATGTATGTATGCATGTGTGTGTGTATATGTATGTGTGTATGTGTGTGTGTTTGTGTATGCATGGTGTGTGTGTGTGTGTGTGTGTGTGTATATGTGTGTGTATCTATGTATGTATGTATGTATGTATGTATGTGTGTGTGTATGTGTGTGTGTGTGTGTGTGTGTGTGTGTGTGTGTGTGTGTGTGTGTATGTGTCTGTCTTTGTAGCTTCCTATTTATAACGTGTGCACCTGTAGTGCCTATTATATTAGGGGTGAATTTTTTTTTAAAGAAGAGAAGAAAAAATGATAGGAGAGAGAAAGGAGGGTGGGAGAGAAGGGAAAGGGGTTTTGGGAAATCTAGGATATGTCAAGTAGGGGAAGCGGCATGCATTGAAGAACAGTTTGAGTATCGGCACGGGGCTGTGGGTTATCAGGGGTTAAACTTTATACGATGCAGTATTTGCGTACGTCATAGGTGGATGGCACAATTGGCGCTTGTTATAAAGAACAGCTCATTCTTACCACTGGATCAAAGGTCAAAAATGAATGAACTGCAGAGAGATACGCAATGTCAGTTCAAGATTGACGTGGACTTTGTATTCCAGTAAATCAAGAAGTACAGGCCGGAGGTTCAATAAATTGTTTATTGTCCCATGGATCTAACATCACCTTAATGCCACCTGCATATAAATATTTTAGGAAGGGGACCCAGTCATTTCAGGACACGTGATTTGATGTCTCTATTCACCATTAACCCGAGATAGGTGTACCCCTCGGTATACCCGTCCATACTGAATGATCATACCCAGAGGTGCACCTATCTAGGGTTAATGCCACACTAGATGCTCTTTGAGTGATTACAGAGATGAAGATCAAAGTGGTGACAAATTTGAACATAATTGAGGACGACATAGAAATTTTTTATTCCATCTCTACTCATTTTGCTCAAGTGGTCACATTTGCTTTCTCCCAAGGGTTATTGAACAGTAAAATCACTCCTTGATGTACCATTGCCTGTATCACTTTTCTCATATTGTGTGAAATGAATGAATGATCGTTTTGAGGCCATTTTTCCCCGCTAAAGCGGGGGTTGGCCTTGCGGGCCCCATGACATTCATGGTTCCCTGTTTGAGGCAATGTTTTTTTTATGGCCGGATGCCCTTCCTGACGCCAACCTTTGGTCGCCTCTAACGATGCGCAGGGATACGGTGTACCTATTCTAAATCGGGGTACACACCGGGATACACATGTGTAATGCATAGTATTGTGCATTGATGGTTTTTCACACTTTTACTTGAAATCAACTGATATTTCCACCTGAATGAAACAGGTAAGTTCCCAAAACACTATTCCAATAAGCTTTCTGACTTTTACCTGGATGTTGTATTTTTGTGGGGTGAGGACCATGAATGCCTCAATTCCATGCGGTCTCATTTCAACTTACTTTCCACATTTACAACATTATGGATGTCCTCCATCTCTCCAAGTCAATGTAGACCTAAAAATGTATGTCAATTGTCAAAATTGTCAATTGTTTGACAAAATTGTTTGCCAAAATTGTTTGACAAAATTGTTTGACAAAATTGTCAAAAAATTGTCAAAATCTACAAAATTGTCAAAATTGTCAATTGTCAATTATCAAATATGTCAATTGTATGTCAATTGTATGTCAAAGATGTCAATTGGTAAATGTAGACCTGAACTCATGGGTATACTAGGCAATACCTTTCTCTATCGCTCAGGAAAGTATACTGGGGGCGCAACCAGAAATTTTATTTTACAAAGGGGGCTCAACCAGAACTTTTACAAATTGGGCACAACCAGAAATTTTATTTTACAAAGGGGGCGCTACCAGAATTTTTATTTTACATAGGTGGCTCAACCAGAATTTTTATTTTACAAAGGGGCGCTACCAGAATTTTTATTTTACAAAGGGGCGCTACCAGAATTTTTATTTTACAAATTTGGCACAAACAGAATTTTTATTTTACAAATTGGGCACAACCAGAAATGTTATTTTACAGAGGGGGCGCAACCAGCATTTTAATTTTACAAAGGGGGCGCTACCAGGATTTTTATTTACAAATGGGGGTGGGGGGTGTGTGGGGGCTCTGTACACATGGCATTATGCTAGATATTTCAACGACACCACCATTTGTTACCATAGGGAGCGAGAATTAACTGGTGTCTGTCTATAAATACCTCCTGGATGATCTGTATATATTCTGTGCAGACAAATTGCCAGAGGTGGACGAAAGTCTACAAGCGGAAAACTGTTCACTGAAATTGAAACCGAAAAGTAATCGAGGTGTGTGTGTGTGTGTGTGTGTGTGTGTGTGTGTGTGTGTTTGTGTGTGTGTGTGTGCGTGTGTGTGTGTGTTTATGGTGTGTATGTATGTATGTATGTATGTATGTATGTATGTGTATGTATGGTGTGTGTGTTTGTATGTATGTATGTATGTGTACGTGTGTGTGTATGTGTGTGTGTGTGTGTGTGTGTGTGTGTGTGTGTGTGTGTGTGTGTGTGTGTGTGTATGGTGTGGATGTATGTATGCATGTATGCATGTGTGTGTGTGTATATGTGTGTGTGTGTGTGTGTCTGTCTGTCTTTGTAGCTTCCTATTTATGACGTGTGCACCTGTAGTGCCTATTATATTAGGGGCGAATTTTTAAAAAAAAAGAAAAGCAGAAAAAATGATAGGAGAGAGAAAGGAGGGTGGGAGAGAAGGGAAAGGGGTTTTGGGAAATCTAGGATATGTCAAGTAGGGGAAGCGGCATGCATTGAAGAACAGTTTGAGTATCAGCACGGGGCTGTGGGTTATAAGGGGTTAAACTTTATACGATGCAGTATTTGCGTACGTCATAGGTGGATGGCACAATTGGCGCTTGTTATAAAGAACAGCTCATTCTTACCACTGGATCAAAGGTCAAAAATGAATGAACTGCAGAGAGATACGCAATGTCAGTTCAAGATTGACGTGGACTTTGTATTCTAGTAAATCAAGAAGTACAGGCCGGAGGTTCAATAAATTGTTTATTGTCCCATGGATCTAACATCACCTTAATGCCACCTGCATATAAATATTTTAGGAAGGGGACCCAGTCATTTCAGGACACGTGATTTGATGTCTCTATTCACCATTAACCCGAGATAGGTGTACCCCTCGGTATACCCGTCCATACTGAATGATTATACCCAGAGGTGCACCTATCTAGGGTTAATGCCACACTAGATGCTCTTTGAGTGATTACAGAGATGAAGATCAAAGTGGTGACAAATTTGAACATAATTGAGGACGATAAAGAATTTTTTATTCCATCTCTACTCATTTTGCTCAAGTGGTCACATTTGCTTTCTCTCAAGGGTTATTGAACAGTAAAATCACTCCTTGATGTACCATTGCCTGTATCACTTTTCTCACATTGTGTAATGCATCGTATTGTGCATTGATGGTTTTTCCCACTCTTACTTGAAATCAAATGATATTTCCACCTGAATGAAACAGATAAGTTCCCAAAACACTATTCCAATAAGCTTTCTGACTTTTACCTGGATGTTGTATTTTTGTGGCGTGAGGACCATGAATGCCTCAATTCCATGCTGTCTCACTTCAACTGCCTTTCCACATTTGCAACATTATGGATGTCCTCCATCTTTCCAAGTCAATCTAGACCTGAAAATGTATGTCAATTGTCAAAATTTTCAATTGTCAATTATCAAATATGTCAATTGCATGTCAATTGTATGTCAAAGATGTCAATTGGTAAATGTAGACCTGAACTCATGGCATACTAGGCAAGACCTTTCTATATCGCTCAGGGAAGTATACTGTTTCCCCATCCCAATTCCCCTCCTTGCCCCCCCCCCCCCCCCATAATGTGGTGATGTCCTTGCATCACACCTGTCTCTACCAAATGCTGTCAATCCCAAATCCCTCAAAACCTCTGGCCTCTCACACAAATAAACAGAAGCACAGGGTTGTACCAAAGCCTTGAAAATAGTAGTTGCTGATTTCCTGATTAACACTCAGAATTTGAAGGGTATATTAGATCATGATTCCTGATCTACACCCAGCGTAGGTGCTACCGAAGCAGTTTTTTTGGTGAGGGTTATGATACTGTATGGATCACCACTCTGACACAGGAAGTCAGGGCACGAATTTGGAATTTGGTCAGGGTGCTTGCGATAGTTCATCTACTCTTCAAGAAGAACACTTATGGGATATTAAACATTGACCAACTAATGCCATCTAGCGTGACACCCAGTTTAACGTCCATGAAAGGATATAGCTTGGAAACAAAACCCCAAAAGTTGGAATCCATGTGGAGGAGGAAGTTCCTCCTTGATTGCACCACTAAGTGCAGAGAGAAAAGCAATGTCATAATGTCTAGGTACGCCTAACTATCGCTTCACTGACGGGTTTAATAATGTTAAGACAGCATGTCGTATTTCACAAAAATATTGCATTTCTATCTCTGAATTTTAATGACCAGGGAGGTACCCGTGCTATGCACGTGTGGGAGGCCAGAAGCAAACAGACAATGCAGAAACGGTGAATGCTAAAGCATGAAACCAATAAATTCCACATTCCTGTAGCACCTTCAGTCGCATGTCACACATGGACAGCAAGTTCATGAAGGACTTCCATGAAAAACGTACCGTTCGCAAACAAACAGGTACGTGTGTTCCATTCCCAGTCAATGGCGAATCTGCATATGGCGATCCGCGAATTTCATGCTTAGAACGTAAAACCATGACGGCATTCCGTCATTCAATTGAACTCAATATCTCTTTTTTCATACCAAACATACTCCAATCATACTCCAATCACAAATTAAATAACATTATTATAAAAAATAATAAATTATAAATTATAAATTATTATAAATTATTAATTATAATTAATAAATTATCCCTGGTGTTGGGCTAGCGGCTAGGGTGCCGGCTTAGGATAAAAACCAAGGATCCTGGGTTCGAATCCCGGTCTGATCGCTGAACTAACGCCAGGGGGGTTGACTCAGCCTGTCATATCCTTCCGAGGTTGGCAAATTGAGTACCAGTTCACTGGTAATTCCCTGTTTGTCGTTAAAGGCGGCAAAAAGGGTTGGCGTCAGGAAGGGCATCCGGCTGTAAAACATTGCTTCAAATAGGGGACTGAAAAACAACAACAACCATGGTTCCCGAAAAAGGCCAACCCCTGCTTTGCGGGGAAAAATGGCCTCTAAAGGTGGTTATTTTTTTTTTTATATTATAAAAAATAAACTTTTAACAACATTCGTGACATAAACAAATATTTAAATCCTGATGTGAAGTTCCATAAGGTTGGGTGAATACAATTACGAATTCAAAATCGTAATTGTATTCATGCAATTCCAATCATCAATTGATACTTTAACAAAACGATTAACAGGATTCACGTTTAATCATATAAAATTACGATTGAATGACGGTTGTATTGGGATATTATCAAACCCGCGCATTGCCGTCCTCTGTCAACTTCCGCATTCACGGCAGGTTCATAATTCTCATCAAAATCTAAACAGTATTTGTAGAATTTCAATAAAAGCCACATCACTGTTCATATCGGTAAATATTATTCCATCGTGTTTGGAAAAACCTTGTCACATACGCTACATCTCTGCCAAATTTCGTCCGAATCCGTCTGCAACTTTTTGGAGATATCTTATTCACAAACGGACAGACAGACAAACGGAAAAACAAGCAGACAGGGGTGAAAACATAACCTCCATCCACCTTTGGTGGCGGAGGTAATTAATGTTTGCATTTTTATGATGAAACAGACGCCAATTGTTGTTCGAAGTAAATTGATTATTAACTTTCCAATGGTACTATTTTTATTACTCTATGACAGTAGGAACCCTTTATGATAAAGCGTGACACACACACACACACACACACACACACACACACACACACACACACACACACACACACACACACACACACACACACACACACTGATTAACGGAGAGATGCTTCTTCTTTTAGGAATAAAACATTATGTTGCCGGTACCCAGAGTGCTTTGGGAAGTGACATCACTTCCCCAAATCTCAGCGGCTGTTTGTGTGAAAGCCAAGTCTTATGTCGTCTAAATGTATCGGTCTGCATGATTTGTGTTGCAACTCGTCCATGAGCCTCAGACCCTATAAAACATAAAAATGAGTGACTTGTTGATGTCAGTTCCTGTATAACTTGCTCAGGGTAGACAATATAATTACACAGAATTTCAGCCTTTAACTATTATGTTGACACATTCCACAGTAAAAGAAAGTCCACATCAAGCTTCACCTGCCATCATATACATGGTTATTTAGCCACAGTTGAAAGTACCAAAAGCAAAAGGATCATTTTAAAATGATTCTTTAATACCATTTAGAGATAGGGCTAAAATGATATATATCATGATATCTCAAAAAGTTAATGACGGATTGGGACAAAACTTGGTGGCTCGGTTGGGTGTCTGACAAGGACGATTCGATTTTGGCGAAGATCTGAATGTGGATTCGTATATGAGAATTATTTAATTTTTTAAGAGATTCTTCACCATTGGGAGATAGGGCCAAAAACGATACATAGCAGGATATCTCAAAAATGTTATGGATGGATTTGGACGAAACCTGTTGGACAGGTTGTGTGTGTGACAAGGAAGAATCAATTCAATTTTGGTGAAGATCCGGAACCGGATCTGGATCTGATAATTTTTAAGTGATTCTTTAATACCATTTAGAGATTGGGATAAAACGATATATATCATGATATCTCAAAAAGTTAATGACGGATTGGAACAAAACTCAGTGGCCAGTTTGGGTGTATGAAAAGGACAAATTGCCATTCTCAGAGAGCCTCCTCAGCGCCGACGAGTCTGGCATTTCACTCAGGCTGACTGGCACAGTCTGCAAGCAGTCATCAATCATCTGGACTGGTCTCCCATCTCTACTGCCTCTGACATCAATTCTTCCTGGGAATTCTTCCAAAGCAAACTGCTCTCTCTCATGCACAGATTTATCCCATCTCGTCTTCAGTTGTCTTACCCTTCCTCCCGTCCATGGTACACTGAATCTTGTGGTGAGGCAGTTGCCCTGAAACAAATTGCCTTTGCCTCTTGGAAGGCAAATCCAACTGAAGGCAATCTCAGTTCCTTCCACCAAGCTCGGAACAAGTGTGTGTCTACCCTCAGGAGTGCCAGGAAGCACGAACTCTCCACACTCAAGAATGAACTCTCAAACCTGTCTCCTTCCTCCAAATCCTGGTGGAGTCTGGTCAAATGCGTTTCTGGTGTTTTCCCCCTCCATCCCCTCCCTTACCTCAAATGGCTACACAGTTGACACCACACGTGACAAAGCCAAATGCCTCAACTCTGTGTTTCCCTCAAAATCTTGTGTCCCAAACCCATCTCTCTCTGTTCCCACCTTACCCAGTCGAACCCAACAGTTCCTGGACTCTGTGTCCTTCTCTCCTGAGAAGGTGGAGAAGTTTTTGTCAAACCTCGACTCTGATTCTGCAACTGGACCAGATGGCATCAGCCCTTCGGGTCCTAAAACCCTGCTCTGCCGCTCTATCTCACCCTCTCTCTGTTCTTTTCACCCTCTCATTTGCTCAAGGCCATCTGCCAGAATCTTGGAAATCCGCAAACATTTCCACTTTACACAAAAAAGGTGCAAAAACAGATCCTTGCAACTACAGACCAATCAGCCTGCTCCCAATTATCAGCAAATTCATGGAATCCATTATTGCTTCGGATATCAAATCCTTCCTCTTCTCCAATGGCTTGATCTCGATCATCAATTTGGATTCAGACCAGATCACACTACTCTGGACATGTTGCTTCTGCTGTCACAACAATGGATGGAGGTCCTCAATGCCAAACAGGAAATCAGAGCTGTCTCCTTTGGCATATCACGTGCCTTCGATACGGTCTGGCACCCAGCTCTGCTCACCAAACTCTCCTCCTGTGGTACCCATGGAAATCTCCATGCATGGCTTGCGGACTTCCTCTTTGGTCGTAGTCAACGTGTGACCCTGAATGGATTTCTCTCATCTCCCCTTCCTGTTCTAGCTGGAGTTCCCCAAGGTAGTTTTCTGGGCCCTGTGCTTTTTCTGGTCTTCATCAATGATCTCTCCGACTCTCTGGAAAATCCTCTCTATCTCTTTGCTGATGACTCCACTCTCTGCCCTCCATTCCTCATCCCTCAGATCGGCAGTCTGCAGCCTCCTCACTCTCTGCAGACCTGGACAAAATCACAGACTGGTCAAACAAGTGGAACATGTCTTTCAATCCTGACAAATCTCACACTCTTACTATGTCTCTCCGAAAAGACCGACTGGAAAACCCTCCCATCTACTTTCACAACAATCCTCTCCAAGAAGTTCTGTCGCTCAAGCTTTTGGGTCTCACTATCTGCCATGATCTTTCTTGGGAAAACCACATTTCCAAGCTGGCCTCCAAAGCCAGTCGCCAACTGGGCATCCTCCGTCCTGCGAAGTCCTTCCTTGGCACACCGGAGCTCCTCACCACACACAAGGCTTTCATCTGCAGCTCAATGGAATACTGTTCCCCCCTCTGGGCCGGTGCTCCTGCCTCACACCTAGCTCGTCTTCACGCTGTTGAAACCAAAGCTTTCAGAATCATTGGAATCTCCTGCGATGAAGCTACCTCCGAGGGCCTTTCACTCACTCACCGCAGGCAGGTTGGTGATCTTTCTGTCTTCTACTGACTCCTCTCCGGCCTTGCTCCCCCAGCTCTCTCTGGGCTCTGTCCCCCAAATATTCCTACAGGTCGCACAAGATCTGCCAGCA
The DNA here is from genome assembly GCF_964187855.1 of Myxine glutinosa. NCBI lineage: Eukaryota > Metazoa > Chordata > Myxini > Myxiniformes > Myxinidae > Myxine > Myxine glutinosa. The sequence goes on along the minus strand of NC_136261.1, from coordinate 238,498,372 downwards.
GCCCTCTTATGGTTAAACTGCCAAAATCTAGGCTCTCTGCTCACCTTCACTCTTTCATTCCTCTTTTTTCCCACCTCTGGTACAAACTCCCCCACTCACTTCAATCCCACTCCTCCCTCCAGGTATTTAAAATAGCTGTTCACCACCATCTCTTATCTTCCCCCATCCAAAACTTTGGTCTTTGTTTTCAATTTTCACTCATTTGATGAAATGAATGTGTCATAGGTTGAGTAAAATGGAGGTTGAACTAACGTCTAACAACTTCTCTCTGCGTGCTATACACGCTCAAAGTTTTAGATATGCACAAAGGGATGGCATCACTTACAAAGCTATACATTGATTACATATGTAAAAATGGCTGAATTTTTGACAGTACACTGAGGCAGATTCTGAAAGCCACAATCTTTTGAGGTTCGGGAGTTTCCCCAAGTAAACTCCTTTCAAAATAATTTAATTGATTATAACATACGTCATTGCCATACAGATCAGGACAAATCGAGATAAACAAGTCAGAAAAACTTTATTTTTTAATAAGAAAACATGTAGGGATGAAATCCCCTAAAACAACCAAACAAGGCACGAATCCAATACAACAAACACCACAATTATTTTACGGATTGCCCTCACTACCCCTTTTGACATTTTTCCATCTTAATTCCACAACAAATAAAACACACAACTATACCAACCCACACTACAAATCCACAACTACCTCTAACATAGACATCTTCATACAATTGTTACTATTGCATCTCTGAAAAAAATGTCAAAATATGTCGTGATGGCAATCAATAAAATGATTGTGATGTTGTATTGTGGTGTCATTCCTCCCTTGTCATTCATTCCTACCTTTTTTGGGAGGGAGGGGGGATTCCACCCTTAAAAGTTTCTTTGTTAAAAAATGAAAAATTCTGTCTTGTATAGATATTAAGATATCAAGATATATAAATATCAAGCGAATTGGATGAAAATTGACTATTTGTGACCTTTAACTTTGACCTTTTAACCTATTGACCTAAAAACAATAGGCTTCCAGCTTGTCAATACTTCTACGAGGTGGTCAAGTGTCGTGAACATCGGAGTAAAAATGTAACCTGCAGACAATTGACAAACAGACAGAACAACAGACCAGACCAACAAATACAGTGACGTGAAAAAGTAAGAACACACCATGAAAAGTTTTGACTTTTTCAACATATTTCAACAGAGCTATTTGATCTTCATTTCAACAATATTGATAGATAAAGGTGATATAATATAACAAATATCATGAAACATTTACATTTTGTAGTCCATTGTATAATTTAAATAAACATAAATGCAAATTTCGCATGTGGAAAAAGTAAGTACACCCCTACATTTATCACTACTTCAAATACCTAAAATTAGAATCAGGTGCACCAGCTCAGGTGCAAATGATTAGAACATCGTTAGAGAGGATCTTGGAGGAACCTGTCTTATTTAAACCTCAGACATTTAGTTTGGTTTGCTCTTTGTTGTTGAAGTGTGCGGCGTCACCATGCCTAGATCAAAAGAGCTCTCTGAGGCCTTCAGAAAGAAGGTTATAGATACCTACGAGTCTGGGAAGGGATTTAAAAAGATCTCCAAACAATTTGAAATCAATCATTCGACTGTCCAGAAGATCATGTACAAGTGGAGAAGATTCCAAACAACTGCCAACTTGTTCAGGCTAGGCCGCCCCAGCAAGTTCAGCCCGAGAGCAGACCGCAAGATGCTGAAAGAAGTCTCTAAGAACCCCAGAATGTCATCACGGGACCAACAGGTAGCTCTTGCCACTGTTGATGTCAAAGTGCACGAGTCTAGCATTAGAAAGAGGCTGCACAAATTTGATCTACATGGAAGGTGTGCCAGGAGGAAACCTTTGCTGTCCAGAAAGAACATCAGGGCAAGACTAAAGTTTGCCAATGAATACCTAGGCAAAGACCAGCACTTCTGGAACAATGTGCTCTGGACAGATGAGTCAAAGGTTGAGCTATTTGGCCACAGTACCAGAAGACATGTTTGGCGAAAACTAAAGACAGCATTTGACCACAAGAACCTGATACCAACTGTAAAGCATGGTGGTTGAAATATTATGGTTTGGGGCAGCTTTGCTGCATCAGGGCCTGGGCAGCTCACCATCATGGAATCCACTATGAATTCTTCATTGTACCAGAGGGTGCTTGAGGATAATGTGAGGCCATCTGTCGGAAAGTTGAAGCTCAACCTAAGGTGGACCTTGCAACATGACAATGACCCTAAACATACCAGTAAATCCACCAAGGAATGGCTGAAAAGTAAGAAATGGAGGGTTCTGGAATGGCCAAGTCAAAGCCCAGATCTAAATCCCATCGAGATGTTGTGGGGGGATTTGAAACGAGCTGTGCAACAATTTTTTGTTGAATAAATTATTGCAAAGTCAAATTTTCATTGTTTTTTGTTCAATTAGATCACCTTTATCTATAGATACTGTTTAAATGAAGATCAAATATTGATATGTCCACATATGTATAAAAGATTTAAAAAACATTTCATGGGGTGTACTTACTTTTTCCACATGCGAAATTTGCATTTATGTTTATTTAAATGATACAATGGACGACAAAATGTAAAGGTTTCATGATATTTGTTATATTATATCACCTTTATCTCTCAATATTGTTGAAATGAAGATCAAATAGCTGTATGTTGAAATATGTTGAAAAAGTCAAAACTTTACATGGGGTGTACTTACTTTTTCACGTGACTGTATACTTGTGAATCTTCGATTTCACAAGTACCAAAGAGACCTTTGGTGAAAACATAACCAGGGGTCAGGGTGCCGACACACACTGTACGAGAAAAAGTTGTTTTTAGAAAGAAGCTGGGAGATCTTTAATTTTCACAAACGATTTCTATTCACTGTGCTGCTTGTACAGGGGAAAAACCGTTCGAAAAGGATATACACAAATACCTTAAACACAAGAATAACCCATTTGACCTATCATGCCTGTGCTACATCAACTCCACATTTATTCAATACCAGCAGAAGTACCCGGTGATGTTCTAACCTTGCATTTTGAAGAAATCAATTTGGGTTTTTTCCTATTTTTTTGTGGGTGCCTAAAACACTTCCCGACACCCACTAAGTGAAATTTATATTTAATATTATAAAATCACACACACACTAAACTAATCAGGGATGATTTAATATTACCTTTCATATTGATACAAAGGCTCAGACACTATAGAGCAATTTAAAAAAAAATCCCAAAAAATCTAACTTTGTTTTTTCAAAATTTTCAATTTTTTTTTTTTTTGCCTAAATCTCTCCCCAGCACTCGCTAATGAACCTCCGAAAGTTTGACGAAGATCCATTCAGCCATTTCTGAGAACAATGGCGACTCACAGAGAGACAAACAAACAGCTCTCATAGTATAGATATTAGTTCATCGACTCCTGGTAGGATGAGTGATCGGGTTGAGGGATATAAGCACAGACTATATATTATCTAAAAAGAATGATTGAACACAAACGTGGGGGTGCAAAAAGTTTATTGGACCTGCCCATTTACAGCTATATTCTTGACTTTCAAAATGCGGTAAATTCGGAGGTCTTCAGTGTGTGTAAAGGAAATGAAACAATAAAGAATAGGTCTCTGTGTTTATTATTGTCTTTTCCTTTGCTCACTGCGAATACATCATAAGAGACATTCCACTTAAAGTATTTAACAAGTCTTGGTTCGATGGTGTATGATCTCGACATCACTTGTCAATATTTTAATGTTGGTCTGTCTTTTTGAGCAATAAGAACAGGAATGTGAAAACAGATGAAAACAATGTCCAGCACCACATTTAACATCACAAGAGCCGACATTTAAAACCTTAACCAACCAACAAACCACAAATAACACAGCTACCCTGTAAAGTCAATATTCACTTGCTAGACTTTGAACCTTTCAGATAAAGGCTTGAAATGTTCTACTACAACAATGGTATTTCGGACTTGCTCTAGATTAAAGAAATGAAAACATTAACAAATCCCCTCATTTTCTCCAAGTCATATACCCATGTTTTGAGATGTTTTGCTTTGATAATTAGTAGTTTTATGGTGCAGGTTTAGGGTTCACTCCATAGGATGAGTTTCTGTGTTGTAATCCCTTGATTGCAGGGTCAAATTCCGGCACTTCTTGGAAGGCGATGGTAAATACATCCATTGTATTTATTTTTGTGAAACTGCTTTGGCAGCACCAATTTTTTTTCCCTGAAATTTTACAGGTAAGTTCCACTTTTACATTTCCTGCAAAGGCCTTGTGCATGTATAAAGTTTTCACATTCCTGTCAATCAAGAGTTTTGACAATCAACAATTGGGGAATTGTCCTTATTGAAGACATGTGTTAATAAATCATTTAACATTAGCATTGCTATTAGTATGGATATACATGCAAAAAAGTCCTGAAATTAAAGGGAAAAGTCCTGTCAACTGAGTAACTGGGAAAGGTACCATATGATTTATGGGAAGTTGCCGTAAATGTAATGGTATTATTGCTTTATAGGTTTCCGTAATCTTGTTGCTTGGTTTCCTGGACTTTTCCTGTAAATTTTGCAATACGTTCCTCTCCAGTGTACTCTTCCGTTTAATAATTATAAAGGTTTAATGGTGGAGAAAATTTTATAATTGTAGACATGTGACCTTGAAGAAGATTATGTATATAATATAAACAATTTTTAGTCAAGATGGAATAATATATTGTATTGGTTGTGTGGTATTCAAGGCCATCTTGCTGCCTTGTGGGTATGGGAAGAAAAGGCCTCCACATCCGGCGGGTAATTTGGCACGAGGCGGCTCCTCCGAATGCAACGACCCACTGCCGCTCGCAAAGACCACAAGTTTTCATCCAACAGGGGGTTATTTGCAGAGAAAATTTGGAAAAGGGAAGAAAGCATGGCCGCTCAGTGGCGATCACAATTAAACAAACAAGAAAGAGCAATCATAGATTGCAGACCCTCGACCGGATGTGTTTTCAGTGGTTTTTAAGGCATTTGTGTTAAAACTAATATGGCGGCCAAACCACGTGACCGATGACGTCATCATTATTTCTTTTCTCCGCCAATTTATCTCTAGATTATGCTCAATAAATTTCATCTTAATCGGATGAAGTTTTGTACTTGTCGAATTATGACGTCATAATGGAGGCACCTATGACATCATCATTAACAGTCGTTATTCCACATGGAGAGTTATTAGTCCCCTACTGGTGTACACCGGAGGGGACTATAGGTTTGCACGCCGTCCCTCCGTCTGTCAGTCCGTCAGTCCGTCAGTCCGTCACGCAAAGAACAGTTTTCTGGACATTTTTCTAAACGCTTAATGCTAATGATTTCAAACTTGGTACATGGTTTCCTCTTGATAAGATACAGGTCAAGTTCGAACTTCACGACGTTTCGATCATTTTTGACAAAGTTATGGCACTTTGAACTTTGGTAATTCTGATAATTCTGATGATCCTTAACTCAGTGCCATTTTAAGTTTTAATTTCCTTTAAAAACCAATTTCTCTGCAATAATAGGACCGATTGAGATAAAATTTTAACCATATGATGGACGCGGTCCGTAGAATATTTTAATGGCAATTATGACGTCACAGGTCACGTGGTTCGGTCGCCATATTGTTTTTCGTGAAAACACGAAAACCCCTTTGTCTCTGCAACGGCTGAACAGATCGAGGCCAAACTTTGCAGGCAGAATCGCATACCCATGACGAACAAAAAAGTCAGCGAGCATGAGCATGACGCTCATGCTCGCTGACGAGCATGACGTCATGCATCACATGGTTTCAGAGTTATGACGTTTTTAAGCATGAACCTTTAAAACCGAGCTCCTCCCTCATTTTTGATCCAATCGAGGGGAAACTTAACAGATCTGTTCATCACTAAAATGTCCTTTTGGAATTTGCGATAGGGCACGTGGTTTGGCAGATATTGTTAATTAAACGAAAATATTTTTTTAAATGGATATCTCTTGTTTATTCTCGAGTTCTCCTCAAGCCGCACCGCACGTCCTCAGCCTCGTCTCGCGAACGTCAACAGCGCGACACAGCGCGCGCTTTCCGGAGGGGCGGAGCCAAGCCGAGCAACAAATATATACACATCGATCATTGATCGTGAACCGAAAAATATAATAAATTACACATGAGTAGTGTAATAATGTTGCTTCTGGGACACCTCCGTTTAACATGGGAAATCCCTATCTAATGTCATTTACCCCCTTGTCTTTTTCAAAAATCATAAACACCTCTATTTCTCCCACCCTCATCTTTATGAACCTTTTGTCTGTAGTACCTATCCTTAATGTTGTTCATTAGACCACTCAAACACTACAAATATTTGTTTTCTCTTATAGACCTATCATCCTTCTTCTACATATCATCTGGCAGATTAATCTTTGACCCATTCACTTCCATATTAATTCTTTCCCTCCCTCATTGTCCCTAAAGACCTCTATTTCTCTCACCCTGTTCTTTACGAACCTTCTAACCTTTTGACATGTTATCCTTATTCATTAGACCACTTAAACACCTGTGATCCTTCTGACCTTATGGACCTTTTAACCTTTTACTCTTAATATCATCTGGTGAATATAACCCACTCAAACATCGACCCGACAAATATTTGTTTATGCGTGGGAAATAATTTAATTCTCCTACAACTCTCCTCACCGTCTAATATATTAACAAAAAATATGTTTGAGTTTGGTTCTTTATTAAGATATTTTAACTGAGCTAAGATAAAATGGTAAACCTCCCTCAATGTTCTTGTTTGAGCGCCTCCAGTGCCACATACCATTTTTAAATTAAAGTATATATTTTCCTGACAACCATCAAAGTTTTTCGTCCACTCAAAAATATTTCCATCTTTTTTACCCAATTCACCGGTATTTAAATTAATTCTCTTATTTGTTTTGTGAATTTTTTTACCAGTTGCCTTTTCAATTATACCTATTTGATATTTTTCACATTCGTTATGTTTACCATTTATATACCAAGGTTGATTACACCTCCACTCTTTAGTCTGGTTGGTACTTGGTTCTATCATTTATATAATAGTAAAAAAGGAGGCGGTAGCCCGTTAAAATCCCTAACCCCATTAACTTATCACTTATGTATATGGATGGTTGTTGTTTAATGGCTTATCAGTTTTGTTTTTTGTAATTCTTGTGAGTAAAATGAACCCAAGATTTCTTCCCCATTCATATCATTTAATTTGTAAGTCCAAGGAACTGTATCCATTACATCAATGATTTTAAATAATTCACGAGTCCATTTTTGTGTATAACCTTTTTCAAAATGGCTTTTCCATTTGTATATTCTTACCAAATCACCAACTTTGAACTTGGGCTTTCTCAAATTAATCTCCTTTTCATATTCTAATTTTGTAAATGTTTCTGATGGTTTTGATTTTGTTGATGAATGAACTGTATTATTGTAATTATCAACAATATCCTGAATTAAATACACCCATTTTTGAGAACCGAGTTGTGTGAATTTTTTATATAATTTCTCTTTTAAAGTACGATTAAAACGCTCAATAACAACTGCTTTTCCTTCATTAAAGGTGCTGTATAATTTAATACCCTCCCCCTTAAGAAATTTCATAAATATTTTGTTATAGAACTCTGTTCCCTCATCGGTCCACAGTTTCTTTGGTTTTCTTTTACTTTTATTAAATATCTGTTGGAAGGCTAACATCAGAGTATAACCTCTCTTGTTTTTCAAAGGAACAACCCAAGCAAATCGACTCCTCAAATCAATAACGGTTAAAGCATACTTGTATCCCTTATCATTTTTTAGTTCGATTAAATCAGCGGACCATATGTGGTCGGTGTATTTAGAATAAACTTTCCTTCTTTTAAACTTTGTGATTATAGGTTTATGTAATTCATCAGCCAAAAGCTCCTCAGTCTTGATGACATCATTAGAGCCTAATAGTTTTTTGAGGGTGAATAACCAAGGCCAAGTTTCAATTTAGCATTTATCAAATTTCTCACAATAAACCTATCAACCTTCTCTCTCAACGTTGGATTTTGTATCAAAGACAAATTATACAACATTTCTCTGTCGGCTTTATGTTTTTCAGTCAACGTAGTGGTTTTCCCATAAGCAATATCATGCTTCATACACACTTCGTCAACCCTATTTGTAGGTTTAGACCAAGGTTTAGGATTGTCAGCCTCATCTAATCTTTTATCCAGGTTTGTTCCAGGACCACAGAAAGAATATCCAGGTAGATGTAGTTCCCCTGGAATTCCAGTTGTTGTAAATTTACTTCCTGAGAGAAACTTTTGTATGTCTCCTCCTCTTTTAGGAGAGATGAATTGGCACTTTTTAGAGCCACATACTTGACATATTCCTTTTTGATAAACTCTATTATTTTTAGCTTTAACATACAATACACTTTTAGATTTAGTTTTCTTTTTACATTTGAGACAATAACTCATATTTATTTATCAGAAAAATTCCGACAGAGTATCAAAACCTTTTTGGTTTTCAACATATACATTTCAATCTTTATTTTAAAAACATAAAGAATCCTAAGGAATGCCTTCACTCTCTCCTCCATTTATTTACAAATAAAACTAACTAAAGTCAATACCACTTAATCTTTTTCTTCTTCTTCTTCACCACTTTCTCGTTTAGATCTCCTCCCTGAAATTGAACTCATCTCATCCGTTTTTAAAACCAATTTCTTCACAAGAGTCATTCTTTCTTTATTTTCCTCTTCGGTGTGTTGAGATTGATTTATTTGTTGTAATACATTTAATCTTTTACGAATCTCACTGATTTCCCTCTCTCTTTCCTCCCTTTCCTCCCTCTCCTCCTTCTCTTCTTCAATTCCTTCCTCAGCCCTTGCAACCCTTGAGTTTGAGCCCCAAAGAATATTATACATATACTCATCTGGATTTTGAGATATTCTTGTATCTATAATTATTTTTCTCATAATAGGGTACCAATAAGATTTGTTGATAATTTCTAAAAGAGTTTTATATTTCATAACTTTGAGAAGTTCATTTTTATTTAATATTTTTAACAAGTCTCTATTTGTGGGTTTAGCAATATCAGTATAAGGCCAGTTTTTTATGACAAAATTCCCATGTATATGCTCCAAATCATAAGGTATGTAATACCGAGCACCCTTTTCTTGTAGGTATCCTTGAATACAAAAATTATAATTCTCTTGTAGTCTTCTTCCTGCCATTTATGTATCAGAAATATATGTGAGATTAATATTATGACAGGTAATACCACCCCATCTTCCCACTACCAAATCGGTTTGTATTCCTCGGCTTTCTATCCTTATCTCATTACCTTCCTTCTTTGTCATGCGAACCATCGCTATACTATCATATATTTTTATTTTCTTAAAATCACGTATTTGTTGTTTACTAATTGTACTTCCACATAAATCCTTATCTTCACCAAGTGGATAATATTCTTCTTTACGAGACTGATTAAAATCATGTAGGTCTTCTATGTTTATTGAAAAAGACCAATTATACCCTAAATCAGGCATATCATACCCCCATTTATTAATTCGCATATTAACTATATGTCCTTCTTTATAAAATTCAATTGTAAGCAGGTAGTTAAATTCAATGAGGAAAGGTGTATGGTCAGTATAACCAGGTGTTGTGGTTGTAAATTTTACTTGTTTAACAAAACGTGCTGTTTTCTTTAAAAATATATATTGTGATAAATCACTAAATCTAATTAAGTCATTTGCATCTGTAGGGTTTGGATAATTGATTAATTTATAAGTATTCTTCATATTAATATTTTTACTTACACTATATTTTTGTCGTTCAGCCTGTGCCTTTGTATAATAATTTGATAAATCAATATCCTGAGAGGATTTTCCAAAGATAGAACCATCTTTTCCAACATAAGTCATTTATATTAGATTAAAAATGATATCATAAAATTTTTCATTATTGTTGAGTTGAAATAATACATATAAACATAATTGACCACAACATTTAGAATTAATTTCTTGAACTTGAAATGTTTGATAAACACCATTCTGTAAGAATTGTATTACTTCAACAGGTGGTGGCATACCATAACTATCAAAATAATATTTATCCTGACTATTATGAATACAAACCCAATGAGAACCATTCTGTGTGTCTAAATTCATAATAATATTCTTTGTATTCTTATTCATATGTATTAATTCATCTCTCATACAAATAACCACATTATCAATTTTTAGTGTTTTACAATACTTAGATAGTTCTATATTTGACGTTGTATTCTTTCCAAATTGTTTAAACCATTTATCCATTTATTTATGAGAAAGATACAATCCATTACCCCGTTTAGTTAGTTTAACACCCGCTTGAGCGATAGAGGAAAGCATATCTCCAACCAACAATCTAGCTTTATCAGGTAGACTTTCAAGTTTTTGAGCAAAATCTACAATTACACCACTTCCACTAATTTGTTTCTCCAACTCCTTGTTATGTCTTTCCAATTCTTTTTGAGCTTTTAGTTGTGCCTTCCTTTCGTTAGCAGTTTTTACCGCTGCTGAAATACCACCAGTCAATGCTCCCGCCGCACTTAAACCAGCAAATAAAGGAATTAGAAACGGGAGAAATCCTCCTCTTGACTCGTCTATTGAATATTTCTTTAACATAGGTTTCGTCATTTTAATTTTAAGTGATCCAACATCATTTAGTGTTTTTACTTGTGTGTGTGTGAGTAAAACATCAATTCTTACAGCTCCTTTTCTTTGAATTGTATTAACATTAATAATACAAGGCTTTTGATTTTGAATACAAGATGTTAATTTATTAAGATTGATTTGATTAACATATACCCCAACCATTTATTTATGAGAAAAAACCTAAGTGATATTAATCATAACACCATTATCTGTATTAATCTGTAATTCTGTTTCCTCCAAAAGCAAACAATATGCATTAACCTCTTCACTCTCCCCTCTTTCAATGTATAGAGAAGTATCCACTCGATTAGACTTTATAGTTTCCTTTTGAGAACTCAGGTCAATTGCGTAGATTGTATAAAGTTTTTGAAACGCAACCATATCCAAAATAGGATCATTATTACCATTACTTTCACACACCTTTTGGTAGGACTTGTAGGCTTCCGCATAATCATTTTTTTCCCAATCAATTTCCAATCTATCTCGCGGATAAAATGTGCCATCAAGAGAAACCCGAAGTTGTTTCACCTTAGCATTATCACTCAGCGCATTATTCTTATTAGTACCGTCCTCTCCATCTGGTTTTTTAAAAATGAGCCAGAGGTATCGTGGCTTTCCTTGAAGAACACCCAAATTCCAAGTGTAGGTAGTGTGTTCCAGTTTAACGTGTTGACATCTTCTTTTAAGGTATGATACATTTAGTGGTTTCTTTGAGTTAAGTCTTCTATTTAACATCTCTTCCGTTTTAAGATTAGGAGTATATTCACTGATATACCAACACAAATCATTAATAACAAATTTATTGTTGTCTCCAAAAGCATTTTCATCCCCAAAAAGCAACCTATTTACATTATCATTCCTTTGTAGTTGAAATCTAATTTTAAGACCATACAAAACTTTATCATAATCACAATATCCAAATATACCTTTCAGAGGTACTGCTACGGTAAAACTATTCTCAGCTTTTGTTTCATCATTATACATTGACTTCCTTTGACTATAACCGGGGTCAGCATTTGTTCCCGTTGACATATCAGGAATAAAACCTTCAACAGCTCCCTTACCCATTCTATCACTAAACGAATATAGTGTAAATTTCATCATTTCAGATGTAGCAGAGACATAATCAACCGCTTCAACCTCTTGTGTTCCAATATACAGGCGGACACTGTCAAACATTTTCCAGAAGAAATCATTTACGAGTGTAGCATTAGTATTATTCGCAGCCTTAGTGAATTTAAATTTACACAGCAAGAAACTATCAGCTATATTCAAGTAAGTTTGTTGATTATTTATTTCAAAACTTTTTGTTCCGTTTGAATTCCAGTCTGTTCCTGTTATAGCATTTACCTTAAAATAGTCTTCCTTTTTAGTGGAGTTTGAAATGATAATCGTATCATCCAAATCATAGATACTATCAATCGCTTCCATACTTGTATTTATATAGCATTAAAATTGTTGAAACCCTGACCCAAGTATTTTAATGATTTTTTGTCGTTCTTGTGAAGATAGTTGAGTTTTACCTTTTTTTATTTCTTTGATTGCTTGTAATTTATGAGACTCCTTTTGAGCATCTTTTATACTCTTTATAGCACCCGCAACGGAGCCCACGGCAGAAGCAGTTGAACCAATTAGGTCTTTATGTTTAAGGATGGTTGAACCAATACCCATTAGAGTATCAATTATTCCATCTCCTTTATTTCGAAATTGATGACCTACACCTCGTTGTCTCTTAGGTTTATAGTATCCTCTACCCACATACCTTGTATAGTCTGGTGAAAGGAACATGCCCTCCCCTGTAATTATTTTATATTTTACCAACTCGTGTTTTCTCACAATAACCATTATTTATTTATTGAAAAACTTCACGTAGGTGAATTCTGATGGATATAATTTCATCATTAAAGGATATCATACGATTATCTTGGTCGGTTATCCTAAAATTTACTCTGTATATGGTTTTTCCTGACACAGGTAAATAGACAAGATTTTTTGGTTCCATATTAAATTTATAACCAATCGGGGTTGAGTATGCACTGAATGAAAATATTGTATTTGTTCTTATTCCATCGTTATAAGCACCATCAATCAAATCACAATGAATTAATACTGAATTTATACCGGAGGATATTTGGATAACATTATCACTGTAAAACGTCCCGTTATTTTCAATCTTTTTTGAAGAGAAACCCAATAGCTCTCTAAACGAATTTTCAATCGTGAAATCAACTTTATAATTATTTTTAAGTTTAATAGTTGATTTTGAAGTGTGTTTTTGAATATCTATTACAATATTTTTTGGTTCATCACCTTTTTCTTTCATAAGGCGAGAGAGTTCTGAAGATATTTGAGAAATCTCGTAAGCTCCGGGTGAAACGGTTATAGTTTTATATTCACTTCCTGGATTATAACTAAACTTGTTGTTTTTCTCTGTGATATTAAACAAGGTATTATAAGTTTCCATTGACAATAAAGATGCCTCATATGAGGTAAGGGGGTCAAGTTGTAGTGGGTAAGGGAATGAAGCTGTGTAATCGCTCGTTGTGAAATTAAAACTAAGAATTGTGCTTCTCATCTTATTTAATATCTAATAAAATATCTTTGTATTGACATTTATTAATTATTTTCATATTCATCAACTGATCTAAAATGGCTGAGGATTCATTAAAACAATTGTTGTTTCCAGCCTTCTTACTACCTAACAACAATAATAGCCTATTAACTAATTGTGATGGGTCATTTGGAAGAAAACTAACACCCGAACCAAGCTTACTTAAAGCATCAATAATATGTTTCTCCTTCTCATTCTTCTTACTTTTACCAGCAACAGAAACTCCATAATCAAGTGCATTTAGCAACTCAATATATACCCTATCTTCCTCTCTTTCCATATCAAGTGGTTCCTCAAAATATTTTGAACCGCTGAATCCGGGGTTTGTTAGAAGAAACATTAATCTTGGAGTTAATTTAACATTTGGTTGAGTAGAACTCAAGAACATCAATTCATCATTAAATATCAATACCTTTTCTTCCACAAGATGAAACACTGCTGGTTTTTCTGTTGGAATGAGACCTGCTCTGGTTTTTGAACCCGCCGAATATTCATTGTTTTGAAGAGCTTCCACAACATAATTAGGGGGTTGATTTACCTCCTCAAGTTTTCGAAATAATCCCTCGTCATCATATTCTAATTCACCAAGTTCTTGTTTTGTTATCTGACTAAAATCTTTGAGCATTTGAAGTTTTTTCGGAGTAAATTCTACCGTGGGAACTGTAGGTGAGTGTTGAGTTTTCAAAAGTGGTTTAAAGAATTTCTCTTGTTTTCTTTCAAAGGCTTCTTCACCAGTTAGTTTCTGTCTCCGTTTCTTCTTTATCTCTTCCTGTTGTTTAACAACTTTTGAAACTAATTGTTGATGTTCCTTAAACTTTCTTTCTCTTTCTTCGGTATTCATTTAGTATTGAAAAATATCATTTAGTATCTCATCTTGTTTCACAACAATATATTTATATTTTCCAATTGTGTGTTTCATATAATTTTCAAATTCTTTTTTACTACATAACGTAGAGCAATTATCTCTCCAAAAATTATTTACATCTATTGAATTTAACTTAAATAAAATAAAAGTATTGGCATTGTTTCTTATTGAGCGTCGAGGGAGTTGAAAATATGATTGACTAAGATATATACAATTACAAGAAGAATGTCTCCCTCTTGTATAGTAGCTATCCATTACTGTTTGGTTTCTCTCATTAACACAATCATCAAAGATGACGAGGTTCTTTTTTGATTTATCTAAATCTTGAGGTGAAGGTATATCATCCGTATTATCACTGAGAATACAAGTTATGGGTTTCGATTTTGATTTCTGTGTATCACAAAATAGTTGTATTATATCCTCAATGTTATAATCATTTAGTTTGTTTTGAAGTTTAAATAAACCGATAATGTCTTCCTTTTTAAGACCTGCATTAAAACCCTGTGAGAGTAGTTGATACTCGGGTTGAAAACTTGACTTTGTAAAAATTATTAAATTATCATAATCTAAAAAATTAGAACCAAGGAGCATCTTTAAAAGTAAACAGGTTTTCCCACATCTGCTTGAACCAACTAACTATTAGACATCTCAATGAATTTGGAATGTTTTTATGGTTATTAAATTTTATCTTATTTTCCCAAACGGGTAAAAAATCATTCATTTATATATTTGGAAAACAAGTCATCTAACTTCTTTTGAGCTATTTTAGAAACTCTATATTTTATCCTGAGTTCGGGTTTAATTTCAAAATAATTCATTATTTTATTTATATAGTATCTTGTATTAACATTTCCATTAAAATTATTTTGAATAATAAATATCATTAAACCCTTATACATTTCCTCAATACAATTAGTCTCTTCCCTTGAAAGAAATGGTGTATTATCATCACAATACTTAACATTCATCTCTCTTATTAATCTTGTAAAGTAATTCATTTTTGGTTCTAATTTAAAAGAGTTATATATTTTTTTATATTTTTTATTATCATTAATTAAAATTAAATCACAGAAAATACATTGTTTATATGAACCCTCATTATTAAGCCCTATTCTATCACAAGCCGGACAATTCTCTAATTTATCATATGGAGAGTCTGGAAATTCTAAATATCCTTCAGAACTTATCATATTTATATAGTAAATTTTTACTTAAACTAAACGCAAGTTTATTCATTAATAAATACAATGTTTCACAACACAAAAGACCAATTTCAATCTATTACCGAAGGTTCTATTGATTGTGTCAAAGATGTAAAGTTGAACAAAGATAAATATGGTAATTTTTGGGTTTATCCCGAATTAAATGATAATATTAGTCCATCAATTATGTTTAAAGGCCGCGGATTTTCTATTCCAGCTAAAAAATCGATAAAAGTCTATTTGGATCATGTCTCCCCCCTTCTAATGGCTATTTATGAAAAGATTGGTGAAAAATTGGACTCCACTTCTTTGGAACTTAATGATAAGACCATCAACTCAAGTAAAGGAGATGTATGTATATTTTTTAATAAAACAGATATTGATGTTAATAATAAAATCATAACCGGGGAGATGACATTTAGGTCAATTATAATTAAAGATTATTTGAAGATAACTTTTAATGTAAAAAATATTATTATCCAAAAGGATATTGAAAGAAAAATTATTGGGCTCGATGGAAATGTTATTTAGTTTAAGTAAAGTTTTCATATATAAATGGGGCACACAATTCAAAACACAATTGAATCTCTTAACAGAATTCTTAGAGAGCCTATCGGAAGAACTGATACTCTGCTTGGTTATCATCGTGAAGACGAATCAATAACAAACTTAAATTGGTCCGATGGAAGAATTAAATTTAGGATGAGTTGGAATAAATTAATTAGTGTTGATTCAATAATTATTGACCAAATTAAAAAAGTTTTAGATTTGCTTGATGATGATGAAAAAGAATATACTGATAGATCATTCCGTGTTAATTTATATTTTAAATTTATTGCAGACATTAGATCTGCTACTAATTATAGATTATTAAATGGAGAGAATCCAATTACTGGAGAAATTAAATGTGATTTTGATGGGATAATGCACCTAAATAAAATTATTATAAGACATGAAAGTAAAGAAATTTTTTTTTTGTTTAAATTGGATAGATGTTTAAGAAGACATAGAATATTCGAAGATATTTCATCTGACTCTGACTCAGAAGATCATGGTGATTATGATATAGTACTATGTTCAACTATTCCGCTAGGGTCAGGAAATTCATCTGACTCTGAAGATTCATCTGACCCCGAAGATTCATCTGACTCTGAAGATTCATCTGACTCTGAAGATTCATGTTGTAATCGAGATGGAATGCCTCCAAGATATACGAAACTCGATAATGATCTTTTTAAATTAACAAAGGAAATATTAAATCCAGATCAATTAGTAATTCTTAATGAAAAAATAAATAAACTAATTTTGAACACAATAAACTCTTTGTGTCCCTATAAATATGAGTCAATACAGCAGTGAAGATTTTACTATTTCATTGAACACAGATGATAGTTATGATACTAATAGTTTGTGCTCAAATGATAGTTGTGAGAGTAGCTTTATTGATGACTCTGAGTATGATTCTGAGTATTCATGTGATAGTTATGACTTAGATGATTCTGAGTGAAAAAGTGTTTTAGTTTAAGCACAGCGATATATATAAAACGGAGCTGTAAAGCCCAAAAGTGTTTTATTTTAAGCACAGTGATATATATAAAACAACACGTTTTCTCACGCTATAAATATGGTTTATTGTGATACTTGCGAGAAGGAAGTAAAATATTATAAACAACATATTCTCACCGCAAAACATACATACAACATTTTTAACAAACTTTCCCCTCTTCCACCTGAAACAAAACACTGTTCTACATGTAATAAAAATATCCTCAAGAAAGGCTTCAAAATACATCTTAAAACAAATCTACATTTATCAAATTTTATCACAACTAAAAACTCTGATGGAGCATTCAAAGGACATATTAAAATAAGAGTCTTTAACTTCAAACCTCCTGAACCAGAGTCTATAGTTGATGCTGTAGAAATAGTTAAACCTGCTGTTCAAACGTTGATTGAAAAAACACTAAAGGAAATGAAACCACTTAAATTTATATGGGAGTAAAATTAGAAATGACAAAGGATGAAGGAGTTATAGATGCACCATACATGAGAACTGAGCCACACTTTATATCTTCATATCAAGATTTTAAAACATCAGGAGTCTATGATGAACTTATTAAACAAGAGCAAGATGTGGATAATTCAATCGTAGGAAGTGGATTCAATATAGGAAAAATTATTTACATAGACATTCATATTCTTAAATCAGATCCTCTAAAAGCTTCTTCTTACATTGATTTACCCAGTGTTATCAAAAATAGAAAAGCAGTTATCAATATCAAAAATAAAGACAATAAATGTTTTCTCTGGTCTATTTTAGCACACTTACATCCTCCACATTTTCATGATGAAAGAGTATCTCATTATAAAAAATATGAGAATACATTAAATATGAAAGATCTAAAGTTTCCGATGACTTTAAATGATATTCCTAAATTTGAAAAGATGAATAATTTATCAGTTAATGTTTATGGTCTAACAGAAACAAACAACATTCAGGTTTTAAAGCTTTCTGACAATTGTAAACAAACTCATATTAATCTTCTATATTTTAATTCATGCGAAAATTCACATTATACATACATCAAAGATATTGCTAAATTAATAAAACCACAAGTCTGTAAGAGAACAAATAAAATATATATTTGTTTGCGTTGTCTTAACTTCTTCAATTCACAAGAAAGATTAGATAAACATTCAAATTATTGTGGCGAACATAAATCAACGGTAATCAATATGCCTAAAGAAGGCTCAAAGATCACATTCAAAGATGAAAATAAAAAGATCAAACATCCATTTGTTATATATGCTGATTTTGAAAGTATTTTAGAAAAAATTGATACTGCTTCTCAAGATCCAAAAGAATCATACACAAATAAATATCAAAAACATACTCCTTGTGGTTTTTGTTATTATATCAAATCATCCGTTGGTGATAAATATAACAAGTTAGAGATGTATAGAGGCTCAAATACCCCAGAGGAGTTTGTGAAACGACTAGAAAAAGACTGTGTTCGATTAACCAAGATAATGAGAGAAACCAATAAACCAATGTCCTTAACAAGTAAAGAAAAAAGGGAATTTATAAAAAACAATGTCTGTCATATTTGTGAGGAGAAAATTGGTAAAGGTCTAAAGGTTAGAGACCATTGTCATCTCACTGGTAAATATAGAGGTCCGGCTCATCAAAGTTGTAATATTAATTATCAACTCCCCTCTTTCATTCCTGTCTTTCTTCATAACAACGCTCATTATGATACACATCTATTTATCAAGGAACTCTCAAAGACTTCTGGAAGTATCTCAGCAATTCCAAACACGGATCAGAAATACATTTCATTCACAAAAACAATTCACACATCTCCTATTACTCATATCAGATTTCTTGATACATTTAAATTCATGGCAAGTCCATTGGTTAACTTGGTTCAAAATCTAAAAGAGTTTCCATGTCTTTCAGAGTATTTTTTAGATAAAGATTTTCTAACACAAAAGGGAATTTACCCCTATGACTATATGGACTCATTTGAGAGATTCAATGAAACACAACTTCCTTCAAAAGAAAATTTCTATAACAAATTAAACAACAGTAATATATCTGATAAAGATTATGTACACGCACAAAATGTTTGGGAAAAATATAACATC
This sequence comes from Myxine glutinosa, assembly GCF_964187855.1. Lineage (NCBI taxonomy): Eukaryota > Metazoa > Chordata > Myxini > Myxiniformes > Myxinidae > Myxine > Myxine glutinosa. The sequence goes on along the minus strand of NC_136261.1, from coordinate 238,479,346 downwards.
AAGAATCTTGGCGAGTATCACGATTTGTATCTCAAAACTGATGTGCTTTTATTGGCTGATGTATTTGAAGCCTTTAGATCTGTTTGTCGCACTGGATATGGATTGGATCCTGCTCACTACTACACAGCACCTGGATTGGCCTGGAGTGCAATGTTAAAAATGACAAAACAAGATTTGGATTTGATAACCGATGTTGATATGCTTTTGATGATTGAAAAGGCAAAAAGAGGTGGAATTTCACAAGTCTGCTCGAGTAGATACGCAAAAGCAAATAACAAATATCTTCCAAATTATGATCCAACGAAAGAGAGTTCTTACTTGATGTACTATGACGCGAACAACCTGTATGGCTGGGCAATGTCTCAGGCTCTTCCTTATGGAAAACTTAGATGGGTAAAGGAAAAAGACTACAAAAACGTTTTACAAGATGTATGTATCTCTACACAAAAAGAATTGGATGAAGAAAAAGTTGGTTATTATTTTGAAATTGATTTAAAATATCCAGAGGAACTCCATAACCTACACAAAGATCTCCCATTTGCTTGTGAGAAAGAAAGTCCAAAGAAAGAATGGTTGAGTGATTATCAACGATCATTTGATATAGGTGAATCAACAGAAAAATTACTTACTACATTATATAACAAGAAAAATTATGTTCTACACCAAAGAAATTTGCGACAATATTTATCAAAAGGTCTAAGAGTAGAGAAGATCCATAGGGTTCTAAAGTTCAATCAAAGTCATTGGTTAAAGGGGTACATTGATTTTAATACACAAAGAAGAACAGAGTCAAAAACAGATTTTGAGAAAGACTTTTATAAATTGATGAATAATGCGGTCTTTGGTAAGACTATGGAGAATGTGAGGAAAAGACAAAATATCAGACTATCAACATCTTGGGAACAAGCATCAAAATTAATTAATAGACCGAGTTTTACTCGAGCTGAGGTCTTTACTGAGAACTTTTGTGCGATCCATTTGATTAAAGAGAGTATTGAAATGAACAAACCTATTTATATTGGAACAACAATTCTTGATTTATCAAAGTCATTAATGTATGATTACTTTTATAATAACTTGAGGAAGAAATATCAAAATGATGTTAATCTACTTTATATGGATACAGATAGTTTTATTTTGAAAATTAATACCAACGATGTTTATTCAGACATGAAAAGAGACATTAATATCTATGACACGAGTAATTACAGTCCAGAGAGTGAGTTGTTCTCTTCTAAAAATAAAAAGGTGATTGGAAAGTTCAAGGATGAATTAGGAGGAAATGTTATGAGTGAATTTGTGGGATTGAGGTCAAAGGCTTATGCTTATAAATACATTGTGAATAACGTTGAAAAGACTGATAAGAAGTTAAAAGGTGTAAAGAAAAATGTTATTAAAGAAACAATAAACTTTAAGGATTATTATAACTGTTTAACAACAAAGAAAGAAGAGTTTAGAAAGATTAATGGAATAAGAAGTTATAAACATCAATTATATTCAGAAGAGATAAATAAGAAAGCATTGGGGGCTTTTGATGATAAGAGGTTTATTTTAGAAAATGGAATTGATAGTCTCCCTTATGGTTATATAAGTATATAAGTGATAAGTTAATGGGGTTAGGGATTTTAACGGGCTACCGCCTCCTTTTTTACTATTATATAAATGATAGAACCAAGTACCAACCAGACTAAAGAGTGGAGGTGTAATCAACCTTGGTATATAAATGGTAAACATAACGAATGTGAAAAATATCAAATAGGTATAATTGAAAAGGCAACTGGTAAAAAAATTCACAAAACAAATAAGAGAATTAATTTAAATACCGGTGAATTGGGTAAAAAAGATGGAAATATTTTTGAGTGGACGGAAAACTTTGATGGTTGTCAGGAAAATATATACTTTAATTTAAAAATGGTATGTGGCACTGGAGGCGCTCAAACAAGAACATTGAGGGAGGTTTACCATTTTATCTTAGCTCAGTTAAAATATCTTAATAAAGAACCAAACTCAAACATATTTTTTGTTAATATATTAGATGGTGAGGAGAGTTGTAGGAGAATTAAATTATTTCCCACGCATAAACAAATATTTGTCGGGTCGATGTTTGAGTGGGTTATATTCACCAGATGATATTAAGAGTAAAAGGTTAAAAGGTCCATAAGGTCAGAAGGATCACAGGTGTTTAAGTGGTCTAATGAATAAGGATAACATGTCAAAAGGTTAGAAGGTTCGTAAAGAACAGGGTGAGAGAAATAGAGGTCTTTAGGGACAATGAGGGAGGGAAAGAATTAATATGGAAGTGAATGGGTCAAAGATTAATCTGCCAGATGATATGTAGAAGAAGGATGATAGGTCTATAAGAGAAAACAAATATTTGTAGTGTTTGAGTGGTCTAATGAACAACATTAAGGATAGGTACTACAGACAAAAGGTTCATAAAGATGAGGGTGGGAGAAATAGAGGTGTTTATGATTTTTGAAAAAGACAAGGGGGTAAATGACATTAGATAGGGATTTCCCATGTTAAACGGAGGTGTCCCAGAAGCAACATTATTACACTACTCACATGGTTTCAGAGTTATGACGTTTTTAAGCATGAACATTTGAAACCGAGCTCCTCCCTCATTTTTGATCCAATCGAGGGGAAACTTCACAAATCTGTTCAGCATGTCAGTCTACTAAAATTTCCTTTTGGAATTTGCAAGAGGGCACGTGGTTTGGAAGATATCGTTAATTAAACGAAAATATTTTTAAAAATGGATATCTCTTGAATCGCTAGTACCTCAGACCGTGAGTTGGTAATAATTTATATAATTCACACAGTGCAATACATGCAGGCCGCTCAACGGAGCGACCTTGCGGGCTTATCAACGAGGCGAGGCGTGACACACATGTGTCTCAGCATACCTCAGATCAAGTTTGAAAACCAGCATCAACCGTGCATACATTTGCATATTCGATCATTTTTGACAAATTTATGGCACTTTGAACTTTGGTAGGGGACATGTATTGGAGCGCAATACTCAGAATGCTTGTTTACAATGAGCCATGTCAAAAGCCATGGCGTGCTCATTGGACAACGTTGCTGGGCAGATGTCCATATAAGGGCACATCGTTTGCCTGTCTGGTGGCCTTGTGCTGATCCCGTGATTGTGCCGTGACTTGCCCTCATTGGTTATGATGTAGTGAAATTCCACATAAGGATAGATTGGGGAGATTCAAGATACAGACACATAGGGAGGAGGGAGGCGGGGCTTAGATACAGACACACAGGGAGGGGAGGCGGGGCTTAGATACAGACACAGAGGGAGGAGGAGGCGGAGCTTAGATACAGACACATCGGGAGGAGGGAGGCGGGTCTTAGATACAGACACATAGGGAGGAGGGAGGCGGGGCTTAGATACAGACACAGAGGGAGGAGGGAGGCGGGGCTTAAATACAGACACATCGGGAAGGGAAGGGGAGGCAGGGCTTAACTACAGACACATCGGGAGGAGGGAGGCGGGGCTTAAATACAGACACGTAGGGAGGGGAGGCGGGGCTTAGATACAGACACATTGGGAGGAGGAAGGCGGGGCTTAGATACAGACACATCGGGAGGAGGGAGGCGGGGCTTAGATACAGACACATAGGGAGGAGGGAAGCGGGGCTTAGATGCAGACACATCGGGAGGGGGGGGGCAGGGCTTAACTACAGACACATAGGGAGGAGGGAGGCGGGGCTTAAATACAGACACATCGGGAGGGGAGGTGGGGCTTAGAATCAGACACAGAGGGAGGGGAGGCGGGGCTTAGATACAGACACATAGGGAGGAGGGAGGCGGGGCTTAGATACAGACACATCGCGAAGGGGAGGGGGGCAGGGCTTAACTACAGACACATCGGGAGGGGGAGGCGGGACTTATATACAGACACATAGGGAGGAGGAAGCGGGGCTTAGATACAGACACATAGGGAGGAGAGGAACGGGGCTTAGATGCAGACACATAGGGAGGAGGGAAGCGGGGCTTAGATACAGACACATTGGGAGGGGGCGTGGCTTAGATACAAACACATAGGGAGAGGGAGGCAGGGCTTAGATACAGACACTTGGGTGGGGTTGGGGGGTGGGAGGGGTCTAGCAATTACACCTTATGTCACTAAATAACGTTCTAAAAGATCGTTCTAAACACATGCTCGATAAGTTTGTTCATTACGGGAATAATGTTCAAACATACGATGAAATTACTATTAAATAATATATCCCACATTTTACCCCCAAGACCAGATCCGCAACAATATCAATTCCAATTAATGTGTCAGTGGAAATGACAGTTCAAAACAGTTCTCAGCCGGTAAGAGTGGTATTATTACCTTCGCTACCAAAGATGGACGGAGTTTATGTTTTCACCCCTGTTTGTCTGTCTGTCTGTTTGCTTGTCTGTCTGTGAGCAGGATATCTTAACATGTTATGGACGGATTCTGACAAAATGTGGTGGAGAGATTGGGTGTGTGACAAGGATGAAGTGATACAATTTTAGTGAAGATAAGGATAAGAAAATTTGCTGCTTGTTTCATGTTGTCTGAAAACATCTTATCTGAAATATCTTATCTTATCTGAATATCTGAAACATCTTATCTGAAATATCTTATCTGAAATATCTTATCTTATCTGAATATCTGAAACATCTTATCTGAAATATCTTATCTGAAATATCTTATCTGAAATATCTTATCTGATGCGAATATCTGAAACATCTTATCTGAAATATCTTATCTTATCTGAATATCTGAAATATCTTATCTGAAATATCTTATCTTATCTGAATATCTGAAACATCTTATCTGAAATATCTTATCTGAAATATCTTATCTGATCCGAATATCTGAAACATCTTATCTGAAATATCTTATCTTATCTGAATATCTGAAACATCTTATCTGAAATATCTTATCTGAAATATCTTATCTTATGTGAATATCTGAAACATCTTATCTGAAATATCTAAACTGAAATATCTTATCTTATCTGAATATCTGAAACATCTTATCTGAATATCTGAAACATCTTATGTGAAATAGCTTATCTTATCTGAATATCTGAAACATCTTATCCGAAATATATTATCTGAAATATCTTATCTTATCTGAATATCTGAAACATCTTATCTGAAATATCTTATCTTATCTGAATATCTGAAACATCTTATCTGAAATATCTTATCTGAAATATCTTATCTTATCTGAATATCTGAAACATCTTATCTGAAATATCTTATCTTATCTGAATATCTGAAATATCTTATCTTATCTGAATATCTGAAACATCTTATCTGAAATATCTTATCTTATCTGAATATCTGAAACATCTTATCTGAAATATCTTATCTGAAATATCTAAACTGAAATATCTTATCTTATCTGAATATCTGAAACATCTTATCTGAATATCTGAAACATCTTATGTGAAATAGCTTATCTTATCTGAATATCTGAAACATCTCATCTGAAACATCTTATCTGAAATATCTCATCTTATCTGAATATCTGAAACATCTTATCCGAAATATATTATCTGAAATATCTTATCTTATCTGAATATCTGAAACATCTTATCTGAAATATCTTATCTTATCTGAATATCTGAAACATCTTATCTGAAATATCTTATCTGAAATATCTTATCTTATCTGAATATCTGAAACATCTTATCTGAAATATCTTATCTTATCTGAATATCTGAAATATCTTATCTTATCTGAATATCTGAAACATCTTATCTGAAATATCTTATCTTATCTGAATATCTGAAACATCTTATCTGAAATATCTTATCTGAAATATCTTATCTTATCTGAATATCTGAAACATCTTATCTGAAATATCTTATCTTATCTGAATATCTGAAATATCTTATCTTATCTGAATATCTGAAATATCTTATCTGAAATATCTTATCTTATCTGAATATCTGAAACATCTTATCTGAAATATCTTATCTTATCTGAATATCTGAAATATCTTATCTGAAATATCTTATCTTATCTGAATATCTGAAACATCTTATCTGAAATATCTTATCTTATCTGAATATCTGAAACATCTTATCTGAAATATCTTATCTTATCCGAATATCTGAAACATCTTATCTGAAATATCTTATCTTATCTGAATATTTGAAACATCATATCTGAAATATCTTACCTTATCTGAATATCTGAAACATCTTATCTGAAATATCTTATCTTAACTGAATATCTGAAACATCTTATCTGAATCATCTTATCTTATCGGAATATCTGAAATATCTCATCTGAAAAATCTTATCTTATCTGAATATCTGAAACATCATATCTGAAATATCTTACCTTATCTGAATATTTGAAACATCATATCTGAAATATCTTACCTTATCTGAATATCTGAAACATCTTATCTGAAATATCTTATCTTAACTGAATATCTGAAATATCTCATCTGAAAAATCTTATCTTATCTGAATATCTGAAACATCTTATCTGAAATATCTTATCTTATCTGAATATCTGAAACATCTTATCTGAAATATCCCATCTGAAAAATCTGATCTTATCTGAATATCTGAAATATCTTATCTGAAATATCTTATCTTATCTGAATATCTGAAACATCTTATCTGAATATCTGAAACATCTTATCTGAATATCTGAAACATCTCATCTGAAACATCTTATCTGAAATATCTCATCTTATCTGAATATCTGAAACATCTTATCTGAAATATCTTATCTGAAATATCTTATCTTATCTGAATATCTGAAACATCTTATCTGAAATATCTTATCTTATCTGAATATCTGAAACATCTTATCTGAAATATCTTATATGAAATATCTTATCTTATCTGAATATCTGAAACATCTTATCTGAAATATCTTATCTTATCTGAATATCTGAAATATCTTATCTTATCTGAATATCTGAAACATCTTATCTGAAATATCTTATCTTATCTGAATATCTGAAACATCTTATCTGAAATATCTTATCTGAAATATCTTATCTTATCTGAATATCTGAAACATCTTATCTGAAATATCTTATCTTATCTGAATATCTGAAATATCTTATCTTATCTGAATATCTGAAATATCCTATCTGAAATATTTTATCTTATCTGAATATCTGAAACATCTTGTCTGAAATATCTTATCTTATCTGAATATCTGAAATATCTTATCTGAAATATCTTATCTTATCTGAATATCTGAAACATCTTATCTGAAATATCTTATCTTATCCGAATATCTGAAACATCTTATCTTATCTGAATATTTGAAACATCTTATCTGAAATATCTTATCTTATCTTAATATCTGAAACATCTTATCTGAAATATCTTATCTTAACTGAATATCTGAAACATCTTATCTGACTCATCTTATCTTATCGGAATATCTGAAATATCTCATCTGAAAAATCTTATCTTATCTGAATATCTGAAACATCTTATCTGAAATATCTTATCTTATCTGAATATCTGAAACATCTTATCTGAAATATCTCATCTGAAAAATCTGATCTTATCTGAATATCTGAAATATCTTATCTGAAATATATTATCTTATCTGAATATCTGAAACATCTTATCTGAAATATCCCATCTGAAAAATCTGATCTTATCTGAATATCTGAAACATCTTATCTGAAAAATCTTATCTTATCTGAATATCTGAAATATCTTATTTGAAATATGTTATCTTATCTGGATATCTGAAACATCTTATCTGAAATATCTTATCTTAGCTGAAATATCTCATCTAAAAAATATCAGATAAGACATTTTTAAAATTTTAAGTGATCATCACTTTTGACAGCTGGGGACAAAAACGACATATCGACGATATTTCAAAAAGTTGTGGACGGAATCTGAAAAAACTTGGTAGATGAGTTGGGTCAGTGACAAGAACAAGCCCATTCGATTTTGGTTCAGGTCCGGATGCAGATCTGACCTATCAGTGAGTAATAAAACAAACTGTTCAACATGGCGGAGGTATGATCTCTCCCGAATGATGGGGTGTGTCGTCCATTACCAATCACGCAATCAGCGTGCTTATCAACATTTATCCTGATCAGCCATTTCGTTGGAGTCCTTGCTTGAGTGCTTAAGTCACTTACCGAGCACTCTGCACTCAAATCGAACACACCGACGTTGTAGTTACCTAGTTACCCCACGCACGCGAAGCGAAAAAGTGTGGTTAAGCCATTGGTTCAAGTCCGTCCATCGGTTCAGTTTATGATCGAGGAACAACTTATTGAAATCAAATGTTATATTTTGAACACCAATCGGAACATCAATAGGAAGAGAAGTTTTTCGTGTTGCCGTGAATTATTTCCGATTGTACATGCACGGAGTAAGATAACTGTTTTACAATGTCTGTCTGCCTCATTGTCTAACATAATTGAAAATCATTCCAAAAAGGAAGCTTCCTGTTTTTAAAGATGTCACGAAGGACACAAACAACAGACACGAATAACTAATTTAATACGTTAGATCGGGTGATCATAGACACTGGAAAATGGCGGGAAAACCCAGAAATTATTTATTTATATAAATTTTACAATCTCTATTTTATTTCAATTGAATTATTTACTTGAAGACTGTAGAACACAAATCGCCTGTCATGATACTTCCAAAAAACCTCCAGTTTTGCAGTACTTCAATTTAAACAACTAGGGCATGCCCGTACTATATATCATGTTGTATGAGCGATCTCGTTGTTTTGTTGTTGTTTTTTTAAATAATTGTGCATGGTCTTTTGCGATTGGATTGGGGTGTTTGTGGCGGGAGGGGGTGGGGGAGGGGAGGATAGTGGCCATATTGTAAATTCCCAGTATTTGCATCAAACATATAGAGTTTATAGGGTTTAGCTTTATTATATCCGTTACTAAACTAAAAACACCTTGACAGCCTCATGGGATTCCATGAATTTCAATTGAACAATTTCAAATGAGGGATTGTCAGATATAAATGATTTCCCACATTCATTTGTAACTTTGGTAATGTCACCAAATCAACTCTGGGCTGGTGCTCCTGCCTCACACCTAGCTCGTCTTCACGCTGTTGAAACCAAAGCTTTCAGAATCATTGGAATCTCCCGTGATGAAGCTAACTCCAAGGGCCTCTCACTCACTCACCGCAGGCAGGTAGGTGGTCTTTCTGTCTTCCACCGACTCCTCTCCGGCCTTGCTCCCCAAGCTTTCTCTGTGCTCTGTCCCCCAAATATTCCTACATGTCGCACTATATCTACCAGCAACCCTCCTATGGTTAAACTGCCAAAATCAAGACTCTCTGCTCACCTTCACTCCTTCATTCCTCTTTTCTCGCACCACTGGAACAAACTCCCCCACTCTCTTCAATCCCTCTCCTCCCTCCAGGTCTTTGAAACAACTGTTCACCACCACCTCTTATCTTCCCCCTTCCAAAACCTTGATCTTTTCTACCCCTGTTAAATCACCCCAGATCCACTTTTTTTTAAATACCAACTTCTTTCCTGGAAGTCCTTGCAGTGTCATGTGTTTTATACCTCTCCCACTACCCCACCCTTTCCCATGCCTCCTCCCCCCAAGCCCTCTCTCTCCCACAAATCTTCTGATGTCCCTGTCCCCATCTTGCCCCCCCCCCATCCCCCGCTCCCTTTATCATATGTTTTATGTGTCAGTTTGTCTTCCAAGCCCTCTCTCTCGCCCACGGATCTCCTGATGTCCCTGCCCCCATCTTGCCCCCCGCTCCCTTTATCATATGTTTTATGTGTCAGTTTGTCTCTTTGTGATCAATGTTAGCTCTTACACGAGCCTCGATCTTGTATACAAAAAAATAATAATAATAAACTAAACTCCAACTCTCTAGGCTGTCCCAACCCTGCGCAGTAGGAGATGGAGTTTTGCAATCGCTTGTGTGTGTGCGTGCGTCTGTCTGTCTGTCTGTCCATCTTTCCAGGCCATAACGTTTTTACCACTTTGAGCTTTTATCATAATCTTCAACAAATATTTAATATGAGAATATGGAGATCACAGATGAATAAGATGTACAAAAAAATTGAACTGTCGTTTTCGTCAAGTTTAGTTTGATTACGAAGTCGACATGGACGAGAGAGGGTATTACATTTGCGTCTGTTTGTTTGTTTGGCTGCACAGAACGTGAATATGTGTATTAATTACATTAGCCCTTTAGAAACATACCCTTCAATATCCTTAAGAACCGTTACAATCCTAAGACCCATTAGAGACCCAGAAAACCCTGAATACACATTAGACATATAAAGACCCTCTGGACCCCTAAGAGCCTTAAAAGATGCTTTAGATCCCTAACACCCCTCAAGATCCTGGAGACCCTAAAGACACTGAAAGACCCTTTAGGTCTCTAAGACCTTTAGGACCCCAAATACCCTTTAAGCACTAAGACCCTTTGGAACCTTAAGATGCTTTAGACCCTTAGGGGCCCCCAAAATACCATAATACCATATAGACCCCGATACACTCTTTAAAACCCTTAGACCTCTAAGACCCTTGAGCTCCTATTACACCCTTTAGAACCCTGAAGACCCTTAGACTCCTTTCTATCCTTTAGACCTTCACACTTTCCAGACCTTTTAATACTCTTTAGATCCTTTAGAACCCTTCGAACTTCAGACCATTTGATCTTTACAACATGACCATTTAGATCTTTCATTTGCAATCAACGACCTTTCATTTAGTACATCCTTCCATTTATTTGCCACACAAAACAAGTCCTGGTGGTGAGGGTCTGCCATCTCTGATTGACCTTTCTAGTTTTGCTTGTGATCTTTTGTTTGTAAAAATTAAAAAAAGAAAGAAAATGTTAAATTCTGTACAGTTTTGTGTTTTTATCACTTTGCGCATTAAAACGTGCTGTTCCTTTGGAGGAAGGGAGTGTTCCTACTTCCCAGGCAGCTATCCCGACGTATGCCACTTGGTCGTGTTACGCATGTTAAACATCCGGCAGCATCTTTTTATCAAAGAGGATGGAGTGTGCCAGTACCTGGGCCCTCTGATGTTCTCCCCAAAGACCTCTGTACAGGTGACCTGAGTGGTGACCTGAATGTTGGACAAATTTGGGCTACAGACATCAGCAACCTCTAAACTATGAATAACATGCAATGGAAAGATCAATACTACCCATTCCCAGATGGAAACTTAATCCCCGGGAGGAGAAAAGGAGAACAACAATCCTCCGTCACATTTCAAGGTCTTCACTGATTTAAAAGGTCAAGGTTGGGCGAAGATGCAAGTTACTCTGGTATGTCATGTGGTAACTTGCGTTAGAAGTCTGTTAACTTCCTTCTTCCCTGCAGGGCGCACGAGCTCCTCCTGGAATTATCGGGATCTCAGGAGCGATTGCTTGCATAGACACGCGCGGACATAGGAGGGGCAATTAGACACAACGCGGGTCAACGGAGGACAGGGACGAGCCCAGACGCTCGCTAATTATAGTGCTTCGTGACCGCCGGGAAAAAAGCTTCCATCAGAACAACGCTCAGATCAACCTGTCAAATGGTCTC